>NC_034410.1:126119392-126274732 GCF_002078875.1 Numida meleagris
GAAGAAATGTTAGAAGATATGAACAGCCTTCGTCATGCTGTGCTCCAGAATCGAGCCGCAATAGACTTTCTTTTACTTGCTCAAGGGCATGGCTGTAAAGAGTTTGATGGAATGTGTTGTTTTAATCTTTCTGATCATAGCGAATCAATTCAAAAACAAATTCATTGGTTGCTTAATCACACTCGATCCATTACTAAGGATCATAATCCTATTGATGATTGGTTGCGTTCTGTGTTTCCAGGTCTTACTCCTTGGATATATGATATTATTAAGGAAGGTTTCAAATGGATCTTAATCATTATTCTACTTGTGATAGTTGCTAGAATATTGTATAGTTGTCTGCTGCGTGCTACCGTGCCAAAAGCTGCACTTGTTGTGACTGACAACAAGGATTCGGACATCATTCGTGATTGGCTACAAGATCAAGGGGGGCACAATCCTAAGGATTGTTTTGCCTTACAACCCTAAAAGAAAAAGGGGGGAATTGTTGAGAAACAGCTTGCTCAGCAGCACGTAGTTACTGATTTACTAATGATTTATGATGTAATGATGTAATCCCTAGATACGTGGAATGTGGTGTTTCCAGTGTGTTCTAGTATATTTCAGCATATCCATAGTATTCTGTATCCATAGTGTTGTAGTTAACAACATATCCCATATATGGAGATTACTCGAGCAACGATTTGTTAGCGTGTGCGTTGCATAGAGCTTGTATCCCTGGACCCTGTATCCCTGGAAGCATATATGCTATATAAGATGGTGTGTTGTCACAATAAAGTAGAAGCCGTGAACTCATATTGAGTGTAGAGCTTCCCGCGCTGTGGGGGGTGACCCTGTGGGAAACTTGGGGAGTTTCCCAACAGTCTAGCATGCCATACTTTGAGGCATAGGGATGCATAGGGAGCAACAAGTTATTAGCTCTTTGAGCTCTCTGGAAAAACAAGGTTGTCTTATATGGCTTATCATAAAGCAAATGACAACAAAATATTTATCCTAGTGGAGCTCTGGAAAATCCCAAATCATGAGTAACTGTGGGAATGGTAGAGGGAGGAGCACAATGAAGCCTTCCACTGTCAGAGCAGCATTTTCAGCAGTCTTAAGCCTTCTCTGCTCCTCAACTTTCTTCTCCTTGTACAGTTACCATGCAATCCTCCATTTGCTGACGCATTTAACAACTCACCAACTAAAGAATGTACTTACACTGCAGCCAAAGGCATGAGCGAAGTTCACAGAGACTCCAAGCACAAAAAACATGCTCACACTTTAACTGCAGATGTATCCTACAAGGGTCAATTGTGCGTCTCAGCTAGTCCTTATGATTCCAGCAAAGTGTGTGCCACACATCATTCAGGTTTCAGTACGCCCAAGTGCAAAGCTATATGGACATTATGACCTTGGCAAAAACAACACCATCCCTTTCAGACAGATGGCATCAAGAAATGTGGTCTTTAATGACAAGAAGTGGGAAAAGTTAATCAGATTTTCTTTACATAAAGGGTTATTAATACAAGTACAGCATCTCTGTCGTGTGTTTTTAAGAGTTGTATGAACAGATGTATACACACACACATATATATATAAAGTTACCAGAAATTGGGGGAGTTTAGTGAAGGAAGTGCAAAATATGGTACAAATAACACACTGAAGGGCTGTAGCGGAACCAGGACCACAGCACTTATATCCTTATTCTTCCCTCCATGTTAAGCCCTCACTGCTGCGTTCCCACGTTCAGAACTGAGATGGAGCAGTTACTTCTTGCACAATTTTTTGTCCAGTTGGCTTTGAAAAGTGTACTGGAACATGATTAACTAAGTCAGTGGTAAACTGTACACTTAGTGATGTTAGCCCTGCCAATTCAGTAACAGGCTGCACAATAAACAGTATTTCATCAAGAACTACCAATAAGCACTGGACACGGGATTGTAGTTAATCTACAGCAGAAAGCTACATTAAAGGCTAAGCCAGTTGGTGCACGATGTGGCTGAAGAACCCTTGCTTTCCACACCTCAGATGTTCTCCTACCCACAAGCAATGCCAAGCCCCTGGCTGCAACCCACCAGCAGTTGGCTGTTGACAGAAGGTACCCTTAAGGTGATGGAACTTCCTCTGCTTCTACCGTTCACAGGAATTATATATAACGGAGAAACACAAAGAACACAGGGTTTGAAGTTCAGAAAGTTTAGTTTTAAAGTAACAAGGACAAAAATGCTTCCAGAAGGCTCTAAAATGCCACAGATGGAAAAGTTAAAACCTGAGGAGCCTGCAGTTGTAACGGGAAAACAAAGCCAAAACCCATAATTAAGAGTTCCTAGAAAGCACTCTGGTGACCACCCCTCAGTGCTTACACAGAAACCTATTACTCCTCTCAAATAGACAGCAACCAACGCAAAACTTTTCCCAGTTACCCCGTGTGACGGGCACCGCCAAAGCGAGCAGCCCGGGGCTGCCTAGCAGGCACCCCTCAGGCAGGGCCACCAAACCTCCCAGCAGACCTCTCCTGCCCAAGCCATACCTGTAGGCACCCAGCGGTAAAGGTGCTTTAGTAGTGCTGATAATTTTCCTTACTACAGACGCCATGACTGCACTCACCCCCAAAACACCACCCCTCCACCCCTCAGCGCCCTGCTAAATACCACCTCCTCCCGCCCGCCCCCCGGCCCCGAGCGGTGCGCGCGCAGCCACCCGCGGGGCATTCTGGGAAATGTAGTCCTGCTGGAGCGGTTGCACGGTGCGCATGCGCGCTGCGGGCGTTCGGGAGGCCGCGTGTAGCGCTAGGTGGGGGGGGCTGCGCCCTTAGCTTCTGTGAGCTCCCTAGCCCAGCCGAGATGTCCGCGGCGAGGGAGAAGAAGCGGGCTAGGAAGATGAGGAACCAGCCGGCCAGCGTCACGCTCCCTGCCGAGCCGGGGTCCTTCCCCGGTGGCGGCGGCGGCAGCGGCAGCAGCAGGGCCTGCTCGGCCCCAGGTACGGCCTCCCCTCCCGTCCCCTCCCCGCTGCCCCGCTCCTGAGCCCGGTGCCCCGAGGTGCAACACCGTTAAAGGAACACAGCCAGGTTAAAATGAGTTTTCTACCATTCTTTATAGCAGGGAACTGCAAGCATTATATGATTTTTGCTTTCTGCTCCTGAGCGTGAAACTCTGCCTTCATGCTTGCTTGAAGCAGCAGCGGGAGGGCCTTTGCTTTTTGAAGTTCGTTTGATTTGAGGCTCTGGGCTGAGTGTCTGTTCCTCACACATTGGTGTGGCACCATTTCTAGGGCAGCGTGGCAGACTTGTTTTAGAAGCTCATCAACATGAAAACTGTTTTTTTTTTTGTCTCCTGCCCCAACTCCCCATGACACATAGAATGCATGATGCTCCCTGATTTGTATGGCCCTGTCTTCCTGCTAGTACTTGCTAGGTTGGAGGAAGTGGCTTTATGGGCTCTCTTTAGTCCAACTATCCGGCATAGAATCATAGAATGGTTTGGGTTGGAAGGGACCTTTCCAACGCCCTGCTATAGCAGGGACACCTCCCTCTAGACCATGCTGCTCAAAGCCCCACCCAGCCTGGCCTTGAATGCTTCCAGGGAGAGGGCAACCTGTTCCAGTGCCTCATCACCCTCACAGTAAAGAAGTTCTTCCTAATATCTAGTCTAAATCTGCCCTCTTCCTGTTTAAAACCATTTCCCCTCGTTCTTTTGCTACCTGCCCATATAAGAAGTCCCTCCCCAGCTTTCCTGGAGGCTCTCTTCAGGTACTGGAAGGCCACTATAAGGTCTCCTTGGAGCCTTCTCTTCTCCAGGCTGAAGAGTCCCAGCTCTCTCAGCCTGTCCCCATAGGGGAGGTGCTCCAGCCCTCTGATCATCTTCATGGCCCTCCTCTGGACCCGCTCAGCAGCTCCATGTCCTCCTTGTGTTGGCGCCCCCAGAACTGAACGCAGTACTCAGGTGGGAGTCTCAAGAGAGCAGAGTAGAGGGACAGAATCACCTCCCTTGACCTGGTGGTCACTGTTCTCTTGATGCAGACCCGGATACGATTGGCCTTCTGGGCTGCAAGTGCACATTGCTGGCTCATGTTGAATCTTTCATCTGTCGACCCTCCCAAATCGTTCTCCTGGGGGCTGCTCTCAAGCTGTTTTCTGCCTAACCTGTGTCTGTGCTTGGGATTGCCCTGACCCAGGCGCAGGACCTTGCACTTGGCCTTGTTGAACTTCATGAGGTTGGCATGGGCCCTCCTCTCAAGTCTGTCCAGGTCCCTCTGGATGGCATCCCTTCCCTCTAGCGTGTCGGCTGCACCACTCAGCTTAGTGTCAGCTGAAAACTTGCTGAGGGTGCACTCGATCCCACTGTCCATGTCACCTACAAAGATGTGAACTAACATCGGTCCCAGCACCGATCCCTCAGGAACATCACTTGTCACCAGTCTCCACTTGGACATTGAGTCATTGACTGCAACTCTCTGAGTGTGACCATCCAGCCAATTTCTTATCCAGCAAGTGGTCCATCCATCAAATCAATTTTTTTCCTATTTGGCGACCAGGCTGTCATGCAGGACAGTGTCAAGCACTGAACTGCCCAACAACTTGATATCAAGTTGCATCTGGAATCCTAACCTAGATTTTATTGCATACGTTGACTAAAAGCTCATCTTTCAATATGGACTTGAGGGCTCTGTTGAAGTTAGGTGCTTTTCACTCTTGGAAAGTATCTCTGAACTTCAGGAGGTTAGTTTAGATTTTTGTTATTGAATTTTGATTTAGATGCCTGTACCAGGAAAGTATGTACTGTAACTTACTGCACCAACATACATGTGCCATGCTTACTTTATTTGTCACTGTAACAAAAGTACATGTGTGTGACTTACGTAAGTTAGAAGGACAAAAATAGCTATGCTTATGGGCAAAAAAAATAAGGGAAAGAGGGAAAAGTTTTGCCCTGCATAGACAACAGTAAGAGTCATTGCTGATGGCAATAGCATAGGCTGATTTTGATCAGGTATTTCCCTGTGGGCTTGATGGAATATGGGAGTTAAAATCTGGATTGGGTTCCATTTTCAAAATGTGAAAAAGCTCATTAATCTGCTGCTGGCTTGCAGCCTTTTTGTGTTTTTTTTTTTTTCCAATGAAAAATAACTTTTTTTCAGCTACATGTGTTAAATATAGTCAGAAGTATGTGCAATGTATTAAAAACATGTTTAGAATCCATTACCCAGATTACTTTGTATTTCTGTTATTTGTGTTCATTTCTAAACCCTTCAGGAGATGTTCGTTCTGAGCAGCAGTATCAACAGCAGAAATTTTTGCATCAGTCACCTGGGCCTCCCTACAGGAAAGACCAAAACAGAGGAGACTCAAGAGGCAGAGGAAGAGGAGGATGGCAAGGAGAACATCAGAGTTCTTCTGAGGAAATGCCTAGATACATAACAGGTTTGTATGTACGATAAAAGGTCATAGTTTCCAGGGCAACTTGTAGTCATTGCTTGTTATTTGTCTTTGATTTTGTGCAATAGCAAAAATCAGAACTGATGTTGTGGTCAGCACGTTGGTTTAGTCTTCTGTTTTTCTTGATTTTCTCCAAAATACATAAAGTTTGTGTACTAGAATGAATTACCAGCAGTTGCTCAGTGAGTCTTTTCAGACTTCTGAGTTGAAAAATGGCACTGCTTAGAATGAGGGGTATGCATTTGAGTTTCAGTTTACTAGTAAAATGAATGCTGACAGCCATCTGTTCTTAATGTAGTGAGTGAAACTGTCTGTGCTCATGTTGTGAGTTAAAGGAACTTCTAACAGAACGTTTGTTTAGGAAAGCAAAGAAACAAATTAGTTTTTCAAATTATGGTAGTGCTATGATAATGAATACACTTCCGAAAGTATTAAACAAAATCAACCTCTGACTTCTTTATTTGATCATTTTAAAACAGTATATAATATGATCATTGCTTCCTGTTTTTTCCATGATTAAGTTTTTCCATCTGTCTGAATAATACATGAAAACATTGCTAGCCTTGTAAAGAAGTACTTCATGCAAATAGAACTTGTTGGCTATACCTCAGCTTTCAGTATTTGCCTAAATATATCGGTGAGCTTCAGGATATCTGAAGGATAGAAATTACTTCTGTAATAGACAGTAGAGGATATTTTTGTTTTATCTCAAGAAGTCATTAGTGTACTAGAAATACTCTGCTGGAGTTCAGTAATTTATGTACGTTGTCCCTTTTCTTGATTTTTGCCTTTTGCCGTGCTCTGATGGAGTTCTTTTTATTCCAGTGTCTACCTTTGCTCAAGCTCGTGCTGCTGAGATCAAAGCCATGTTGAAAGCAGTTACGCAGAAGTCTTCCAACTCTCTGGTCTTCCAGACTCTGCCTAGGCACATGCGAAGGCGAGCTATGAGTCACAATATTAAGCGCCTACCCAGGCGGCTGCAAGAGGTTGCCAGAAAAGAGGTATAAGTGCACGTTATAGTATTTGATGAGCTATGTAGTGGACGTAGCTGTTGTACAGTGTTCAGCTGTACGCTTATTACAGCTTGTCTGCAAAGCATCCCTATGCACAGAGGCTCACAAACTTGGGCTGACATTTGTGTGCATAACCTACGTTGTAGATGGTGGTTCAAGCAGATCTCAAAGTAGTTGTCAGTAACCTCTTGGCTTTGTGATTATTGTACGTCTTGAAAAGGTACCGGAGTAGTGATCATAAAACCCCTTCCTGCAGGAGCATTTGTTTGGGTAGTGTATCAAGGTCTCGAGTGAGCTAGGAGTCCTCAGTAACACCTGCCTAGTTTGCAGCCCACCACTGCTTTGAGCTGTGCACAGTGGAGTAGTTGACGGGCTGCATGCAGCTTAAGACCATTCCTGATCAGTCTTGAAACTTATTTTGGAATAGTGTCTTCACATTAGTCAGAATGCTCCTATGTATTTACTTATTCCTTATCCGCTATGGCATTTCTGTGTGTTTAAAAAAAAATGGTTCAGTGGGTTTTCTTTACGAGATGATCTGTCTGACATTTGGCATTGATCACTTTACTTTCTCTGCACACTTCTCAAAGTTGATCACATGAGTTTGCTTGGTAAGTTTTCTCTTTATTAAGGTTGATTCACTGACATATTTCTTGCATTCTTTTTCCCTTCTTGCTTTACCTTTTTAAAGTTCTCTGAGACCTTACCCCTTCTTCCTCAAGTTCCTAAAGATTCGTGATTCAGAAATTGTGTCAAGTACTTCTGCACGTGTTCCTGAGGGTGTGCTTTACTGAATCTTCATAACCTGCATTTCTGCTTTTATTGCTCCAGTTGGCATTCTTTTTGCTTTGTTAGTCATGATGATACGTAGCGTCTTCTGGAGGAGGAAGGCAGCATGGTCTGTTTTGTGTAGTTATACACTGTCCTTGTTAAATAATTCAGATTTCTTTCATGTTCGTATTTGATTCTTTTGTGTCCTGCTTTTTTTAACTCCTTTCACATGATAGCATTTCTAACTTCTGTGTACGTGCTCACATTTATATGTCCTTGCTTTTACTTTTGTACGATTCTTAGATTTTTTGGGGTGCTATAGCATTCTCTGCTGCAGCTGTATTTCTTCAACGGTGTTATCTCTCCTAGGATCTCTTGGTGAAGTTTGTGTTCTTACATAGGGTGTTTTATTTTGTGCTTTCTTAAAGCTTTTGTGTTTCCTGAGCTGTTTCCTTTTTTATAGGTTGTGCCCATTAGTTTTCAGTGTTTGAAGTCTGTTTCCTCAACATTGACTGTTCTGGTTCTGTTGTACTTTTTTCCTTTTCTTAGATCCTTGAACATGCTCATGTTGATCCAAAAATTTATCTGGGCTATCTCTTACCTCTTCACAAGCTTGAAGACAAATACATTTTGTGTCTACAGTACCACACTGCTTTTTTGCTAATTGCCTTTCTGTACACTCATGTACCATTTACCTGGTGGCTTACATTGCCTGCTCTGTAGTGGAATGATTATTCTGATTGTGACTTGAAACTTTTGAAATTATTTTGTCCACGTCCGTCTTCACATCATGATTTGTTTCCATGTTTACTCTGCTCACAGCAGTGATCTAACATTCTCATTCTTGTGCTGTTAATCCTTATAACCAGTGGCCTACTGTCAACCATTTCTTGGTGAGCCCACAAAAGACATCCTAAGAAGTAGGGTTTTTTTTCTGCCACTTCTTAAAAAGACAAGTCAAACGTTGAGAGACAAGCCTTCCTCTTCAGCCATGCTTCAGCCATTCACCCCTAGTAATTCTATTCTTGACTAGGTCTTTTATCAGGGAGTTTATCTGACATCACTGTGTTGGCTTCTACTCTCTGTAGTGATTATAAGTATCCTTAGGTCCTACTTGCCAGTCTTAGAGTCCATGCTACTTCTGTATGAGCTCACATCTCCAGGTTTTCCTGATGCTGTGTTCATTTGCTCATAAGGACATACTGATGTTGAGCAAAAGCTTTACACAGAAAAGCAGCAGTTCTTACTGTGCACTGGTAAGTTTCTAAATGTTTGGGAACTCTGGTTTATGGGTTCAAGTTAAACTTTGGTGCAGTTATGTGGATGGGACTTGCATATACTCTTTCCATCTGTTTGTTATCCTCAGTCTGAATTGTAAAATTGTGGAGAACTAACGTCGAAATAAAGCATAGCTTAAATTATGCTAATACTTCCTATATCCTTATATATGCTAACTCTTCTTCAACGGAAGCTTTTCCTTTTGAGATTTTCTTCAATGTCCTCTCTTTTGAAAACAGGCTGAGAAAGCTGTACATCAGAAAAAAGAGCAGTCAAAGACTAAATGCCGCAAAGCTAGAAGACGCCACGTAAATTTGGTAGCAGAGTTTAATCGCAGGCAAAGAAAGAATATTTGGCTGGAAACACATATTTGGCACGCAAAGAGATTTCATATGGTAAAGAAATGGGGATACTGTTTAGGAAACAGCCCCACAGAGAAGTGCTACAGGGCTTGTTACCGAGCCATGACAAATCACTGCCTTCTTCAGGTATCACATTTGCATTTTTTTTGTTCTTTTGCCAAGGTGAAGTAATCAACTGTTCAATTCTAATGAATGCTTCTGTCTCTTTGAAGTGATGTTGTTTCAGCTGTTAATAACTGCTAGCTATGAAAGCAGGTTGAGGGAGGTGATCCTGCCCTTCTACTCTGTGCTGGTGAGACCTCACCTGGAGTACTGCATTCACATGTGGACCTGTTAGAGGGCATCCAGAGAATGGCCACAAAAATGTTCTAAGGGATGGAACACTCTCCCTGTTAGGACAGGCTGAGAGAGCTGGGGCTGTTCAGCCTAGAGAAGGGTCCGGGTAGACCTGGTAGCAGCCTTTCAGTATCTGAAGGGGGGCTGTAAGAAAGAAGGAGACAGACTCTTTAACAGGGTCTGTTGTGACAGGACAAGGGGAAATGGTTTCAAACTAAAAGAGGGGAGATTTAGATTGGGCATAAGTGAAAAGTTTCTTTACAGTAAGGGTAGGTAAGCACTGGAACAGGTTGCCCAGAGGTGGTGGATGTCCCATCCCTGGATACATTCAAGGTCAGGCTGGATGGGGCTCTGAGTAACCTGATCTAGCTGTAGGTGTCTCTGTTCACTGCAGGGGAGTTGGACTAGATGACCTTTAAGGGTCCCTTCCAACTCAAAGAATTCTATGATAAATGAGTAATTTCATAAGCGTTACGAAAGTTGGACAGTATCAGAGAGAACAAGATGAGGCTATAGAAGAGTCTTATGTATTAAAAAGGTATCTATAGCTGAAATATTTCATCTTCAGCCATAGGAGCTAAGCTGTCCTACAGCAAACAGCAGTATTTAATAAAATAATAATAATAATAATGTTTTATTTTTTACTCAAGCAGTTAATTTTCATTTAACTAAAATTTAAGTGTAAATTATGAAGCTCTATGTTAACCTTTCCTTGTGAGCTTCACTTTCAAGAGTTCTCACTTTTCCACTGTCCTGTTGTTTCAGGATTTATCATATTATTGTTGTCTGGAGTTGATCGGTAAAGAGAATGAGCTTCTGAAGCAACTTGCTCGAATATGTAGTGTTGACACAGGTAAAATTTAACTAGTTTGAAATAAAATGAAGATCTTGAATAGACTAAAGCAGACACGTCCAACCTGCAGGTTGCATGTGGACCAGGACAGCTTGTACTGTGGCCCACCCCCTGCCGCTGTGCCATCATGGCAGTGGCTCTTAAATATTTTTTTTTCATAAACAAGTAGTTACTTTGTTTTTCAATAACCATTGTCTTTGTCAGGATTAACATTTGGAGAGGTGAGTTGTCTGTCTGGAAGATTCCAAGGTTCCTTGAATCTTTACCGAGCAGATCGCTATCCTGAGGACATGCTTGGTCCTGTTACATTTATTTGGAAACCGAGGTGTGGATCTGAAAACAGACAGTTATGGATCTGGATGCATCCAGCCCTCAAACAGGTATTCTGTTTTTCAGAGTTGAACTCAAATTTCTTCATGCATTGTCTATTTCCTACGCTGCAGATACCTTCTGAAATGTTTCCACTCTAACTATATTTCTGTCTGCATCTTGTTCTTATAAAAATTGTACAGAATGTGCATGGAACTGAGGTATCTTGTGTGAGCTTGTTAAAAATTTTCTACTACCACTTTTTTGGGAATTTGTTCACAATATGTCGGTGAGTGTTTTGCTTCCTTCCCACTACCACCCACAACATGCTGTTTGGTCCCTATCACCATAGGTAGTCATAATCTGAATTTAAAGTGCAAGTGCACTTTTTTTTTTTAATCCCGTTAATTTGAGTGACAGTGAATTCCTAGCAACAGTGTTACTTTCAGTACTGACAGTGCTCTCCATTGACTTGCACAGAATGAAGATCATTCCCTTAAATCCATATTGGAAGACAGAACCACTAGAATGTAATTCTTAAAACTGGACTGCTTATTCTCCTAATCCAAACTTTTCCCTTTTCTTTAGGACATACTGAATGAGTTGAAAGCAATTTTCCAGTGTTCAGAGCCTGAGGAGGTCTGTATTCCTGAGCCAGTTACGACATTAAATCAAGAGGAAAAACAGATGGATGTTGTTCAGAGCCTTGGCAAAAGAAGAAAGATGGAGGACAAAGAAGGAGGTAAAGCTGTGCCAGTGAAGAAAATAATTGGTGATGGCACTAGAGATCCATTCCAGTCCTACTCCTGGGTCTCACAAACAACTGGCATTGTGATCAGGTTTGTTCATAGTAGAGTCAGAAACCGTGACCCTTAACCCATTAATGTAGCTGCGTTATAGCTTAACAGAACACTGGGAAAAAAACTGTGTGCTGTACTATTGTATGCTCACCTGAAACTTCCCTCTCTTTCAGTGATCAAACCATGGAGATTCTGAGATATCGACTGATTGGCCCATTATCACACTGTGTCCTTACAGAGACCTTGAAAGCTGCTTCTATCCAAACAGTAAGGAAGATGGCCTGTTGGATATTACTGTTATTTTTATAAGGGTTCTAGAGTGTGCAGACTTCTTGCTAGAAAGAATCATTAGGCATATTTATTGTAAAGGTTAACCTATGTATTTCTGCTCTGTTAGCTTCTCCATATTGAGCCTCTTGACTAATGCTGACCTCAAGAAGAGTTCATATCTGGTTTTCTGGTGAGATTAGAGAGAAAATGGAAGCTATGGTGCTACTGAGAAGGCTCTGAAAGTTTTTTTTCTGTAGGGATGTATTGTGTTGAGAGCTCCAAAATAATTCATACTCTTTTTGACAAACCATAGATTATATTTCTCATTCAGCAAGCTGGAGGCCCCTATAGGGCAAGACATAAAAGGTATAGAAAATGTTTGTGTTTTAAATCAAATACATACTTTTTCCAGGATTTAGTATTTTGTCCACCTCTTAGCACATAGCATCATTGAAGTTTTAATGGGTTTGGGTTTTGTTTTTTTTTTTTTGTGCGTCTCTTGCAGCAAACTTGAGGAGGCCACAAAATCTCTGGTTTTCAATAAGAAGTCATTGACTACAGAGTTAGGAAGAATTGTGGATTGCTTTGTTTACTTTTAGAACACAAACTGAATATGCTTATTAGAGAGTACTGTAAAGTGAAATATAGGAATAAGCTTCATCAGGAAAAAATGGTTTTGGTTTGAAACTTGAAGGAAGCAACCATAGTGATTAAGGCGAACAGACTGAATTCATACTGATTAGAAGTTACTGAATTACTACTTGACTTAATTAGATGATGTTGTTTTCCAGGAGATGGTGGATTCAGAGTCAAAACTGAATAACTGGTGGGTGGAAAACTGCAAGGACTCCGAAAAAGTATCTCTTCATCATCGTCAAACTGCTATCTTTGAGCTATTAGAAGGTATTTGGCAATAGGGGAGCAAGGGAAAACTCTTAAATTCTAGTGGTCAAAACTGGCTTGCTACCGGTTGGCTTCGTTTTGGTAAGGCATAGTTTGAGTTTGATCAAGAGAATGATGCTGTTGAGCATGTACTTAGGTAATTACTGTGGCACGTCAAAGATTTGAGAAACATTACTTTTCATTTTTCTAATGGTACTTCAGTCCTTTACAAAGGCCAAGCTCTTAACAGATATGTTCCATTTTGTTTCTTGTCTTCATAAATGCTTCATTTCTAGCACCGAAACAGGTAAGGAACTGACTGTGGTAAACCTCAAACTAGATTCAAGCCATCCAGTCTGAGGCAGATAAGCAGAGATGAGGTAAAACTTGCAAAGATGTTTTTTGATTTCCTTTTACAAAGCATTGGTGAATTTTCCAAACGTGCTAAATTGAGCACTCTGAATTGCTACTCTGCACCACTTGTAGTGATGTCACCATTCCTGCAGGCAAAAAAGTGCAGAATAACAGTGCAGAAAAAAATAGATTTTATTGGTGGTTTCATGGCTATGTTCATTTGTATATTTTTAAAGGGATAAGTTCGCCATCAGAAATGCCACCAGGTACAATATTGGGCCTCACTGTTGGAGATCCTCGAGTAAATCTGCCAAAAAAGAAGACAAAAGCCATGCCAGATCCAGAAAAATACCAAGGTAAAATGCCTTGCTTACATTGTGCATGCATGGAACTGCCAGTCATGAAATTCAGTTTCTCTCTACATTTCTGTTTTCATTTACTGTCCTTTTCCAATGATTTTTTTTTCTTGTTGTTTTTCTCTAGCAGCAGATTTCAGAAGTTTCCTCCTTTCTACTTACCTTGTCGTAACAGAAACAGGCTTAAAATTGCACAGGTTGCATATGTTTTAGAACAGCAGTTGTGAGGGAGGGACATGCACCATAGCTGGTCTTGTGCTCAGTGGAAGCCTCTGTTTGACCATACAGATGATCCAGGTTCGAATCCTGGCAAGGCCAACCAGGTGCTAAAAGCTACTCAGTAACTTTCTCTTTGGTACTTAGTCTTCCAGGTGCTGCTTTTCTCTCCAAAAACAGTTTTAGAGTTTAGTTTATAGTCTTTGAAAGTTGCAATTTCACAGCAGGAATTAAAAAACCTGTTGCAAGATTAGCAGCATTTTAGATTGCTGGGAGGTGTGTCAGTGACTTTGTAGACTTTCATTTCAATGCAAAATACAAGAACAGTTGGATTTGAACTTCCTTGAAGAATATGCAAGAGCAGATAACATGGACTTTGTGTACAGTGCACTGTAAGCATTTACTTTTAGGTTGATTGCACACAGGCTGCCTAACCTAGATGAGAAACAGAATAGCCAGCCAGCTAGCAAACAAGATAAGTGAAGTTTCTCTGGTGATACGTTTCCAAGATACTAGAATAATACAGCCTTATCTTTTGTTTAAACCAAGTTGAACGCTGATTTCTGTTATCATCGTACCAACTCTTCCTATTCTGACTTTCTTACATCTTCCTATTCCAACCTCTGTATGTGGAACAGCTTTTGTCCTGTTTCTTATAATTTCTGCTCAGTTACTTTGTCATCACTTATGTTCATGTTGGAAATGTTGCTGCACATGTGACCTCTGCTTTGGTTCCTTCCTGCTGAGGAGTAAGGTGAGCTATATAGCACTTGTTTACAGAGACTGCTTTGAACCGGTAAAGGAGTTAGCAACCAGAAAAGTAATTTGTCACCGTTCATTCTGTGTGTCATCTCCGTGAAAATATGTTCAAGAAGGCGAGATGAGCCATAGGCTTCTAAGCATTGGAAGTGTCATGCAGTAGTTTTTCTCTTGCTGGCAAAGATGGTCCTCCCTTGGGAAGGAGGGCTGTGATAGAGAGGTAATGATGTATGACAGGGAGTCAAGGGGAAGAAGGTACTTATGCCTTTTTTTCTTTGACTGGCTAGAAATGGCCATCTCCAAGTCTTTCTGCTTGGGGTTATCCTTCAACTTGCAAGAAATCTTGTAAACCACATAGTCAGAAAAGTTAAGCTAGTTTTGCTTTCTGGTTCCTTTCTGAGTGGGTGTTTTTTTTTTTTTTTTTTTTGTTTTTTTTTTTTCATCATAAACTTAATACTGTATCTGCCCTTTCTGACCTTTCTTCAGATGAGGGAGGAAGTCCTTGATCAGCGAGCAAGAAAATATAAACTGCACACAATGCCTTCTAATTTAGGTTTTACTAAAGGACTTGATATCGCACAAATACAGCACTGCCAGATCAGTTAAAAGCAGGCAGAAGAGTGAAGGAAGACAGATAATACAGCTTCCTTCTAACAGAAAAGAAAAAAGACATCGTGGTAAGAGAGTAGAAAAGAATAGTCCTCCTACAAGAACCAGTAACGAGGTAATTTCCCACCTGAGTGACTTCCTAATACTGTGTGGGAAGACTTAGAGGATTATTCACAATCTCCTGTGTACCTATTACATTATATGATGGGGAAATCTTACGGCATGGTAATTCATCTCTCCTATCTTAGAACCTCAGAACTGAGGTGTAACTGCTGCTCTTCTCTCTGCCTCATTAATATTCCTAGGTGTTAGCTGAAGAGAGAGGCTATTACTAGTCTCCAAAGCCTGTTGTTCCTATCTTAATTTTGTAATTGACTGTGTGACAGCTACTACCAGTGCCATATCTTGCCTTAATAGGCTTGTTTCTTCAAGTAGTTGAGAGAAGTTACATTTTTTCCAGTACTTCTAGAAAATCAGTCCATATTGGATTAGTAAACTCAGATATTTATGCAGGTTTCTAGTCTGGGGAAAGCTTTCAATTGCATTTGATTCCTGCTTTTTTTAAAGAAAAATTGCATCAGTACTAATAAAAGGAAGCCTAGGCATAATCAGTTATTGTGCAAAATGCATACAGAAGGCAGATTAGATACAAAATCTAATCAGTTCCTTCTATGCAAGCATTATGATTTCTTCCCACTATATTCTATTTCAGGACAAGGAATTATGTGCAGCTTAGTTTGTGATCTTATTAGGGCTTGTGGTCTTATTGCACTTTTCACTGCCTCTATAAATCATCTGTATTTATTATTTTTTTCCTGTCAACCTACGTGATTGCCTGGCAGTTCTGCAGGAGCTCAAAAATCGATTAAATAAATGGAGGAGAAATATTGAAGGTCATTCAGTGCAAAAAGATCACCTTTAGGTGAAGAATGTAAGCCACAAAAGCCTTGAATGACAACACTGCACACTGATCTTAGTGTTTCACTGTTCCATAGAACCCTGTTATTGTCCATGCTTGATATCAGATTACTGGAATATCCGGCAAGAATTTCATCAAAAGCAGTATATTACCATAGATGATTCTAGTTCATTTTAGCATTTTTACCAGCATTTTCCATCCAGTTCTGTCCTGGTTCCATTGGTTCTTTTGCCCAACTACATACCCAGGAAAGAGACTCTTGTTCAAATTTATGAAGGGCAACTTGTTTAACCAAAAAAAAAAAAAGAGGAATTTAATATTGGAAATTGTATATATTAGTACAGCAACAGTACTACCAGTGTTTCCACAGTAACACCCACAAAGAAAGTTAGGCTTCTCTTCTAGATAGTTGATCCCCTGATGGAGGATGAGGTCTGTAATTCCACTGAGGTGGTTTTAATTTGCTCCTTTCATAAGAGCAAATCATTTTATGAGCCTTAGAATTACATAAACTTTCCAAGTCTTGGTTTTAATGTAACCTTACTTAGTTGTGGTATCATGGTGAGATGATCTTTATGTGAGTAATGTTACTTGTTGTTCATCCTTGCTCTGTGCAATGTTTTTCCCCTTTTTTTTGCTTCCTGGACATTCAAATACTGTTGGTATTAATATTATTAATTTTGAAATGGCACTGCTTATCTCAGCAGGTTCCATATTTTTTTTTAATCCCTCTTGTTTTTTAATGTTATATAGAAGCTAATTGCTTTTCTTAACATAAGTTTACTATCTGAAGATGCATTGCTTGTCAAATGTGCAGATGGTTTAGGTAAGTTACAGCCATCTTTGCCCATGGGTTGTCGTATGTGAAATATACGAAGTGATATGCATCTATCTATTTCATCCCCCCCTCATTTTTTTCTAAACATTGCAAGATATGCCTGTGTACTTTCTCCCCCTGTGGATGACATGTTAACAAATCAAGGGGAATTTCGGTCTTTCCCACTTGCTCATACTCCGGAATGCATATGCCTGAGTTCGTGGTATGTTAAGGACACGTGCTAATGGGATTTAAACACAGAACTGTCCTCATTTCTTTAGGGTACAGGATAGAGAGTTTATGAGTAAATCACTTTTCACTGCCTTTACACCAGGTTTATGCCTTCTGGAAGTCAAGCCTTTGAGTAAGTGGTCAGTGCTTACCTAACTGCAAATTAGCATTAGTCTTCTTTTAAAGTACTTTTCTGATGTTTTGGTTTGCTGCTACTGTCTTAGCATGGTTTGCTGCTCAACATGGGGGTATGCTGGAATCTCTAAACAGTCAGTGAATGAAATGCAGAGGAGAATGCATCGTGAAAGACAGGTGAGCTGAGGTTCCTTCTGGAAACACAGAGCCAGAGTCTTTGCCAGTAAACACCTTCTGGCATAAGTTTGCGTCTGGGCTTTTGCATTGGCTCTCCTGGTACCATCTACATACGTGCTCTGAAACTACTCCCCGGTGGTGCTTATGTTTCTGCTTCTACTACTGCTGCTCCTCACAGAGGGATGGAAAGAATTCAAATAGAAGCACTCTTAGTCTTAGGCCTGTCTTCTAAGATTGCTGAGGTAATCTTAGAACAACAGTTTGAAACAGAATGAAACCTTCCTTTCTTTCCCTGTGTTTCCTGAGCACTGACCATTGGCATCAGTAGAAGTAGGTAATATGATGGTTTTTGCTGATTTTTGTGTGCTTAGTAAATACGCACAGTAGTTTGTGTGCTTAGTGTTTCCTGTGCTAGCTGTAGCATCTTATTTGTGGCATCATTAGGAACTTACTCATCAGTAGGTTTATTTCCCCAGCATTCTTTGAATGTGAACTGAAGAAAATGAAGGGGGAACAGTTTGAATTGCAGTATGTTTTGTAGAGAGGTAAAATTCTCCAGGTTGAATGGGGATGAAGGAAAAACAACGTATGAAGTTAGAGATTTTAGGGTAGTGAGGAGAACGCTGGGTGGGCTGTGGGAATGGAAAGAGACAGGCATTAAAGGGCTCTTTAAAGTGAAAAAAAAATACTCATGCTCTGCAATATCGGAATTCTAAGGAATGTATGTTCTTTAAGCAAGAATGCTTAGCAAGTGTCATTTTAATAGCACTATCAAACTCAGGAATGCTGCTACATTTAATGTTTCTGAGGATTTTTCAACGCTTAGAACATAGACGATGTTAAATCATTTGTAATGTAGTTATTGCAGTTATGTTTGGCAGTACCTATCCTATTGTTAGGACAACGTAATAATCCGTATCTTCTGTACTGAAAGTCTTTGCCCACGCTAACTGGAAAAATTACCTGAATTTTGTCTTTCAAAAGATCAAGTTATTTAAAAACAAGCAAGAAATATTGTGTTCCTTTAATATGTAAGACTGGTTAGATGACAGTTGAGCAGCAGTCCCTGTATGTTTTAATCACAGAAAAATTAACAGCTTCATTGTGGTTTTTTTATTTGTAAAGTTTATTTTACTTAAAATACGGATTGGTATGCATTACATGCTTTATACGGAATGCTGAATGCTTTTAATCCATAGAGTACGAAAGGTAGGTATGCATTTTCTGTATTTTGCTTGGACTGGGGAGTTGAAGCAGTATTAGTTTTAATACCCCATTGATGAGTTTTAAAGCTAGAGGTCTTACTTATCTTCAGTAAGCACGCCACTGTTGGACTGTGCAGACGTATGCAATACGTGGTCTTCCTTGTAGTGCAGAGCCTGAACAGATCCAGAGAGTGGGAAGTTAGTGCTAAATAAGCATCGCATGGTAGTCATACCCATAGAAAATGTTTCCTGTACGTACATTTTTAAAAGGTCATCTTTATTTCTCCAGTAAGTTTGCTTAGGTGGACTTGTTCCAGGCTTCGGAGTGTTGCTCTTTATGATTTTTACCAAAGCTGGTGAACTTCAAACTTTTCCTGACAGGTCAAAGTCCGGAATATTAAAAATGGCATTAAAACTCGTATTGCCAAAGGTGATGTCATGTTTACTAAGAAATACCTGTTTGTGTGAGAATGCCAGGTTAAGCTTTCTAAAAGTAACAGATTTGTTTCATGTTTTGTATTTGGAGAAACATGTTAAGGTAAGACATTCCAGGCACTCTAATGATTGCATTTTTAATAGTCTGCTTTCTTAGTTATTTGCTCGTACCCATGATAGTGGTTTTGAAAATGTGAGTGTTGTTTGAAGGTTCTCTTCTTTTGTAGATAATGATAAAGTTAGGCAGCTGTGCCTGGAGGGTGTACCCGTTGAGTGTGCTCACAGCTTTATCTGGGACCAGGACATCTGTAAGAACGTCACTGAAAATAAAATCTCAGAGCAGGTAACTGATGAGGTGGATTGCCATGGAGAAAATGGCTAATGGTCCACATAGTGAGAATTCTGAAACTCGTATAAATGCAAGAGCAGAGGTTTCCTAATGTAGTATTAGCATGTAGCTGAGTTGAAGTGCCTGTTCTGTAGCCTTTATGTGATATTTTTGTATAGCAGTGATTAATGATCCAGTTAAATGAAAGCTTTACTGGATTGTTCACTAGACTAAGTAATTGTGGTTTTATTTATCTGAGAGATTTGAAATTGGGTTTTCCTACATCACTTTGACTCATGTAGCGCATAAAATGGCGCAGAGATGCTCTGTCTACTCCTCAGTCATAGCCAAGTGGGTTCTCCTGTCAAGAAAAAAATGAGACAAAATAGATCCCTCCGGTTTTGAACTGAAGCACACTGTTGTGGTCATTCTAGGCATCTGTGATTTGTAGACAGTTTTAAGCGTACTTACACAGATTTGAAGCTTCATATTTACTTTGGCAATGGAGGGACAAGCCACAAATGTACTGGCAAAAAGGTGATTTAGCCACCAGAGATGATAGACTTCTAACACCATTGTAATCAAAGAGAAAATGTTTGTGTGGCAGAAACATCTCTCTAAATATTCTCCTGATGCAAATTAATTTTGTGCACTTTCAAACTGTCTCACATAGTGCAAAAAAGCAGAATGCTTCCACAATATTACAGTAACACGTAACAGTCTGCATGTGTTCTTCATGTTGTGAAATGTACAGTTTCGCTTACAAAACAGCTGGTGCAGAAGAGACATGCACAGTTGCAGCACGGTGTTCTGTTTTTTGTGTTTTTTTTGTAAATGTATTTTTAATGCAGTAGGATGAAATACAAGTGATGACTGACAAAGCCTCGGTACCAGCATGCTGTATGTGAAACTGATTCATGATGAAATGCTCTTTTCGTCTCTCTGGATATAGTTTAGATTTTCCCAATGAATTGACAGACTGTCTGAAAGCACGTGCTCAGTCTAGTCTTGTGCACAAGTCTATAAATACCAAGTTGGAATACTTGCTTTTTTTCCTCATCTGTGCTGTACGCCTTTGCACTTGAGTTTCAGCACCTTCCCTCCATCAAGGAATATGGAAGTTAAAAGAGGTGGGGGGGGAGGGTACTTGAGTACTTTCTCTAAAGGTTGTTTTTCACGCCTCGAATGTGTAGAGCGTTACTAATTTTTTTTTTTCTAATTATAAGTTTATCTCATGTCTGTATCTTGGAAGGGTATGTGGAAGAGGGGAAAAGTTTACTAACTTATGGGAAAATTCTCCTCCTTAGGAATTAAACAAAATGAGAGCCCAGTTACTGGTACCTGGATCTCAGCTTGATTTGGGTCCTTGTGAATCTAAAATTCCTATACTGTTGGTGCAACAGCCAGGAAAAATGGCTGGAGAAGATCGACCAGGATGGGGGAGTGGCTGGGATATCTATCTCCCAAAGGGCTGGGGCATGGCTTTCTGGATTCCTTTTGTAAGTAACATTCATTAAAAATGGCAAGTAAATACAAAAAATGATACCATTTGGACTGAAATACCATTTTTAGCATACTTCATGTTGTGTAATCAAACCATCACAGGATCAAAATCCCACCATAAAGAGGGCGTATGAACTGGCTGATGACAGAGTCTTGGTCTTAAAATCTTGAAAATAAATAAACAATAGCTTTCCATATCTTCTTTTGGATATAACTGTGCCCATATGGCAGTTTGAAGCAGGAAATGAGAGTGGGGGTAAGAAGAGAAAGCTAATGTTATAGCTGTTTGATTTTGTGTTTCTAAGAGCATATGTCTCTAACGAGAAATCATTTGGTGCCAGTTGCTAATCTGCTTCCAGCTTGGCTATCTCTGCCATTCTGTCAGCAATCTGGTTGCCTCTGATTTGGAGGGGGAGCTTGAAATATGGTTTAAGCCAGTCTGTCTTTACCTCTGGCACTTTTAGGGGAATCATACTTCAAATGTGTAGATAGTTGTTCTAATGCCTTTTCGCTCTTAACTTTGCACTTCTGAATACAGAGAAGAAATAACTGCAATGTTACCTATTGTCTAGTTCAAATTAATTAGACAGTGACTATCGAGTTAATACCATGTTTCTGGAATGTACAAGATCAGAACCTGTGAAATTCTGTTCATTTTTGTTGATTATTTTTCAGAATGAAATTCAAAGAGAACAAGCAATATTTTTGTTGAGGTTATCATTTAGAACTGTGAAAACCGTACTTAAGTTGATGTTTTGGAAGCTGAAATTACAGACTTTCCATTTTCTAAGGCAGTGGCTTCAACAGCATTAATGTTTTATTTCAGTTCGGAAGCAGGAATCAATACAAACATTGCTATTTGGGGGTTTTGATTTTTATAATAGATATATCGAGGTGTACGAGTTGGTGGCTTGCAAGAAGCTTCAAAGCATTCTGAATATCAAAGAACACCTCATACTCCAAATGATTTCCCTGATTGCCCGGCAGGAATGCAGTTTGCCAAAGAACTGGAAAGCAGTCTTCTTGACAAATTCAAACGGTAATATTAACTTTTATTGACTACAAGAATGGAAGAAAAAGCAAACAATGGTGCTTAAGATAGACCCTTTGTTATCTGTTGTATTGTTCAGTTAGACTTGGACTTCAGGAAGGTGTTTCACTATTGTTTTTAAAGTATTATATAAATAAATGTATTCAAGCTGTACGTAATAGAAAAGCTTTGATAATCAGGTTGCATAAATTAACTAAAACCTTCTATTTTCAGAGAGAAGCTTAGTTACAAGGCTGAGTAAAAAATAAAGTTATTTCAGGCAAGCTTCTCAGCTAATTTGAGAGAAGAAGGCAGAAGTTTGCCTTTGTTTTCATTACAATCAATGCAATACCGTGCTTATGGGGCAGCTGGAAGTGTCTTCTGGACAAACTGGTGTCAGTTCCCCTTCCAACTAAGACAAGGAGGAGAATTTCAGAGGAAATGGTGATGGTGTCGATAGTATCCAGCATCACGGAAAGGATATAGAGGGCAGAAATATATCAGTGTTGTCTAGAAGTATAACTTGAAAATTACTGGTGAGGTTACTGAATGCACAGTTAACTTTCTGTTGTAAATGCTTGTTTACAAAAGTAGAAAACATTAGTAGAACAGCGTGGCAAAGTAGGCAATTAGCCTTTCTAAGTGCCAATTTGAATTAAGAACACTGGATATAAATATTTTTTACGTACTTGATTTATTATTTAGACATCCACCTGCAAAAAGGGCAAATTATGTCAAACTGGGCACTCTGTCCCCTTTCATCTGTCCTTGGGGGCAGCTGGTGAAGAACTGGGAAGGAAGAATGAAAGCTACAGGAGAATTAGCGCGTCCTTCTTCCCCACATGCTGAGCACTGTGCAACTGAAGGACGTGGCTTTTGTGACCCCAAACCAGAAGTGGTGAAAGAAGCTTCCCCTGAGACTGGTGAGGTAGAGGAGACCATGGAAATAAGCTCTGAAGATGCCATAAAGGCAGAGGGTGATACAGGCACCCAAGATTTTGGTGAGAGAGGTGAAACTATGAGAAGCGACTTCATTGTTCTCAGGTATGTCAAAATGGTACAAGCATGTGAGGTGTTATTTCTTTATTAGGAATAACTGAATTGAGAAAAGGAATGGCTCAGCCTTGACTATTCATATAACAGATTTAATCCAAATACAGTGAGGAGGAAATTAAGTAATTTTGCTGTTGAGTGGAAGTCCTACTTTCCTCAAACAAACAACGTGAGTAGATGAAGTAAGAAATTATCTTAAATATGACAGGCTTGAATTTAGCACCTTCTTGGAGTTGATGTGATCTGTCTGCTTCTAGGTGGGTAGAGCTTTGAGGCTCATATTTGTGCTTTAGAACTTGCAGTGTATATCAGCACACGTTCTCTTTTCTAATGCATTGTCTCAGATGGTCTGCAAAGAAGATAGAATCTCCTGTATTCCATTATAACATATGTGGGTGCCAGTAGTGTTGGGAAAGTGCCTGAATGCAGATCTTTTATTTTGATCTAGTTACCAGGGGAAGAAAACGTTGGCAGTTCAGAACTGAATTGTGTCACTGAAGGTTTTGAAGCTTTTGTGATCAAAACAAGCTTTAACAAGCTGAGTGAAATTCATGTCTTCAGGACAAGTAGCCTCCTAACACGTGAATTTCACTCACCCTTGTTTTTCTTGTGCTGAGTTACAGACATCAGCTTGAATGGTTACAGAAAGCCACAGGACTTCCTTAATTGTGCTCTTTCAAATAGGTGACTTTCTGGATTTCTGTTGTACTGCTTATAACTGTCTTTTCTGTTTATTTTTAAAACTTCTTAATAGGAGTGAGAAACTACTAATGCAATTATCAGCCTGGTGCTATCCCACTTCTGGAAAAGATCGGCGACCCCGCCTTGTTTCTCAGCTTGGAGGAAAGGAAATGACTGAAGATGCCCTTTTGCCAATCTTGATGAGCCATCCCAGGGCTCTGGTATGGGTCAACTTGTCTCTCTTGAGGAAGGGGAACCCTGAGTTACATGCCATGATTTGCATTCCGACAGAAGATGACTTACTTCATTTAAGCAAGGACAGACTCTTCTGTGGTCCTCAAGAACCCAAGCATCGTGACATATTCAAACACAAGGTACAGAAGCTAAAAGAGAATAAGAAGAAGAAGAAAGAGGAAGATAATGTGAAGGCTCAAGAAAACGACCCTACCAGTGTTCCAGAGAAAGAAACAACTGAGGAGCGTAAGGACCTCATTCTAGGTCTTTGGTCAGGCACTCTCCCAGATATTACTTCCCATTGCTCCAGAACTCTCTTGGGTTATGTAACTCGAGGGGATTTTTCACTGGCTACAGGCTGTGGAGAAGCACTGGGTTTTGTTAGCTTGACGGGGTTGCTTTATATGTTACACAGCCAGCCAGCGGATAAAAAAGGGATCGTTTTGTTGAGAACTCCAGCATCTTTACAGTACAGATTTGCAAGGCTTAGTATTGAGGTTTAAATATCATTGAAATGCAGTAGAATGTGGAAAATACCAAAGTATGTGTTATGTCTTCTATGGCCTTTTTGCTAGGCCTCTAATGTGAGGAAGTGATTCTGAGCCTTGAGGAATATGAAACAATTGAAAAGCTTTGTAGCGTTGTTAATGAAAATAACTGATACGTAAATCTTGTATTACTTCTGATGTCCACATTGTGGAGGATTTCTGACAGTACCATACATGTTACCATGATATTCTGAATCTCTAAGAAGCCTATTTTTCATCTCAGCGCAGGGGTTGCTATAACGGTTGTTAAACACAAAATTACAAATTTTCCTTTTAGAAATTTTTTGATCAGATGGCTGATAAATAGTAGCTTTCCAGATCACTGTTGATATGTAAACGTGCCCTCTGGGCTTGTATGTACAGCAAGTGGCTTTACCTATTCCTGGAGTCTGAGTATGTATGCCTAAAGTGGAATAGAACTAAGCAGACAATTCTAGCACAGACAGCGGGTAAGGTATGTTGGTGGAAAAGCTCTGTTTAAATGAAATGCAAATATATCATAGTCCAGCTGTATAATCTTAAAATTATAGCAACTGAAGCTCTTAAATTGGAAAGCGTATCAATTTCTCTCTATTCTGAGAGAGGAAACTGTCTTTTTGAAAGATAAGAAGCTTCTCAAATGTAAATTACTCTTGGTGGGTCAGCATACATTTTCTGTTATAAGTGGGAATATTTTGATTCCATGTAACATGATTTTATTTTTGTATGGAATGTGGTGGGACCAAGGGTTTCTTCATTTCGCTATAGGGTTTATGAACGTTGAAGCAGTCATGTAACCTATAAAATGGATGAGTGTGGGGAGAAAGGTATTTTATTTGGTTGGGGAAGGGTGGTAACTTGGCTTTGTTGCTCGTTGGGCTTTTCTTTTTTGTTCTTTTGTTAACGGTAGCCTTAAACTTCTAGCCTGTCTTGAGTTAAGCAGCTTAAAAATAAGTTTACAGTAATGCATTGTAGTTTAGTATGAGCATGATACAAATATTTACCAGTTGGTAACACTAACCTAAAATGATACGACAAATAAAAATGTAATCTGTTCTCGATTCAGGAATCTAACGATTCAGCTTGATTCATTGAAGTAATAAACTAAATATGGATCAGTAGACAATTTTGTCTTCCTAAATATCAGTCTGTAACTTAATTCCCACAACCACAGTTTTGTCTGAAAAAGCCTTGGGTGAATAAATGAATGTTTTGTGGAGTTCTTTTGCTGCAGGGAGGATTTAGAGTTCCTTAACTTCATTATTATTAATATCTAGGGCCATTGCTGGATTAAATATGACACGCACATGGGGAAGGGAGGGAAACAAATGCAGATATGGGAAGATGTAAGCGTCGATCCAGTTCACTTCCATTTGAACTCATTTCTTGAGGATTTTCCTGTTAATTTTTCCTGGCCAGGAGCCATAAATCCACTTGCTGAGTTTGCGAGCAGCGGGTGGATGGGCGTGGTGCGCGTTCCCAGACACACCGACCGCGCTCATGGCATCGCGCATCGCGCGGGGCCTGCTGGCTGAGGAAAGACCACAGCCTCCAGCACAGCTCGGGGTACAGCTCCGTGAGAAACTCTGCGTGACCACTCACTATCTCAGTGTGCCTGATGAGGTGATCGTGACGGAAACACAGCGAGGAGCTGCCCGGCGTCGCTTTGCTTTGCAAGGCTCCTGCGGGCCGGTAGATGGCCCCAGAGGAAAAGGCTTGGTGCCGTGCGGGTCCGGCCTTCACATGCTCGCCATGTGACTGCGAGCTCCGCAGCATGTAGGTATGTGGAAATAAAGAACCCCTTAAACATTACGGTCTGGCTGCTCTGATCAAGTTCTCTCATGGTAATAATCCTGGATTTAATGAACCTTTTGAATTGTGAGCTCAATTGAAATATTTCTAGGATCAGAGTTTCCAGGGCTGTGCTTGGTGGGAAGAAGGGAGGGGAGGTGATACTTATACGGCCATTCCCCCCCTGCCTCCCCATCTTCAGATACACATTTTCTTGCCTCCCTAGACCTCGACTCTATGTGAGGGGAAAAAAAAAAAAGAGGAGAAGCCCCCGACCTAAGCTATCATTTTTGTTTCTTTTCTGCTTGTCGTTCTTTTGTTCACTGAATCTCTCCCAGGTTTTCTTTTTTTTTTTTTTTCTTTTAACATCTGGAGTCTTTTTTCTTTTCCTCTTATTGGTAATTTCTGCCAGGTTTTCATTTTGACGCTTCCTGTTACTTTTCTTTGATTTCCATTCTCTATTTCTGATTTATGATCCTTCTCTCTGGTGAGCCAATGAACAGAAACTGGAATCCAAGTGCATCCTGTTCTGTATGTCTTGTAATATTGTTACACAGTTGTTTTCCTTTAAGTCAGTGATTTATGCCCTAAGTCTTCGCTCTCCTTGTAAAATGCACTGCAAGCCTGATAAGTTAAAAATGCTCAAAACTCTCAGCCAAAGTTTGTCAGAAAAATACTGTGATTTTATGTAGCTGCAAGGAAATTTTTATCTGTGGTTGGGATTTCCAGATTCTGAATGTCTCAGGGGTGACTTAGTCATAAAAACCGTGTCAACACTGGATAATCAAGCTGTGGATAATTAAGCCTGTGTTATCTCTGTGTCAGCTGGACAGTATATCTGTGTTCATCATGTTGAATCAGGTGTAGGTTGTGGCACGCATCTGTTCTTGGGCTGTGTCTCGTTGCAGTTACTACCCTTCGGTTAACCACCCCAGAGCATCTGGGTTGGCTCCCATGAGCTGTGATGCACGAGCATTTTCAGGAACCCAGGAAATTCAAACCCAGGGTAAAAAAAAAGCTTTCATAAACTATCTGGCTCCCGTGCTCTTTTCCAGATAACTTTCTCAAAATGGATGCCAGCACAAACCCTTAGCTCTCATTCCTGGCTTGGCAAGAGCTTTTGGAAGCTGCTGTGAAGCACAGAAGGCAATTCTGGCATTATCTGAAGCACTGAAGAGCTTGACTGTTACTGCCTGGTCATGTAGCTCCACATACAGCTCCCCCAGAGCAGCTGAACAGATGCTGTACTGAAGACTCACCTGGTTGAAGTGTCTTCTCTGTAGCCTGGACCATGACCTGCAAGGTAGTCTCCTGGTACACTGAGAGAGGCCACAGTGACTAGTAGACCTACCCACGCTGAGAGCTCTGTGGCTGTGAGATGCACATGTTTTACCATTGTAAATCCAGAAAATGAGGCTGCAGAAGAGGCTGGTGATTACTGAATGGAATGAGGTGATGTGGGACCACTGCCAGACTGTTGTGTGTTAGTTAAGGAAGTTCAGAACAGGTCTAGGGCAGTAGGTTTGTTCAGCAGTGTGTAAGGCATGGAAGAAGTTACCTGACAAAAAAGCAGGTGGGGTTGTTGAAAAGAATCTGGGAAAATAATTGGCAAGGTGACAGACCACTTGATGGAGGCGTAAGCCCTGGGGGATCGTGGCACACACACATAGAGGGTAGTCAAATGCAGCATGACAGCTTTCTTCCAGTGCTCTAAATCTGGAAGAGCCAGATATGTCAAACCTGATTCATTCACATGTCCATGTGGGGTAGGTAGCAGGAACAGAGCTTGGGGGAAATAAACTACCAAAGGAGTGCTATGACTGAGAAGAGCAGAAAAGCAAGAGCTCAGTTTTATTTTCCAAAAATACAATTTTTTTTTTCTTTAAAAAAAAGCTTTAAAGTCCCATGTTTCTAAATGCTCTTCCCAGAGGTCAACAATCTAAATAATAGCCACAGTTTACCTCTTGCAAATACAGCTCAGCTGTACTAAAGCTCTCCTTTGTGCAGAAATCTGAGAAAGGACAGATGAGATGTGCTGAAGCCATTGTGGCAACAGTTAAGACAGAGCCTACTCATCAAAATAAGAATGAGTTCAGCATAGTTTGCAAAGAAGGTGGAGTGACAAAAGAACAGAACAGACAAAACATGGCTTTCATTTATTGAATTGGGTCTCATCTTGAAGAAGGATGGTTTCTTCCATAGTGTGAAAAATGCCTACACAAAATGATGTAAAACAGATCTTTTTAGACACTCCACAACCTGCAAAACTTGTACCAAATTCAGCTTGCCTGACCCATTTTAGGTCTCTAATGTGACAGCCAGGCAGAGCTAAGCCAGATTCTTAGCAAACAGAAATCAGAAAGATGTCCGGGACAGAGCAAGAATACAGCAGAGAATGAAAAGGCAGTCTGAAGGAAGAGAGAGGCTCGAATTTCACGATGCAAATATAAGAGGATTTGCTGTAATTTCTACAAAGGAGGGTGTAATTTGGTATTTCATTTGATGTCAAGATGATCAAATAATAGCCGTGATGAGAAAGACCATTTCTTTCCATTCAGTCCTTTTTTCAGCATCCTATTTCTTAGCCCACAGAATGTTTTATTTTAGAAATAATATGACAGCTGTGATGGGTGGGAGAACTCATGCATCTGTAAGGCAGCGTGCCCATTGGGACTCATTCGCACACATCACTTCTGTTAATTTCTGGGTTTGTTCTTTTGTCACCGGGTAATACCAGAAAGATTCACTCCTTTTTTTTCCTCTCTCCTGTCTTTGAGAAAAACATGAAGAGAAAGCAAAGTAGGGCAGGCACAACCTGAGTTATCTTGAGCTTATTTACTTGAAAGGTGAGTTTAAAAGCTACCTCAGAATTAACAGCATCCTCCTCCCCATTTGAGACAAACCCTAGAGCTGTGTCTGTAGTGACGCATCCAGTTTGTCTACTGTTGCAATCAATGATAAATACATATCCTCACCACAGAAACAGATTACTGTGTCACACATATACATCCCAAAAAATGCTACCTGAGTTGTAGCAGGCGTCACCCACAGCATTTTTGCCCACATGCTAAGCCAGTTGCTCAAAAGCTTTGATTGGGTTGGATGAGAAAGAGAAATCCTACGTATCAGAGTTTGCTGCTTTTCCTTAGAGCTCAAAAAATCCAGAATACATGCACAGAGGAGAAAATTGTAGATATTTAATTAAAAAAAAACACTTTCCAGATTAATAGTTGTGTTTTAAAAAAAAAAAAAAAAAGATGTATGTGGAAATAGCTTTGGTACAGGTCAGTAATTATTAAAGGGCTAACTACAGGTAACTTATTTTCCTGTAAGATGCTTTGTTTTACAGGAATCAATTGCATCCAGAGTTTCTGAATATTTTTACAATGCAATAATTCTTGTAAATTCGTTGGCAAATATATCAAGGGGGTTCTAAATAATGTTACAAAAAATACATTAAATTAACTGATAACTGTAATCAGATTTTTTTGAGGAGAAGCAGATGAAAATAACCACTAGTGCATTAATAAAATAGTAGTTTGAGGAAAGCGTTAAAAGTAAATTAATTTTAGTTTCTGTTAGTGCTTTTAAGACCTTCTCTGTGCTACTATACTTTGAGGTGTTCATGATTTGTAAGCATTAGAGTGAACTCTTTAAAAAAGAAATTAGCCATGGTTTCTATTAGTCCCCTCAAGAATTTAATTTCATGTCTTTAGGAAGCACACAGTGAAACAGCTTCTAAAGCAGCAACTCCAATTCTACGTACTTCCGTAGTCTTTGAAGTGCCACCACATTTCATCTCAGGGACGGAGGAGGTTTCTCGGGCAGTGCCCAACCTGGATGCTGGCATTGCCTGGTGTGCACGCCTGGCTGGGATGGGCACTGGGGTGCAATGGAGCGACCTCTGCAGATGGCTCTGCTGGAGCAAAGCTTGAGCAGCTCCCTGCTGAAAGCTGTGGAAACCTATCCGTCCTATGCTGACGGTGAAGCTCCTGACTCCCATGATGTTGGAAAAGGAAGTGTGACTTTTAAAAAGAGTGCAGAGCTTCTGATTCAAGCATTCTGGGTTCGTTTGCCAAAAAAAAAAAAAGAAGAAGAAGAAGAAGAAGAAGAAGAACAAACAAAAGAAAAAAAAATCTTCCTTTTAATTATTTTTTTTATTTTTTTAGGTTTGTGCACAAGGCTAGTTTAATTCCTTTTTCAGTTGTCCAACAAAACGAGAAGTATCCAGAAAACAGCAAGACCTCGCCTGCGGGCTTGTTTCTCACATTAGATGCATTCAAGCCCACGCTGCTGTACAGCTTGCTGTTGTGAAGCGAGAACTCAACGCTGCTGCAAGTTGTTACCATGCAAATGCTTCCACATGGGCAACCACGCGTGCCATGCACGGTAAGAGGCTTTCTAATGAAAGTACAGTTAAATCACTGCTGCCCTTGGAGTAGGCTATGCAAATAATTCTCTTTGATTGCCTGAGGCGTAGAAGAGGCTCAACACAGCTTTCAAATCAAAACCTCCAAAGCCTGAGATGTTTTTAATCTCTCTCGCTAAAAGCACTGTGGTTTGAAACTTGAGTTTTCTCTTTATTTAGAAAGGTAGTTTGAATAGCATGCTATGTTTTAATTTGTAAAAATGCTGTAAGTTCCCTTCCTGCGGAAGGAGGGCATCTCTGCAGCCTGTGGGTACGCTGCTGAAATAATGTTGTAAATGCACAGAAGTAGATCACATCAAAAAATGGGAGTCCTGAGAAAGGCCTACTGATAATACAGAGCCACAAGAACATTAAAATACGGCAGTGATGTCTTGTTTGGTGAAGTTGCTCTTCGTTTTCATTTTTATAGAAGGCAGAAGGACGCTCCAAGTCCTGTATCCTGCCCGCAGTGCCTCAGGCATCCCGGCTGGATTCAGCTCATACCTGGAATTCTTTCAAAGACCTGTAGAAGGCGATAAGGAAATCTACACACATGCATCAGTGACACGATCTTTCGGCTGCTTCTCTGGGCGAGCAGTAAGCCTGATGCGTGAAGTCTTCTGCAGGAACAGTGGTGGTCAAACATTTGCTGCCTGTTTTCATTTTTTTCTACTGAATTTCTCATGATGCTATAGGACTTGAATTTAAGTTGCATTGCTGTAAGGCTTGGCATTATTTTCCATAGGATATGCGCTTTAAAATGCATCAAATGAGGAGTTAGATGTAATATGCCCACAGCATCAGCATGTCTCTCAAAAGACAGGTACTTTTCTGTACTTAAATGCTGTTTTTTTCTGAAAGCATTTCCAACCTGCGGTGTGTGGCTTTCCACCACCACCAAGCAGACCTCAGCCCATACGAGCTTTGGGCCTGGTTGTCCTCAGATAGATCCTCCAGGTTCTCTGCTGAGTTTCTCCCACAGGTTTGCAGTTGGTTTGCTGTGGAAGGTTTCCTTTTTGACAGTTTTCCTGTTCAAATGTAGCACAGAACACAGCAGAGGGGAAGGCCACGTTTGTGCTGTAAATTCCACTTTGGTTCTACTCCGAGTAAATCTTGGCCTTCATTTTGAAATACTGTGTACTTTTTTATTCAGACTTCCTTTTGTAAAAGGCCATCAAAAGCTGAAAGATTACTGTCCCATAGTACAAAGAGGGATGCTGTTAGTCTGGCCAAGTAGCTATCAAAAATATGCAGGAAATACAACATAAATTCATTTTTCTCCAAATGTTTTCTACAGGCAGGATCCCAGGCTATTAGGTTAACTCCAGGGACTACAAAGACAATAACTTGAACTAGAAGTCCCAGGACAGTAGCCAGGTTTCGTGTGGTCTTCAGGGACAGGAACAAAAAACCTATCAAAAATAATAACTTCCCTTTTGCCATTCGACACTGAGCCCCGCTGTCAGCTGGATTTCAGAATTTTTTAAGAAGCAGGAGAGGCAACCTCTTCTATCTGAAAGGTCATTAAACTGATGACCATTAAAAACTGATTCTCATCCAGATTCATTCATAATATTAATTTACATATTTTCAAGAATGTGAATTAGTCTGTGGGGACCTAGACTTGGAGAAAAAACATACAAGTTACAGTATCTGTTTTTGTCTTTTCAGTCCTCAAAATGTTAAGACCAGTGTGTACTGAAGCATATTAAAATTTTCAGCCAGTCTCCTGACTGAAGTTCGACTCTCCTCAAACGGGAGCTGAATATGGCTTCTGACCTTGCGGACAGGATTATCCCATAACAGAGAATGATAGAAAACCCTTAAAAGTATCCCCCTTCAGCTTCAATTGCTATCATTAAATATTCATTCCTTTAGTGTATTGCCTATCTTGTCTGACAGACTGCAGTAGGCACCCTTCAGTTCACTGGATGTTTTTCTGGAGGTGCCTTCAGTTTTTGGCAGGGTGAAATTGTTTCAAGCAGAAAATATGAGAGGGAAAAATGAAAGGCGGGTATTTTCCCTGACCCTTTAGGCTCTGTAGGTATTTTTGCCCAAGTATGAATCAATATATCATATAGAAAGATCAACAGGATTATGGTTTCACAACAAATTAAAATATATTATTAATTTAAATGTAAAATGCAAATATTTTGAATGAAGTTTTCTGTTTCCATTAAGTCTAACTGGATACTCTCAAACACCCTTGGAAAACTTGCTGGGCGCTTCTCTTTCCTAAATCTTTTTTGGGCACAAGAACACGCTCTGGACTGTTTCCTTCTAAAGAATAAAACCATCAATCTCTATTTCCTGCCACTCCAAATTCAAGCCGGATGTTGAAGGACAAAAAACGGTGACTGGCAGAGCTTGGTGAGGGAGACAGGAGTGAGGAGTGCCAGCTCATCCCACAGAAAAACTCATGTGAAACAATTCCTTGTTCAAGGAAACCAGACCAAAACTCTCACTATAACATCAATCACTGATAGAAACAAAAGCTGTCATGCTTCTGAGCACTCACCAGCTTAATGAAGGGACAAGCAACGAGAGGAAAAAAAAGAGGAACCCCCAACTGTGACAGCACATATGAGCAACAACTCTTCATGAGGGAAATAAAGTGCTGAATTAAAATTTATGGCTTCCCAGTAGCATTACATACCCCGGGAACTGTGAATGTTTTGTTCCTTACCAAAATGACAAGTGTTAAGATCGTAAAATCAAACTCAACTGGAGTAGCAAATTGATTCTAGTCTATCTGGTTCTTCCAGGCTGTGTCACGCAGAGCGGAGTCAGTGGTTGGTTGCCTAGGGTTGCAAAATATTAGGAATAACACAGTATTTAGTGACTGTTCATTACGAGTGCCTCTGAGAGGAGAGGTGTGTTCATGTGCTCATGTGCTTAGCACAGCAGAAACCCTAGAATGGAGTCAGTCCTAAATGTTGCGTTTCTGGCCAACTTTCCAACAGCAATGAACTAATAGCATTTCCAAAGGTTAAGATTTCTGTAACTTTGCCAAATGGTAGGGTCATGCCCTGTTTTTCTGCTAATACAATTTACTTCCCTTGGTTTTTTCTCATGACCTTTTCCCCACTATTTGCCATCATCCATTTTGGCCCTTTCCTGTATTGCCTTACTGACCTTTAACATACCACTGAAATTGTCTTTGTGTTTTGCTTGGTTTGTGCAAGTAAGTGCTGCAGAACTGCTGTAACAAATCTGCCTAAGTTCTAGCTGCTAATCATGTAACAAACAAGGTTGTCTCTTAACTTCAGAAGTGCACAAGGATATTCACGTGGCAAGTGTCTTCAAGGCTTAAATCCAGCTTTTACGGAATATTAACTTGTCAGTATTAAGCACACAGGCATGTAAAGGCATTACCCTGGTGTTCACCCTTACAGTCTTGTGACGCATCCCTCCACCCCACCTTTTTTACGAGACAGCACTATGCTCTTCCTAGAAGAATGTGTTCCTAGAAGCCTTGACTTGTGATAAGGAGACCATCAACATTTTCACCCAACTGCAGTTACTCAGTATAGGCATTCCTGCCCTTCCTCCTGGTTGTGGCCAGAGATGGGATAATGACCTGCCTGCATTACTGATAATAGCTGATAGTGCCCATCTTTTGTTAAGTTTGGTGGTTCTTCACTGCTGGAGGATATCCAGCACACCATTCTCCACCTCTGAAACACTCCTCAGAGTCTGAAACTTTTGCTTAACAATTTTTTTTCACAAGTATGGTCTTCTAATCTTTTCCCCTTGTATGCTGTGTGCGACTCCTGGTGCAGCTAATATATCGCAGTGATATCTCAGAGGCCTTGCAAGAGATCAGGGCTTCTGTGCCATTTCGTGGCTTCTTAACAGAGCCACTCAGGGGCATGTATGCAGTGTGGAGAGATCAGGTATTTACAAAGATGAGGTATTACACTTCATCAGAGCCAAAAGAAAATGAGAGATACAAATAAGAGATTATCCCTGCACGAAGATGCCACTCTTTATGTAAATATCTCTGAAGAGCAAAACTGGCCAGCATTTACTGTCCTTGTGTCTGTTGGACCCTATTATTATATAGTTCTCAGAGAAATAGGTCTACAAAACTGTAATTCCACTGTGACTATATTTCCTAATTCAAAGTCCAACTTGCTTGCATTTTCCTTGGGAACATGCATTTCTTGGAGCTTGTCAGAACCTGCAGATGACTGAAGAAGAACCTACTTGATGAGCAGGAGTTGGCCCACACGCTTCACCGACATCCCTATCAACCCCAATCAGACGGACAAATGTGCCATGGGGTGGCTTACAGAGGAGACCACTACCATACCATTTGAACTCTGCAGGAGCTCTCCCAGTGCATGGGATTTGTCCTTTCCAGATCCTTGGACTGCTGCTGAAGACAGCAGTTCTGCACGTGGCTGTTTGCTGCACATAAATGCTCCAGGTGCAGGTTTAATGAGTTCATGAGACAATAACACCCTACTGCACATGCTCATTAGGTGATTTCCAAATCCTTGTAACTGTCAAGTCAACAACGAAAGTTTCCTCTGGGACCAGCTTTGTGCTGCACTCTGTGCATGTGTTTCCATAGCAAGTGTCACTGCTTGGGACTGCCTTTTGCTTTGAAGTGTTGCTTGGAGCATGGGGGAGGGCAGGGAAAAAGGTCTGAGTATATTTTTATAATGAGGAAAGGATTTTTTTTTTCACTTCCCACTCACTCAGTAACAGCTGAACTTTGCTTCCTTTCTTCTTGTTAAGAAAAGGTGCCAAAATAAACAAAACCACAGAGCTGCAAGCAGCCACGATGCCTGGAAATCTGGAACCTAGAGGTGGTAGTTCCATAAAGTTTGGGACTGAAAGTGAGGTTACGATCAAAGCCATTTTACCTCATCAACCTCTGTTCTCACCTTGGTTTTTCACAGAAGACATTGCCTAAATAACTTATGCAAAGCCAACACGAGGAGAAGGAACACAAGGAGAAGGACGTGTTGGGAGAAAAGGTGCATGTCAGAGATGGGGGGCTGCCTGCAAGGCGTGAGGTGAGCTCCGGCAGGTCTTCTGCCACACAGCAGAAATTTGGAGGCCTCGCGGGCATGAAATGGTCCATGGAAGACACAGTGATGAAGTGTAGGGAAGGAGAAGGTGCCATGTGGTCATCTGAAGGGGTGAGAAGATGGAGGGAAGAACAACCCAAGAGGCTAAAGGGGATGGAGTGAGCTCATGGGGCACCTCAGGTGGGGAGGGACTGTGGGGTGGTTAGGCAGAGCCTGAAGCCAGGGGAGCGTGCCTCTGGGACACGACACAGCGCATCAGGAGATGAAGCAGGCCCCTGCTCACCTCTCCCTGGAGTGCCTTGGCTGCTCTGCTGGCCCTGCAAGCACGGATTGGCCATCGCCGTGTGGCCCATCTACCTCTCCCCGACATGTCGGCTGTGCGCCATTGGCTCCTCACTACAGCCAACAATTCTCAACTGCTTTTCAAATGCAAACTTGGGACCTGTAGTTTAGCTCTAAGATAAACATTTTGAAAGCTGTCTTCTTTCTCATAACACAGGCATGAGGTGTTTTTAATTAGCTTAGGGAAGCTTTCCTTGGCCAGGCCAATTTGTTCACTGTTTCTCTTGTACAGTTGGTCTGTTTGTCTTGTGGAGCTGGCCTATAAAGCAGCTATTAGGGGTTTACCGTACAACATTATCAAGAAAATAATCTTTGACAAAACATGAAATCACTTGTTACAACCCTTTTTTTTCCTTTGCATATAACTTCAAGGGAGCCAAATATTCTCCACAGCTGACCAGGCAAACCTGCTGGAGAATGCTTACTCCAAATACAAATTAAAGCCTGTTTTAGTTCTAAAATATTTTAAGTGATGATTTGGGCAGGGAAAAGAAAGTTCTTACTGCAGGGAAGTGGTAGCAGTATTGGTATGGGAGAAGGATGAATTCTCTTTTCTTCAGAATGATATAGTTTTGAGTCATCAACACATGATACGTGCAGAGACGAGCAAGACGTGCTCTTTGCTGGATTTATGTCTGTTTCGTACACATGCACACACATATAGAGAGAAAGTGATGAGGAAAGGGAACAGTGGATTATTACACCTACTGGCTTTATTATTGGTTTTGCTCTGCAGACTCCTAAACTGCGTGGGTGTTGATGGTTGACTTTTAAAGAGACTTAATGAAGGTTACCAATGGAAATTTTGACAGTCATGATGATAAATGCTCTATTCACTTAGAAGAATTCAGTTATCTTAATCACATAGCTGACTATAACAAAAATTTCATTTTCTTTTTTTCTTCGACATGCTTTTGCATTTTTCCTTTTCAGAGTTAATGACAGTATTTTCAGATGATGGTAATTTTTTTTGTTTTCTTACTGACAAGGGGAAGAGAGTTATCTTTCTTAAGTGCTCCTCAAAAAGAACAGAAAAACATGGCCATTGTAAGTGCCAAAAGGAGACTCCTCGATTTTTACATTTTTTTTCTATTCAAGAAGAGGAAATTTGTTGGGGTAGTGGGGACTGATTCTAGTAATACTGTCCTTTTATGTCTCTTTTTCTGAGGCACCTCTCACTCATTAAGAAAATGTTCTTGTCTCTCAAAAGGCCTTTACTCAACCCAGAAAATGAAAGAAACCCATGAGAAAGCCTGGCACTTTTTAGGGGTGTCTTCTGTTGCCCACCTACTTTTCTTCCTTGGGATACTTTTACACTGCTGTCTATTGACTGCTGACAAAAACTTCACAAAAACTGTACTCCTCACTTCTTGCACATTTTGATCACTGATGAACTGAAGTCATCTAGAGTGCACAGGGCACTGAATGTATCAACTCTGATTTTGTACTCTAATTCATGGGAACACCCAGAAGATCGTCTATCGCTGGACTTCCACAAATGCTTGCAGAAGAACAGCATGGGTTCCATTTGCATTGGGATTTAAATATTCCCTTCACTCTGACAACAATTAGAGCGCTATTTTCTACTTAGCTGTAAATTAGAGCTGTGAATAACAATGGAGAGGTCTAACCACCCCCTGCTCTACCAGCATTCCCTCATGAACTAGGCAGCTTTTGGGAACAATGCAGTTCTGCTCTACGATTTTATTTTGCACAAGTGTCCTTGGGACAGTATTTCTCAACCTGTGCTCTGGGGAACATTCGTGGTCTGAAAGGCTTCAGAAAATGGCTTGTGAGATCACTCTAAAACAAAGCAATTCCCCCACTACCTCCCCCACCCCAAAAATGCCCAAACCCACACATGCGTTGTCACAACATTCAAAGGGTGATCTAATTTTTAGCTTATTATTCATGAAGGCCACTGCATTCAGACTACTCAGGCAGCTTGCAGTTTATTTTGCCAAAAACTGGATTAAAAGGCATTTAGAAACACTATTTTGGGGAAGTTTGTCCACTGTTTTATTTGCTTGGGAAGACCCAAAATATCAGCCTCATACATTGCCTGTGCTCTTTAGAGTACGTCAGGCTTCCATCTTCCAACAGATACGTAATTCTCAAGAAGAAAGCATACTAGATGTGAGACCGCTGTAGTAAAACCCAGCAGCTTTATATGATTTCCTCCACTCCTGGACACCATCTCCAATGCTGCTGGAGTCCTTGTTACCACTGTTGCATTAGGCTGGGTTGGCTCTTCCAATATAAACATTGCTGCTGGAATACCTCAGCTACTGTGCAGCCTGGGCTCAAGGGCAAGCCTTTTCACTTCCTCGCAGCTCCGCTATGTGCAGGCAAGGTGCTTTCTGCTATGCACAGAAGTTCACATTGCAGCTTTACAGCTGCAATACGCCAAGACTGAAAGTAGCGGCTACATCAGATTATGGAGCATGAGATGGGGAGAGACCTCCACAGCAGTGTGGCTGGAAGCTGTATTTCCAGACACGTTTTAATGGTAGATGTCAACCTATTTATTCCTGTGTTCATGCTCCCATTTATCTTGATGGATTATTTGTGCTGCGGCCACACTCTGAGCCCTAACCACTCTGAGCTTCCACTGGGTGCCTAACAAATGCTGTGAGCAGTGACCCAAAAAGATAAAGGGGAGACCCTATATAGGAGATGTACAAACCAAAAGTTTGCTGAGAGGTCAAACTGGTGTCCTGGCTGCTCACAGCTCTGGTGCCTCTGCCATCACCGGGAGTACAGAAATACACCAAAGTGTATGGCAAATGGAAGGAGGGCCAACAAGAGTTGTTGCTCCAGAGAGGAGGTTTCTACCAACTTTATCTCTACCAGCATAATGGTGGATGAGAATCTCTACCAACATAATTGGTGGATGAGAAGCTGGACATGAGCCAGCAGTATGCGCTGGCAGCCCGGAAGGCCAACTATGTTCTGGGCTGCATTAAAAGAGGAATGGCCAGCAGGGAGAGGAAGGTGATTGTCCCCCTCTACTCGGCTCTTGTGAGGCCCCATCTGGAGTACTGTGTCCAGGCCTGGGGCCCCCAGTACAAGAAAGACATGGAGCTCTTGGAACGAGTCCAGAGGAGGGCGACCAAGATGATCAGAGGGCTGGAGCACCTCTCCTATGAGGAAAGGTTGAGGGAACTGGGCTTGTTTAGCTTGGAAAAGAGAAGGCTCTGGGGAGACCTCATTGTGGCCTTCCAATACTTGAAGGGAGCATATAAACAGGAGGGAGAACGATTGTTTATGAGGGAGAATAGCGATAGGACAAGGGGGAATGGTTTTAAACTGAGACAGGGGAAATTTAGGTTAGATATTAGGAGGAAGTTTTTCACTCAGAGAGTGGTGATGCACTGGAACATGTTGTGGGTGCCCCGTCCCTGGAAGCATTCAAGGCAGGGCTGGACGTGGCTCTGGGCAGCCTGGTCTAGTGGTTGGTGACCCTGCACTCAGCAGGGGGGTTGAAACTAGATGATTTTTGAGGTCCTTTTCAACCCAGGCCATTCTATGATATGATTCTATGATATAATACTGAAGCAGAGTTAGGAGCATTTTGCAGAGTAGAAACTGTTCCTATCTTATTTTAGCACTTTCTTATAGGTTTCCGCTTAGATCATATTTAGAGCTTTACAGTAGTGTTTGTTGCATGAGTTACCAGACTTCATCCAGCCTCAACTGCAGCCTGGCCCTGCGCATGCTTTACTGTGCTTAGAGCAAGTGCAGATTCAGACAGATTTGATATATATTTTAGTTATGATTTTGTTTTTGGCCATTGTTTAATGATGACACGTTTTAAAGCTGTGATTTTATCTTACATTTGGATTACTTATGTGTACCAAATGAGTATTTTTCTTGCTCCTGATGATATTTACTGCATGTTGCACAACTTCAGGCTCCAAGAAAAAGATTTATAAGGTACGCTGTAAGCACAGAGTGGCACAGCACATTGAATACTTGTGAATGCATGAAGTTGTCATCCTGCAGTCTAATGCAGAGAAGCCATGAGCCTTTCCAAAGCCACAGGCTGGAGTGAGACATGTTAGCGTTTGACCACTTCAGTCTCCAGAGAAGTCTCCCACCAGAGCTGGGGCCACTTCTCTTCATATGTCTGTGACACTGCCACCATGACTGGGAAGATTTTGCCTGTTGTGTCAGTGCTGCTGTCCCAGCCAGGGGGATCCAGGCAGACACAAGACAGGACCCACATGCTTTATAAAGGTCTGTATGAAGTGCCACCACGGCACCCACTGAACCACAGCAGAGGTGTGGCCTAGCAGGAGTCCTCGCCTCCCATCGCCCACTTCTCGCAGGTCTATCAGTCTTATTCCTTATCAATGTTCTGACCACCAAGAGGTTCTCTGGAGTAATGCACATCCTAACCTCACTTGGGATACAAGTACAAAGTACAAGTACAAAGCACGGCATCCTTTGGAGCCTTGCCCACGCACAGGAGCCCTGCCCATCCCTGTGGCCTGAGGACAGCTGGTGTCTGGGGCTATGAAAACAGTTCCTAACCCGCTCTGAGCAGCAGCAGTGAGATTAGCAGAGGCCTCCCTTAATCCATAATTAAGCTGATGTGAGGGTGCTCAGAGCTGCTGTGTAATGGCTTTGGCTGCAGCTTGGCCAGTGTGATGGCCAGCAGCTGGGGGAAATGCCATTTTGTGCTCAGTATATCCTTGGCAGAATTACAGATTGCCTTGCTGTGAGTGCCTAGGTTCACCAGTGCATCTGGTGAACTTGGGATACTCCTGGAATTCACATGGCCACTTGTTTCACACAGATCCATGTAAGGCTTGGCCAAGCCCTGTGTCTGCACCATCAGGCTCTGAATTGAGGATGGGGCCCGTGGTCAGGCCCCTCCTTGGCCAGCTCGCCCCAAAACATCTCTCTCTGCTTTTCCTCTCTTTCAAAGGTGTCCTTTGGAGCACACAAGTGACGCCTTTGCCGACCACAGCTGAAGAATAAGGCAGCATGATCAGCAGGAAAGTAAGAGTCTATTTTATCTCTGGCACAGTCTGCCCTTTTCTAGTCTGGATGGAAAAGAAGACTAAAGTCCACGGAGCCCTTCGGCAAACAACAACCAGCATAACAACAAACGCAGCAGAAGAGAATGCCAAGGTTGTCATCCCCCATCAGCGGTTTGGATGGATTTCACCCTGGGAGAAGCTTTCGGGAGGCTCAGGGCGGAATCTTGTGCAGGAAACAGGTGGTTTGCTTTACTGAGAGGCATGCGTAATGGCCAGGGAGCTGCGCCGCGCCACGCCAAGCTACAGCAGATGGGCTGCAGCTCGCTCCGCTCCGCTGAAGGATATTTTTCATGTTATGTGTGGAAAAGAGCAGTAACCCTTGTTTGTTATATGAGGCCTTGTAGGACTTTGTTTGGAAAGAAGCCATTTGCAAGATAAAAAAAAAGCCATTAAAAATATGAGTCACCATAATCACATTCAAAGTGCTCCAGCATGGCCTTTTATTTGCAAAGACTTCACTGTAAAATCAGCTTTTTTATTATTATTTATTTTTAAATGAAGAATTCCACCACAGGTTACCTTAGGTTGATTGATGTGACTTTACTGATCTGTTAATTTTAAATTACTAAAAAAAAAAGCTCAACAAAACCCCAAACAACTCAAAACACATAATTCAAACTGTTCGCAGTGCAAAAGAGCTGTGCCTGCTCTGTGCTGTATCACTGGACTAAGATTTATAAATATATCCCAAAATTATCTCAAATACAAATGCATTTCTTCGCCATACCAAAATCTGATTCCCCATTTTGGGTCATCAGGTGCTCACATCATCCCGGAGGAGAGATGCCTGAGCTGCTGCTTTCAAAATGCATCCTCCCTGTGAGACTGTGAGCAGTGAGAGGCAGAGGGAGCAGGAACCTTTCTGCTATGTATCACAAATTAAAGCACTCAGATTCTCTCTGGTGAGCTATCATCAATCTTGAGGCAAGAGCAATCTTTTGGGCAGGCTGTCCTCACGTTGAGAGCCTTCCTTGCAGCCTAGAAAGCCAACCTTATCCTGGGCTGCATCAAAAGAACCATGGCCAGCAGGTCGAGGGAGGTGATCCTGCCCCTCTACTCTGCACTGGTGAGACCTCACCTGGAGTACTGCGTCCAGATATGGAGTCCTCAGTACAGGAGAGATGTGGACCTGCTGGAGTGAGTCCAGGGGAGCGCCACAAAAATGATACAAGGGATCGAACACTCTCCCTATTAAGACAGGCTGAGAGAGCTGGGGCTGTTCAGCCTAGAGAAGTATTGGGGTAGTTTTTCAGTATCTGAAGGGGGGCTGTAAGAAAGAAGGAGACAGACTCTTTAACGGGGTCTGTTGTGACAGGACAAGGGGAAATGGTTTCAAACTAAAAGAGGGGAGATTTAGATTGGACATAAATAAAAAGTTCTTTTACAGTAAGGGTAGTTAAGCACTGTAACAGGTTGCCCAGAGGTGGTGGATGCCTCATCACCCATGAAAGGTCAGGCTGGATGGGGCTCTGAGCAGCCTGATCTAGCTGTAGGTGTCTCTGTTCACTGCAGGGGAGTTGGACTAGATGACCTTTAAGGGTACCTTCCAACTCAAGTGATTCTATGATCCTATGATTCTGTTTACTTACTGCACCCCAAATGGCTGCTAAAAAAATCACACTGCTCTCAAATGCTTGGGCTGAGCTCAAGCTGCTCTGGCACTGGAGAAAGGGCAGCTGTGCGAGGTTGCTTCCTGCTGCTGCTGTTTACAGTGAGAGTGGTGCAGCACTGGAGCAGTTTGCCCAGAGAAGCTGTGGCTGCCCCATCCATGCGAGTGTTCATTATTGGACAACCTGGTCTGGCAAAAGACACCCTTCCCATGGCAGGACCGGGTAATATTCAAGGGTCCCTTCCAACCCACACTTTTCTGTGTTTCCACAGTTCTACTGCCCAGTGCCATCGCTTCCGTGTCACCCAGTTTCAGGGCTTCCAGCTGCGCTGACCTACCTTGGACCTCTTCGGACTATCACCAATCTCAGGGATGACTCAGAAGTCAAATTGCTAAGAATTATCTAGACTGCTGCATCTCTGGGAGTGCAAAACAGCCACCGTTAAGGTATAGTGAAAAAAAAAACAAAAAATTCAGGCACCTCCTGGGAGAGATGGCAGCTGGGCCAGGCTCAGCTTTGGGGAAGAGAGGAAGCCAGGCACCTAGACCACTGCGTTCTGGCTCCAGCCCAGCCTTGTGCTACTTTGTCAGTGGTGTTAGGATCTGATTTCTACACCATATTTGGCACTCATTAAGCCAATTTTAGACTCTGGAAAAATGGAGATAGAGCAGAAAACAACCACAGAAGGCAGTCTGAGGCTGACAAAAATGTCTGATGGTGAGAGACTTAAAAGGTCCGTCTGTTTGGCTCGGCAAAAAGCCCAAGTCATCTTACTGTATTTTACTAGAGGGACTCACCAAGTGCTTTAAATCACTGGTAAAAGACAAATAGCTGCAAGCTAAATCCAGACACTTTAAAATAGACATAAGGCACAATTCAAAAGCAAACAATGACTCACTGCTAGTACGCATTGCTAATGGCAGCGGTGGATCCTCTCCTTTGACTCACAGGAGAGGACGGAGTGCCTTCTCCTGTAGGTGAGCCACAGGCCTTGCACAGCAGTGCCTGCAGCAGGCAGCAGGCCAGGCAAGGTGACGGCACGCTGCCTTCTCCTATCTGCAACCCAACTTCATCCACGCACCCAGAACCCAGCCGGTGTTTCCAGGACAGGCTTGTTAATTAGCTGTTAGATATTGTTTGGAAAAAATAAACACATAGGTAACTGTGATGTTTAGTAATATTGAATAATATTCCTCTTCTCCTTTCCCTTGTAAAACACAGAACAGTTGTTCTTGGAAAACAACAGAGAAGTACTTTGGTGTTGCACTCCATTGCCATGTGATGTGTTACTGGCAGTAATCTCCAGTGACAGGTGAGGACTACCTAACGAGCTGCCTCTGTGCCATGCAGGCTCTCTCCCTTACTGCTGGCTGAGTGCACCCGAGAGCGTTTGACAACATGAGGCTCCAGGCCTGTGCACATGCTATTGAAGTTCAAGAAAAACACTCATTTTTTTAAACAGAGAGAAAAGTCCTGATCCTGTGTTAATGCTGCTCTGGATGTATGCCTACTAGCTATCAAACAGAAGATGAATGACAGTGCTGCTCTTTCAACCCATTTAATGATTCTGGCAAAAGACCTGGCAACAGGCTCCAAAGATTTCATCTAGGCAAGGCAATGCCTATTCCAAGAGTGGAAATCTCCAACTGGAGAGCTGGCAAGTGCATATTTGTGCTGGAAGCTTAAATCAGTCATTTCCATTTTCCCCAGTGTGACCTAGCAAAATACAGAAATTGGCTCCTTCATCAACAACCACAGACCACTTTCATGTTTAAGGTATTAGTGCCGCCAGCTGCAGTGATACATTAACTTCATGTTAAACAGTCAGCGTTTAAGCCACCTGTCTAGTCATTCTCCTACAGTAGCGCTGCTCTGAGAACTGTCAGCATTGCCCTGTTGGCACTGTTGGCAAGTTGTCCAGGAGCCCACTGCAGCTTACCAGTCTCCTGATCCCATTCCTGTGTGTCCGTGCAAAGCTTCCTGCCGCTACCGATGGCCATGTCTGTCAGCAATCAAAATGCTACTGCAGATCTCATATTATTAAGTTCACTTTCCCCCTGAAACGTTTGGGTTAACTTCAGGGGCCTAAGAGCGAAACTGGAATGTAGATTAAATAAGAAACCTTCTGAGTAGTCCCCTAACTCTTTATTCAGTGTCTCATCTGTTGAGTCTGGAAGTTCCTGAGATGACAGTAGTTCTGCTCCTTTGGATACCCCAAACTGTCTTTGCTAACTCGGGTGGCAATCAAGAAGTAAAGAGAACATTATCTAAGTCTGTAGGTTTCCACAGCTTCCTTATAAACTCTTCCTAGGTCAAGGGAAATATGCTGCAATACCGGTATCTTTTTACAGAGTAAGCCTGTAGTACACACACACCACACAGTCTGATTTCCACAATAGCTCTTTATGGGAGACAGTGCACACAAAAGAGGCATCCGTGGGATGCTCAAGGGGGCCAGAGTCCATAAATTGGCTCAATATGTTTCAAAAATATGTTTATGTGCAGCCTAAGAAGCCAGATTAGCCTCCTGTCCTCTGAACAGGTTTAGACATGACAAGAGGACAAGGATCCCTTCTTAACAGTTGTAACTGCTTAATACGGAGTGGTGCATTTGCCAGTGCTGCCCTTCAATAATGTAATGGTTGGAAGGAGCCTCTGTGCTTCTTCCAGCTCCAAACAGTTGAAACATCTCCCATCGGCTATCATCTCCATCTGATTTTCTCTCTGCTTCTCTAGGCAGAGAATGGCCATCCTTCACTTCCAAATCAGTTAAAAAAATTAAAAACACATTCAATAATATATGGATTCACTGTTTATTCACTAATGTCTCTAATTCTGTCCCAGTACCCAGAAACACTGCAAACACAGAACTACTCAAAATCCTGTGAATCCAGAGAGCTGAGCTTTCCCCTACCTTTTTCTCCTCAAGAAACCCCACGCTGTACAACATCCAGCTTGGCCCTCCAATAATAATTATGGTAATTAGCCTTTATCTTCTTTGGGCCAGCTGCTAACATAGCCCAGCTGATTTCTCCAAAAGGAATAAACAAAAAAATTAAACAAGAAAAAGGGTCACATCTCAGAGGATAAAAGCAGAAGGCCAAACTGAAAGACAGCTCCGTCTAATCATCTGCACCCCACTGTTATCAGTTTTCTCTGCAAGCAACCAAAGATCCTGCAAGTGGGTTGGGAGGAGAGATTGCAAAGGGAGACCATTTTGAGGTCAGGAGTTGGGATATTTGGTCCCAATCCATCCTCCCAGCACTGTTCATGCACCTTATAACAAATGGTGATTGGAGAGAAAAAATCAGTCCTAATGCCAAGTTGTGCAGGTGTCCCTGCTCCTCACTGCCCTCAGGACTCTCCTCATGCCATGAGCTGCCTACCTTAGCCCCACGAGAGCTCCTCAGTGCTCACTATCCACGGCCCAGGGTTTTGCGTCATCACCACAGCTTCAAAGCACAGAAGCTCGAGGTATGGAGTCCGATCTCCTTCTTTTGGTTTTAGTTGACCAGAGCCCTTACATGCCACCAGAAGCTGACAGGTAGCAAGGAGCAGGCACCAAGCCTCACAGGCAAATGCCAGGTTCTTACCACTGGCAGATGTAGGAATCCAGTACAAGATTAATGTGTTTTTTTTTCCTGATATTTTTTTATGGCAAAAAAACCACAAACTGCCTAGCTCTACTCCAGAGTTCCCATTTCCAGGCCCATGGCCAGTTAATACTTCATCTTTTACTGCAGCTGACCAGTAGTGGAACAAGCACTGAGTGAATCCTGCTGGTTCTGGTCTGTCAGAAATCCCAGCCTGGAGCCACCAGGGACAACATGAGATGCTGACTGTCCTCCGTGACTCCCTTCAGTTTTATTTCCTCAGATTCTGTGGAGCATCTGCTCAAGGAAGTTCAGTCTGCAGGTGCAAGTTTCACATTTTGTATCTGGCACGTGTATTTGATGTCAGGAAAAACACTGTGAGAAAATAACTCACTGGTAAAAAGAAGGGTTCCAGGGGCCTTTTTTGTGTGTGCTCCAGTAAAAAAAAACTTTTTTCAGTAAGCATGTGTCTGTGCTAATTGTCACCTAAACATCACAAGCAAAATCACAAAATCATAGAATCATTCAGGTTGGAAAAGACCGCTGAGATCACCTAGTCCAACCATCAGCCCATGCCCACTAACCCACGTCCCTCAGTGACACATCTACATGTCTGTTAACACCTCCAGGGACAGTGACTCCACCACCTCCCTGGGCAGCCTGGCCACCCTGAAAATAGCATTGATTAGAAACTGATTCTTGAAACAAATCATGTTCCTTTCTTTGCAGAGCAGTAATAAGTTTTCATTATCGCGTTTCTCTGACCCTGTGATATGTTAATTTGTTGGAATATGATCACACTTCCAAAATCATGTCTAATCACAAATTTTAATTGCACATAATTCCTGCCAAAATTTTGCTCTAAAAAATAATTTTAATTACATTCAAGTTTACAGAAAACATTTTAACCCTTACAGATTTGTATAAGCCCATATGAAGAAAAGATATGTTATTTGAGAAGAAATACAGTAATTAATTAAAAATCGATAATAACTTTTGTTATGGGTTTTTACAGTTCATTTCGTACTCTAAGAAAATACTGTATCTCCTTCAGCCCTCCTGAATCATGGAGACAGATTTCAGAAAGATGCCCAAGGCCAATAATTTTAATATGAAGCAAAAATAATCCATTTCCCACTTTATGTCGCCAGTCATAGAATGAAAAACGATAGGCCTCCTATTTACATCTTTAGCACATGTTCTCACTTGAGAATCAGAAAGTTACTTAAATTTGACGAACCAGAAGCAAAGGGCATAGGGGGCATAGAGGTACTCCCTTATTCCCTGCAGAAAGCGTACAGAATCTGGTGCCTTTTGTATCTTAAGCTTTAGAAACGTGAACTCAAACTACGAGAGGGTAAAGGAAGGCTGTGGGCAGGCAGCTGGTACAAGCAAGGTGTAGACACTGAGCCCTGTCCCATGCCAGCTGGAAAAGATCCACAGTAAAAAAACAGCTCTGCAAACTTCACAGCTGGGACATCGTTGCATAGGAAAATCTACAGAGCTGTGCGCACTTTGTTTGAAGTGAAACCATCTCATGGATCTTTGGCTCTATCTATTTTAAAATGAAATAAACAATTGCTTGGGAAAAAAAAAAAAAAAGGAGATCTCATTTCATCATATCCCAATAAAACAAAATCTGCTCAGCCTACAGCCCATATCCATTACAGCAGATTAATCCAATCCCAAAAGAAGTATCTTGTCCAAGATGTGAAGGCTATTATTGAATGCTTTTCAAGAGCACTTTCTTTCTCAGAGGAGGTGTCTGAGCATTGCAGCGTCAGCTGAGGCAGGCTGGATCTACCAGCAGGGAGGATGGGCACACCATTAATGCCCAGCAACAGCTTTCTTTCCAGGAGGCTGGGATGGGGGGACAGCACAACCTCCCAGACCTGAGCACTGCTATGGTCTCCCATTGCTGTCAGCCCTTCAAATAAATGTAGAGAAACTACCATTTAATGAAGGAAAATTTGCGCTGCTATCGTGACTCTTGTGACCCCATGTTTTACAGGCTTTCCTCACGCAAGATTACCATGGGTGTAGTAAGGGTGCAGGATTTGCCTTAATTTCTATTTTAGGAGTATTCCTGCAATACCATAGAACCACAGAATAATTTAGGTTGGAAGGGACCTTAAAGCCCACCCAGTTCCAACACCCTGCCATGGGCAGGACTGCCGCCCATCAGCTCATGCTGCCCAGGGCCCCATCCAACCTGGCCTTGAGCACCTCCAGGGATGGGGCATCCACAGCTTCTCTGGGCAGCCTGTGCCAGGGCATCACCACCCTCTCCTCCCTGGTTAGTAGTTCCCAAGATTTTGTACATATTTGTATCACTCAAGCTATCATACAGAGCTTTTTCTGCATGCTGAAATACATATAAAGAGAGGAAGCCTGGATCCCTCATTTCCTCTTTGCATTTCCTTCATTAAAACCCTGTTTTCCTAAAAACAGTGGCTAAACCCCAGACTAGACTAGACTAACTTAAAATATGGCCAGTCCAGCCCAGTACCCAAGACATGGGAAGGATGTAAGTTGCCACACACGATTCCCCATCTCCACCTTGGCTGGGTACCTCACAAATATGCGTATGTGCGCTGAGGTTTATGACAAATGCTGGCCTCCTTCCTCCTTCTCACATAAGTGCTTATGTCCTTTGAAGATAAGAGAATTAGTCTGATGGCAAAAGATAATCAGGATTTTCCCTCTGCACACAGTAAAAATGCGTGTACATGTTTATGTATACTGCATATATGCCTACAGTTTTGCTTCTCGAACAAGCAGGATCAGATTTTTATAGGCAGTAGACATGCAGAAGAATATTTTGAAGTCTCTCGCAAAAATCCTCATTTCCCATCTTTGTCTTTAAGCTTCTATGCACATCTGGGGGTTTTCAAAAACAAATATTAAAAATCCTTGTTATGTGCCGATTTGCATTTCTAGGCAACTAAAAGTCTAAAAATATCCTTCCTTGTCACTAAGAGGCATTTATACTTCGAGAACGTTCCTTTCATTAATGCATATTTAGTTTTTCATAAGGCTTTCTTTATCTTCAAAACACATTTGGGACAGCCAGGGGATAAATTAAGTAGGATTAAATAACATATGACTCATCAACATGCAGGAATTCAATGTCTACTTGAGTACATCCAATGAAAAGGTGCTGTGGATTCTTATTCCAGTGGCATTCCTCTCGTTAAGTGGAACGTAAGGTGCTTTCTTCTTTCAGCTTTGACTTTTCCCCGAGTCATCTTTATGATTCAAAGTGCCATAGCATGAACCGTAAGAATCTGGTTGTATTTTGTCTGTCAATTTTTGTCCTAAGGAAACAGGGTGAGAGAAGGGAAAAACAACAACTCCGTGAAGAATTTTAATAAAACAAATCCCCCAACCAATCCATCATTTGAACATTCCTTGCTCCAGTAATCATTGTTTTCATTTGACTGGTTGTAACAATAGCTTGGAAAAACTCTGAAAAATTATTTGAAAAATCTGTTGGGAACAGGAATAGAAATTAAGGGAACGGTATATTTATTAAATACGACTAGAGCACATTTCTGACTCAAGTCTCCAAGGTCATTCCATTATCTGATATCTCATTTTTAAACAGACAGAAAAAAAAGTCCTACTTACCAGGAATACATCCACAGTCAACGTAAGGAACTTGTAAACGCTCCTCTTTTTTATTTACTGCAATTACAAATACGCTGAGGAAAGACAGGAGACACCTGCAAAGTAACAGTGGCATCATATTATTAGAAACAGTTCACTGCGCCTGAGATGAGAACTTTTACCCATGTTTCTTGTTCAAGGATTTCCAAACACAAGCTGCTCTGTTTTTAAAGAACCTTTTCCTGCTGGCAGCTCTGTAACTTCATCTTGGGCTCCTGTCAGACTAGTTTGTGCCTCCTGAAGCTTTACATTTGCTTCCAAGGGCTTTGCAAAAAAATGTCGCTTTCAGTAATGTATACCTAATCAAATACCTGTGAGCGTGAGACTGCAACCTTTGGATTCCTGAGCAAATCTTCAAGAGCATCTAAGCTAGCACTGCAGCATCTGCGATTTCATCAACAACTCGGGCTTGTTGCAGACAATCAACATCTCTGTTGTTTTTCTCACTCGACTGTGTGTCTCAGGGGCAAGCTGTAAGCCAGGAGCAATGAGAAACTGCTACGCTTGGACAAATCTCCTATCTACTCTGTGTCGGACACACAACCGCTATCTCCTGCCTGCCAAATCTATAGCTGGATTTGCTCATCTCCATTTTCTTTCACTTTTCCTGCAGTCATGCAGCATTGCAGTTCTGTGCATCTACTGACTGCAGGGGATGAAGATGTCTACAGCTGTCGGCCCAGCTGTTTGACAGCGAGGGGACATGATGGTCCAGCAGTTCTCGGAGGTGCTTTTAACCATCTCATGCCTATCCTTAAGTAATGTTCACCTGTTCCATGAGCTGTTGATGTGCTGGGAGCCATCGGATTTCTGGCTCTCAACACTCAGGGCCTTCTTCAAACATGCATGTTAACAGCTTCTTAGCACAGTCTGCGCTTTTCAGCAGGCATGCTTCCTTGGCACAGGAAGATCCTTGCAGGCAAGCAACTCCTCTAAGTGTCTACACCTAACAGTATCAAAGGGCAGCTGGACACGCAGGTGGAATGTGCCACAGGAGATTTCTCGGATAGACACAAGCACCCCTACAACATCATCTTTGGCGGAGAGCAGTGATTTCTCCTTCCTGCAAGAGGAACACTTGCTGCTAGCTCTTCATTCCATCATGGTAGTAGTTCATAAGTGTCTCACATTTTTACATATTTGGATTCAAAACCAGGCCTCCAAACTCCCATAGCACAGACATTAGTCTTTCCTTTAATGTCTTTTCACCCTACTATAATGGCTATTCCATAACAGTTTAATAACAAGATGGGTTTCTTCTTACTGAGAAAAGGGTTCCATGAGACAGTGCTGTTGCAGTACAAGCGTTTGTGCAGATTTTAGGCCGATACACTTACCCAAACAGAAACATGAACACGCTCAGGAAAGCTGCACTTTGGAATTCCTGATAAAATATGACCCCTGGAATGTGACAGAAACAAGAATTGCAGATCTTGACTGGATTCCAAGTGATATGAATTACAGCTGGGAGGGTCAGGAGCGGTGTCATGCTCAAGTGGAGCAAAAAAATCCCAAATATGGTATTAATACACATTGTGGTGGGTTCATATTATATACCCGTATTCCGTTATCAAGGCTTTCTCAAGATACTGCAAGAGACTGGAGAAGATTTAGTCTATCAGGCTGGAGCATGTGCTGTGCTAGTAACTGCACAGATGCAGGCATTTTTTTGCATTGTCAGCAATGCAATTTTAGGCAGGTCAAACTTAAAGTCTAACTCACAAGCATGCAGCTAGCAGGTTCCTTGTGGATTTAATTAAGCCACTCCAACAGTGTGGACATCTTAACTCCAACTGGGAACAGGTTTTTGATAACTAGCTGTGCCCTTGGTGTTTGCACCAAGTTAAGGGCTCCAGCAACCAAGTTTGCCAAATCTTTCTGGCTGAAAGGATCACCAACTCTTTCTGGTCACTCCTCGAATGGGAATTAGTACCTCCGCAGTGGAGATGACAGAGCCATATGTGTATCTGGATCTCAGCTGCCCTAACGCACAGCCAAGTGTATTTGCTTTAAACCACTGATGAGCATAGTTTTGCTTAGAAACACCAGAGTGTGAACCAGAGCCACTGAAGTGTGACTGTATCTTCAAAGGCTGCAGCTTGGGATGGGGAAATCACAAGAGGAGGTATCTTCCACGAGTATCCCAGCAAGATTCAGCAAAGCTTGTTCTCTAAGCCCTACACTGGTTTAACTAACCTGATGCAAATGCATGTGTATCCAGTCTCAAAGCCATTAAGCCATTTCTGAATAGGTACTTGATCTCTTATGGAGGCACAAGGCCAATTTCCCCATATGGCTGCAAGAATGCAACCCCCTTTTGGCAAAAGTCTCAGTCACAAAGTGTAGGCCTCCTAATGCAGGTGCCGAGGCAATCTGTGCATGAAGCTAACTCCCCTTCTCATTAATGGCAGCTCTGCATGAGAAACTCCTGCGCAGCAATGACAGGAAAGCCCCCGGTGTGTGTTAAAATGAGTCATAAATGTTATAACAAGACAATCATTTTGGCTCATTGCTGATACAGTGTCTTAGTTGTCTTCCCTGCTCATGTTCTTCCACTCTGCACCATTTCCAAGATCTGAAGTTCCTCTTTAACAGCACTGAGTTCAGAGTTCTCACCCAGAATAAAATGTTAAATGCTTAAAAGGTCTTTGGAGTCATTTTATTTCCTTCACTTAACCTAGAATTCCACCTTCTGAAACTGAATATACACTAACTACTATGAAGCACAGCTGGTTGTCATTTGAGCAGTTTGCCAGGCTGTTAAAATTACTCTACCAGCTCAGATACGGGGAAGTTGGTGTGCACATGGGAAATGCATTTGCTGGATGTCAAGATGCGGCTAAGATAAATGCAGGTAATTCTAGTCAGCCAGTAAGGCACAGCAAACTGTACAAATCAATTCTGGAAATGCCAGAATTTGGTAATTTTTATTTTGCTTTGAAAGTTGTGAACGGACTCATTTTTCAGAGCATAAACACCTGTCACTTAGGAAAAACTTTTTGTGGAGATAAACACGACTGGTTTGTGGTCCTGTCTGAAGACAGTAACTCCTGCAAACTCAATTTTAGCAAACCATTCTGTAGAGACTGAGGGCCAGAAACCAACCTGAAATGATGGCGCTCGTAGTGCAGAACACAAAATTAATGGGCACAACTGCTCTTGCTTCATATAGATGCATTGCTTGATTCAAGAACCTGGAAAACAAGTGTTATTGCACCTCATGGCTACAGGAGTTTCATTACACTTGAAGTAAGGTTAAGCTGGCTTCCGTCAGCTCAGTAAGCGTGACCATTTCTTACCACTATAGCAAATAGTCCTTGACAGATGGGTACGTGTACTGAATTTACTTGCTAGTTTTGACTTTTCGGAGTACAAAAAAAAAAAACAAACGAAAAGAGCAAAGCAAGAAGGTTGGAATGGATTCTTCTGGCCATAGATTGCCATTGGAGAGACCTTTGAAGCACTGTTGGAAAAATTGCCTGCCACAGATAAGGGAGGAATGCTAGGATATTGCTGGCCATGGTGTGCCTCAGCTCTTAGAAGAAGTGCTGCCAGGGACAAGTTGCTCTAATTTAAGCAGGTTGGGTAAGGATATGTTTCCAGCACGGACATGCATACGTAAGTTCTCATAGAACTGTTTCAGTTTGCTGAAGCCCACATTGCTGTTGCTCAATCCAACTTGGCTAAAGCACGTGTTTGCATGTTTATCATCCCATGCAGTCGCACCCAGACACACTCAGTTCCACTGGGAAAGTCCAGGAAAGTGGCTCCAGGCTTGTACTCCTTGGGTTGGAAACTCTCTGCTGTGCTCCTCAAAAAGGCAACCCAAACCCTCATTGGAATAATCAGCAAGAGTTTGCAGAAGCACATGAGTGTGCACTGCACACAAACCTGCAGCACTGAGACACCAGCCATGGAGCAGCCCACACATTCTGCATCAGCAGGCGAAGAAGGCCAAGCACTAACCCACTTGTAAGGAAACCAAAGCCATCAACATTTACCCACAAGGTGATGAATCATGAGCATGAGCTCTTGGATGCACCGATAGTCTGTTATAGGAACGGCGCATTTCAAACTGAAAGAGAAAAATCAGAAGACTGCAGAGTGTATTCAAAACCTATAAAAAGAACCACACTTAAATGTTTCACTGGTACAATATATGTGAACAGTAAAAATCCAAGCTTGGATCTGTTTTAGCCATTAAAGTAATTGCATGGTTATTTTAGCAACTGTTGAACAGTCTCCATGGTGCTTTAAAAATAAAGAAATCCTACATATCCACAGGATAGTCAGGATTTTGAAGTCATTGAAAACACCTCATTATTTTCTCCCACTTGCAACAAACTTGGTCACAGGTACTAAAATAGTGATACTGAAGCTCAGCACTGAGTCCAGGAGGTTGCAGCAGCCCAGGTTGTTGTTGTGAGCTGACATGACAGTCAAATAAAATAAGAGAAGAGACAAAGAAAATGAAAAAAGTAGACTGACAGCACTGTCTCCATTAGAAAACGTTTCCAACAGAGGAAGGACGAAGAGTCGCTGAGCCCAGGAAACAAAATGGGCCCATTTTCATTTTTGACCCAGAAAAAAGAAAACATGAAATTGTTGGCAAGGAGAGGTTAATTCAGCAGCTTCCTATTTACCAAACTTGTATTTCCTATTTTTAATGCCCTGAGCTGTTCTCCCGGTGAAGACAAGCTGGATGTAAATCACTCCACTATTGGTTATGGCGGAGTTCCTGAGTCAGCCATGGAGAGTCACTGCATAATAACGCATGGACTTTCTGATTCCACATGGGAATGGTATGTTCTGCCACAGCAAAGCTGGATTGGCTCTTCTACCAGAAAATAATCCTGCAAGTAAGCACTGGAGCAGTCTAGATGAGATTACTGAATGATGCTATCAGCACCTGAAGCAAAAAGGGAAGGGACTCTCTGTTCAGCTGCAACTCATATTTTACCAGGCTGCCACCCCCAGCAATCTGCAAAGGCAGCATAAAACAATCACTTAACAGGCCAGAGGCCAGCAGGGAAAACTCTGACGTCCCCCGCTCACCAAAAGCTATTTCCTAAAAAAGCACAGACATACAAGGCAGCAGAGAGCAGCATGCAGATGTAACAGAGATGGGGAGAAAGCAGGGGTAAACTCTTCTTCAGTACGATGAGTGCATGAGCGAGGGACAAGAGGTGCAAAATGAGGGTAAATGTGGCCATTTGATTATTCAGCACTGAAGATTTCTGAAAGTAATAAGAAAAAAGTATCAGGAATATAAATTTCATTTAATGGGTCCGAAACTTGTGCCGAAAGAAGAACCACATTTGGCAGAACCTTGTTTAAGGTGATAGTGAGAGGAAGCAGCATCTGTGTAATTAACCAATTATAAACTGAGAAGTAAAGTGTAAATAAACAGTATTATCAGCTGCAGGCAATTCATGCATCTGTTAGGGTTCTGCCAGGAATTTCCTGCCTTTAAGAGCAACTTGTATCTAGGGTCCGTGTCAGCGCTGAGAAGAACTGACAGATAAATAGATACAAAGGTGAGGAGATAAAGAGAAACTCACTTACTTGACTTGGAAAACACAAGAAGTTGCCATTAAAATGAGCATGATATAGAAAACAGGGTAAGTTAGCTGCATTTTCCCCTTGGCAGAGAGTGTTATCATGCTGGCCACAGCCTTCACGGCGATGACAGTCAGCGAAGCTGAAAGGGAAAGGGAAAGATTAGCAGGGCAGGACCCACAGCAGTGACCTCAGAGCATCAGTGAGAGAAGTGCCACCGAACTGATGCCTTAAGAGACACTGAGGTAGAGTTTGGGCACCTAAAGCCACGCGTGTGATTTATAAGCAGTTGCTAAGCTGTTGTCTCAGCTCAGAGTGGCTTTAACTCCATGTGTGCTTTACTGATGCACTTTGCAGGTCTTGCAGAACTCATGTCTGCAACCCTGCATCTGTCCAAAGTCTCCCTGCTTTCAGTGTGGCAGAGGTAACAGACTAATAAAATCTTGCACTGTGTGTGAGAGAGAGATAGAAGTTGAGCTGGGTTCAAAGAAAGACCCCATCCATTTCCCACTGCTGGGTATATGCCCTCCACAATGGGCAGAGGTGCTCAGACATCCTTCATGCAGCCCCAGCTGCTCATTTGGAGACCTTGTTGCATTATCCAGGCCTGAGAGGCCTCCTTCTCCATTCAGAGAAGGCAGCACACCTAATAGCAGCCTGCACATGACACAGCAGCCAGAAATAACCACTCACCCTCAGGGTTTCTCTGCTGTGACAGGAGCTGGTCAGAGCTGATTTGTGGTATCGTGTCACCAAGCTCCTAACTCTCCCCACAGGTTATGTTCAGAGTCCAGGCAGTGAGCACAGGGTCTGCACTATATGTCAGGGGGGTGAGTCTTAAGACCATTACTGGATTTAGCCTGGAGAATAGTGTGTTTTCAATCCATTCAGTCATTGTCAGTGCATCACCACAAAAAAAGTCCCAGCAGACAATGATTTGGTATATATGTCAGCAGTTTGGAGAAGTCTCGCAATGCACATCTTTTAGAAAAGGGGCTGAGAGCTGAGCTCAGAGCTACTTTAGGTTTCCTTTTGGAGTGCGCTCTTGGTTTGTTGAAGCTAAACCAAAGAGGTTGCGATGACTGCAAGAAAAAATAAAACAAACTCAAAACAAACTGAAAATGGTAAGAAGAGTCAGGGTGCAGCGGTGACCTTTGAAGAGAGGTAATTCATCGTCAGGAGCACCGGTCCCCAGCTGGGATCCTGTTCCACCCTGTTCCAGAGCTGGGAGTGTTGAATTTCTGTGTCTGATTCATCCTCCTGTCGCAGTGAAATTCAGATTGGCAAGGCAGGCTACACTGTGCAAAGAGTTCAGAGGAGGGGCTCGGAGGAAAGGTGGGGGAAGAAGAATGGATTTGGGTCTGAGGTTTTGACTGCAAGCATTTTTCTTACAGTAAGTCCAAAAGTTCAGGGGGAGTTTAGGAGTTGCATGCACTTGTGATGATCCTGCTCACCATCATGGAATTCACTCCTTTAGTGACAACCTTTGCACCTCATGCTTTACTTCCTGCTCTATAATTGAAATAGGCAGAGTAGTTCACCAAACGCAGCAGTAATAGCTAGCAGAGTGGGTCAAATCCTGACCCACACGGGGGCAAATGATAAAAAGGCAAAAATACACAAAGCCCCCACCAAGCAGCCCACATAATAACTGAGATTTGTGTTGTACCAGGAAGAATTATTATTTTGGAAAGAACACTTCCAGGTAAAAATCAGTGGTTTGAATTGTCCGACTGAGTAAAAATTGCTGAATAATAGTTTCTGATAAAAAGGTCATTTCTTTCCCTTATAATTTTAACAAACCAGAAAAAGTAAGCAGAAGGGGATTTTTTGGTTTATGCTGTTTTGTTTTTTGTTTGTTTGTTTTGGCTTTGTTTTGTTTGAAAAGATAGAATGCTCTTTTACATAGACCTGGAATAGGTTTCTGTTTGAAACCCCTAGGAAATGGTTTCTCTGGCTCTGAAAGAACGACCCCCTCCAAGCCAGTGTGACAAATGATGCCACTGTCCAGCTGTTAGAGCAGGAAACTCAGAAATCCCACTTTAATCTGAAATATTTCCCTCAAAACTTACGATAACTCCTAGTATATGCATGAGGTAAGATAATTCTCACCAAATGGACTTGCAGACTTACAGTAAGTAAAATATCTGCAGATTTTATGATCACCTCTGTATTTTCTTCAAAATGGAAGTAGCTTTCACACCCAGTGGAACACAAATGCTGCCTTCTCTTTCTACATTTCATTTACATGCATACAAACCCTCCACCAGGAATGAATCTGTGCAGATGTTAGACAAAGCAGAAATCCCCTCCCGTGAGCTGCCGCTGAGAATTTTGGGCATGGTGACCCCATTCCTCATCTGCCTGTCCTGCAGCCACTCCAAGGGCAGGGAACGCATAGGGTGATGGGGAGCCCACCCTCAGCTCCTCATGGCTGTGCCCAGCAGAAATGTCAGATAGGAAGCAGTGCAACTCTGCAGGGACTACCAGGCACCAGGACAGCAACACCAGGAGCTGGAGCCAGCCACAGTTCTGGATTTCCTGCTTGAGGGAACTGTCAGGATTTCAAAATTTCCCATGAACCAGGATTTGTTTGTTTGTGCCTCTTTTAACAGAGCAGAAATAATGACACATTTTTCCTGAAGCTGCATATGCTCACCAAAACCTCAGCAGCCACCAGCTGCAATTGTTTTTTTTGCTTGATTTCAGCCTGGCCACCAAGCTGCAGTGAATGCCTCCTGGGCTTTCCAGCTCTTCCGCTGCTCAGCATGCCCATACGTCACTTTGGCACTGCTGGTGTCAGGACTGGCAGGCTCCACAGCAAAACAAGCACACAGGGCTTCACAGCCTGATGGACCGCATCTCCCTTCTGGTGGGCCTGCCCCAAACTGTGGAAGATGAGCATGGAAATCCATCCTGAGTTCTTCAGCTGTGTGGCAAGGACGCCAAACCACTCATTGCCCAGGAGCACTGCAGGGTTGGAAACCACCAGGCAGCTCAGCGAGCTCTGCCAGAGCTGCCAGGCTCTGTGCTAGGAGCTGTCTGGGCTCGCAGTCTCTCTTCCAAACCAGGAGCAGTCAAACAGACCAATGGCTCTGGGGGCTCTTCGATCTCCGCCTCATACAGGGAGAAGGAAATCCTTCAAGGCTTCTGCAGAGCAGCTGATCCTAATGTTCAAGGTGCTGGGAAATTTAATGGGGGGACAGTCCCAGAAAGCTAGATATGAAAGGAAGTCCGAGCTTTCCAGCTAGGTGAGAAGGCAGGCAGGAGTCTGGAAGAAGGCGGTCAATAAATCTGAATGGGTTTTACAGTGTGTCACCGGCAAACTTTACTGAAATTCAGTTTTATCAAAACAGTTCTGACCAGCTCCATGAGAAACATGCTCTGTAAGTCTTTGCAGGATGATACATCCATCCAGTGAACTCAGTGGAAATACAAGGGCTTCTCCAACAGTAATACCTCCTATTTGATTATGTCGGCCCATGACGTCAGAGGCAGATGTGGGTGGTACGGCAGTAGAGGTTGAACCTTCCCACCAATATTCTGCTACATGTCGTTGCTGTGTGACAGATGGCAGCAGAGGGGCAGTCTGACAGAATGGCATCTGACATGGATGTGTGTATGAAGGTGGTGTACCATCAGGGTTTCATAGACAAGTTGACAAGACAAGGATGGGAAAAGAGATGGAGTGGTGACAAATTCTTAATATAAGCCTGCTCGCAGTGGAGCTTTAAGAGACAGCCTCCTGGTATTTTTCAGAACTAGTTCCAATTTGACTTTAGTGAAAACTGCCTGATTAAATGCTCTCTCTTGTTTCTCTGGGTATCAACTATTTTCTGGTGGCAACATTAATCAAAGGGCAAACTTCAGTGACCCGCTGAATTCTTGTTGTGTTTCTAGAAAGATGGTGAAGTACAAATTCTCATACAGTTGCAGGGTGTCACTGCATACACTTACAGAGTGCTTACACAGTCTTAAACTGCTCTGGCTTAAAGAGCTGATTTCCACAGCTATCCTGCTCTGCTCCACAAAACAAAGTTTCAAACAGTTCACTTTCCCGATATCTAAAGTATTGGTTAAAAAAGCTTCAGAGTATCACTGCACACACCACGTTCGTATAAGGAGATCTCAAAAAAGAACTAGCCCCAGCAATAAGCACAGAAACTACATTCCGTAATTGGCTTTTCTCTTCAAAAAGACTACAGGAAAATGATGTGAAATGTTTCAGTGATTCTCCTTCCCTTTGAAGTGACCCTAATCTAAACTAGCTGGGGAGTCTGGGTGATGAGGAATTATCAAGTGACTGACAGGAACATCAAAGTGAGTAATACATTCTTACCCAGCAGTGCCACCATCATTAACAAAACCACGATGTGCTTCACAGCTTTTCTTTTGTTAAAATAAAGGAGAATGCAGAATATTATAATTTCTAAAATCTGGAAATAAAAGGGAAGAAAGTTAGAGCTGTAAAACTGTGTAATAAATGCTTCATTCAAAGTCTTTGGAATGTCATGTTTTTGCGCTTCTAGCTATATTTTCTCATTGGTAGCACTGGAAGACATTTAAGGTGACAGTAAAGATATCTGTGTTTACTGAAAATAATTTTTTTCAGAACTTCTTTGTTTATAATTCCTACAGAGTAAAGAACTTACCTGGGGAAACAGCAGTGTCTCCTTCTAGATATGGTATTCTTAGTGTCACTCCTTGTGACGTGCAGAATTATGCTTGCTGACCTCTTTGCCCTTCTCCCCAGCCCTACTCAGAAAAATCCCCCAAACCCAGTCTTTTTGCTCTGACTTTCTGCCATACATCATAGGGAGAAAACATCTATTTCCTGTGGTAGTTCTCAGATGGCAGGATACCTGTCAGGAGCTCACCTGGAAAAGCTCAGTGACACACCAGCAGACCACACTGCACGACAGCTGCAGCTGCTGAAGCACTTTTACTCACACTGCGCATGGTCCAGACTTGTTCCCTCAATAACATCTGACAGCCGGTTAAATTTATGGACTTGCTGTTAATTTGTCTCATTGCATCATCACCTCAGCAGAAGCTCCCTGCTGTTCCAGCTGCCCAAGCCACCACCAGGCTTTTCTCTGTGCTTAGTGGTGACTAATGGCTTCGGGAGTGACTGAGCTTCCACATCCGCATCATCCCAAAAGGATGAGGATTCCTCTCCTTCCACATGGAAGGTAGTTGCCCAAATGCCCCTCTTTACCTAAAGTCAACAGGAAGTGCAAGTGCAGAAAACTTCTTGAAAACAGGAATGATGGGACCTCAGTTCTGAGGGGAGCTGAGAGCCCCCTGGCCTTAGAGACTGGATGGAGAAAGAGAGGTTTGTGCACATGAGGAAGGGACTGAACGGGGGAAATAAGACAGAAAATGAGAATGTCATCAGTATTGAATCTGATTATTTTCATTGTTTTACCAGTGAAACAAGTCGAAGAAAAACCTCACCTCTACCCCTTTGGTTCCATCAGCACCATGTTATTTTATATTTTATACAGCCCCTCCACTCTTAACACAGCACTAGAATATGGGTGTTGCTCTGCTGATATTTAAAAAGATGGAACTGAATGGTTAGCAGCAGTAGTTATATAATATAACACTGCAAATTTCTCATCGTGGAGAATGAGTGCACGAGAAAGAAGTTGTCAGCTGCATTCAGCAACTAACATCCTCTACCACACTCACTCTCACCCAGATTATTATTGTGCAAAAATATGAACAGAATGTGGTTATGCTTTAATTCACTTTTGATTTACTTTCACCCTGATCTCTTGCTCTCAAAGACAACTGAGAGACCACTGCATCTCAAAATATCATAAGCACAAATTTGGATTTTATACCATTGTTCTTTAAAGAAATTCAAACATTTCTTAAAAGAGCAAAAAAAAAAAAAAGAACATTTTTTGGTAAATGTTTGTATGTAGGAAAGCATTTTGCTGTTGGTTAAATATATATATATATTTCTGGACTAAGCCTTGTTCAGTCATCTTTGCAGTCTCTTGCAGAATGCTGTTCTTCTCTCCCTCCAGAGCCACACCCTTAGTGTGCCCACAAGGATGAAAGCTGGGACTCCATATGGTAGAATGAGGCCTTTGCCTCAGCCTCACAGTAAGGAACCTCAGCAGCCTACCCAGCTTCATTCAGCAGTGTAACACTGGGTATGTCTCAGTTGGGAAACAAAGCAGAAGACATGTTAGCAACTGCAGGCTTGTGAGTTCATCTTGGTCTCCCTGTGGAAAACTGCAATGGTTCTGAGGGAACTCAAGAGGAAAAGTAAAGGTAGCAGCTTCACTGTTTGTGCCACTGGCAAACACATCTCAGGGCCTGAGGGAAATATCACATTATCCAGCTGCAGCTACAATAGCCTTCAAATTGCTTCAGTTGCTTTTTTTTTTTTTTTTTAATCAATGAATAATTGCTAATGGAATAGAAGAAAGCTGCACTAAATAAATATCTCCCATGTGGAAAAGTCCTCATGCTAGAAAGAAGTTCCAGAGATGTCCACGGAATCCTCCTCCATGACATGCTGGCTCAGGAGGTGAACGGCCCACCTGGCTCAGGGTGGGCACACAGAGTATTGTGAAAGGGTGGGGGCATGGTACCATCTGACATAGCACTGCAAGACCCGCTCTCCTGGCCCTGGTGTAAACCTGAGCACCCACCGCCTCTCCCAGCCCCTCAGACTGGTTGTGCAAAGTGTGCATAAATGCATGAGACAGCCTCCTGTAAGCAGCCAGCTGTACCTCAGGTATCAATCCACTCTATACTCCCTAGACAGCTTTAAGAGATCCAGACACCATGCAAGAAAAGAGAAATGTCTTTATCTGCAGCTGAACCTAGGAAGAAAGCTGATGCTTGCTTTGCAGGGCTGTTATTTAAGTCTATACAACTCTCCTTTTGCACATTTAGCATGAAATGCAAAAAGGTAGTTCTTACCTCCTGCTGCCCAGCAGCCAAACTGTTCTTCCCATCAAGAGGTCCCCTTTAATCAGAAGACAAGGGGAGGCCACTGCACTGAGTCGCACTGCAAGTGGAGTGCATGGCTCCTAACAAGACCTCATGCAGATGGGGACCCTCCTGGGGTGTTCTGGCTGCTGCCTTTGGTTGTGTCTTGAGAATTACCCCAAATGGTTCTCAATTTCAACAGATGATAGCTGCGGTTATGTTAAATACAGCAACCAGGAATGGGAAGTTTGTAGAATCCAACAACTTATCATATTCTGTTTATAGAACTGAAGGAACTTGACTCATTTACAATTGTAACTGATCTGTACTGAAGTCTTCTCAAGTCCACATGATCACCATTTTTATAATTGTGATGTTTTCCATGTTTCTAAGAATTACCAGAAGGCACTGGAACAACATACTGCATTATATGCCTCAGTTGTTTTTCTGGGACATACAGCAATGCAGGGACCAGTGAACCAGAAGGGTCTCCTAGACACTTCGAAAGAAAAACAGAAATGCTTTGAAACCAATTTTACAGATGTTAAAAATGAGCAACCCAGTGTTCACTACTCTTCTGTTTAGGGAGGTCTAAAAGCTTCATCCATAATAGATGTCTTCTGTAGTGACTCGAAGTGTGCATAAACGAAAAAGAAGAAAGGAAGCTAGGATAGTCATTCCTGCTCAGACATGAATGCAAAGTCTCAGAAGGTGGCTCAAATTTGTCTCATGGGAACTACAGGCTATTTCTGCTGAACTCCACTGATGCCAGTGGTGAGCCACATGGGAATGGTTTATCACCCACACAGAACATTTTGTACCACTGGGGCTTTGTATTCCTCAGCAAACCATACTTTAGGACTACTTTTAGCAACACCATTGGACTGCTTTATACTGCTGCACTGTCTCCTTTCTATATATATTTATACTGGAAACTCGGCAACTTCGGATGTAGCCGTGCCTTTTTATATATCAGCAGCTAACCTGTGTTAGAAATTTTACAAACAAATATGAAGAGCTAATTCCCTGTCCAAAAAGAATATTTACAGCAGGGTTTGCTTGAACTTCCAGCAGCATACCAGGTAGATCAGGCTGTTATCTCTCGGTCTCTTGAGGAGACTTTAATTCTTCCCTTTTCTTTTGACACAGGAAGCTCAAACCAAATGAATCCAGGAAGAAAAAGGAACAAATCAAGCTTGATTTGTTGTTGAGTCAAGAACACTTGCTATGTAGTTGCTCCATTCTCCCCTGCAATCCATGCTGTAGAACTGGATGCTGGCTGAGGCAGGGAAAAGAGAAGAGGAGAAAGAAAGTCCAGGGGTTACCTATCACTTCCTTATACTTTCTCCTAAGAACATAATAAAATCTTCCTAGGTATTCAGCTGTGTTCTTATTAACTGTTCCTGAAACAAAGTTTTGGGGAAAAGCACTTTTCCAGCAACCTGTTGCCTTTAAGAAAATGTGAACGTCATATGGCACAGAAATTTGTGGTGTCATGGTGGGTGGATGGAGGGTTGTCTCCTTCCTCCTTCTCTACACAAAAGGGTGAATCAGTAGTTTAAAGTCTGTACCTAGAACGACAGTCTGTTTTGGTATCTATAGGTTAAAGCTGAGTACTGTGTCCAGTTTTGGGCCCCTCACTGCAAGAAAGACATTGAGGCCCTGGAGCATGTTCAGAGGAGGGCGACGAAGCTGGTGAGGGGTCTGGAGCACAGGCCTTATGAGGAGCGGCTGAGGGAGCTGGGATTGTTCAGTCCTGGAAGAGGAGGCTCAGGGGAGACCTTATCGCTCTCTATAACTACCTGAAGGGAGGTTGTAGTGAGCTGGGGGTCGGCCTCTTCTCTCCTATAACTAGTGACAGGACGAGGGGGAATGGCCTCAAGTTGCGCCAGGGGAGATTTAGGCGGGACATCAGGAAATTTTACTTTTCTGAAAGAGTGATCAGGCACTGGAATGGGCTGCCCAGGGAGGTGGTTGAGTCACCGTCCCTGGAAATGTTCAAGGAATGTTTAGATGTTGTGTTGAGAGACATGGTTTAGTGGGGTTATTGGTGGTGAGTGGATGGTTGGACTAGATGATCTTGTAGGTCTTTTCCAACCTTGCTAATTCTATGATTCTATGATTCTAAGCACATGGTTGAAGAGTATATTCAGTAAGAAAAAGAGAGGGTGCTCCAGCAAGAAGCAACTGAGCTTCTTGTTCTGAACTACCTCCTGAAAGGGTTGCTTTCCCTCTGCTAATTACATGGACTTGCTGAAGCTCTTACCAAAACTGAGGATGGCCTTATTAAGTACCCCAAAACTCCTAGGCATCGCCTTCAGAAGCCAATCTACTACCTGATCTAAATTGTGTGCTATGTTATGTATGTCTTTGGAGCATGACCATTAATTTCTTTCCTTGGGCTGGATTATCATATTTCAAAAGTTTTAAAAGTACACAAATTATAGAGCAAGAGGATCAACTTTTGTTTTGTGTTATCATGTACTTTCTGATCAATAAGTACCCTCAGTGGGTAGTTAACATATATTTAAAATCTTCAGGCTGGCTGAAGTATAAAGATCCTTAGTCTGCCTACTCAGTGGCTTTCTAACTCAGCTTCCTCCTGGAAAGAAACCTGTGGGCTAATAATCTAACCCACATGAGAAAAAAGTAACCATTTCTGAAGCATCTTTTACATTCAGAGGGAGGAAAATTTTTTCAGAATTCCAGAGTGGAAGAGAGAGAGAATTTCCTCCCATTCACTCTTGTCTTGTTCCTGATGCTAATTAGATACATCAAAGAAAATGCATGGGATTTGAAGTTTGTATGTGGATAGTTTAACCAAAATGGTATTTTTGTATTTAATTCAAACTGCAGTTCAGATGAATCTGAATGGCAGTGAGACAGGCTTTCTATCCACATTTCAGCTCCATACAAAGCTCCTTTTGGGCAGGCTCAACAACATGTAGCTAAAACAGAGTGATACGAAAGAACAGAGGACTATTTTCCAAAGCACAATTTCGTTACTTTCCAGATAAGCACTGTAACTAATATATATATATATGCAGACAGTGTGGCACAAACAGATATTTTGGTTCAGCACATTTTCAGCTTGGGGACTGGGGCTCTCTCTCCTGTGAAAACCAGACAGGGAACAATGCCTGTACCTGCAGCAGCAGTTTTTCTGCCACTAATTCATAAAGCTGCCCAAAGCCCAAGAACCCCAGTTTTTCTGATTTAGGCAGCAGTGTGAACCAAATACTCACCACATATACCAAGAAAGGCCAGCTCACTAAGTCATTCTGTACTCGTCTTGCTGTGAGCTCTTGGGGTACATTTGGAGCAAATGTCACCAACAAGTATGTCCCTACTACTGCCAGAGTTCCTCCTTTAAAGAAAAGGAAACATTGATTTGTTAATAAACATAATTGTGGTGATTCTTGCTCTCCAGCTCACTTACAAACAGCTTCTAAAAGAAAACTGAAGTCTTCTTGATCAGATCTGGGCTTAGGTATTTGGACCGCCTGCGGTCCTTTCTAGTACAATTTTTATTAAAGACAGAAAGAATTCTGGAAATACAGAAAAAAAAAAAAGCTGTCAGTAAAGCCTCATGGATTAGGGTCACAATGCAGCAACACATTTTCAAATATGCTCAATTCTAATACCAAGTGCATTGCAAGGGAGAATTGATCCTTTGTACTCTTCATACGCACAAGGCAGGCCACAGAAACTTCTCCTAACCTTGGAGAACAAGTTACTTACTATGGCAGACAAACAGATCGTCAACAAACATAGACATACTAAACATACACCGCCCTCCTGAAGTCACCGTGGCCATAGAGATCTGCACCAGCGACAGACCTGCACTGCAAACATTAAGCGCAACAGACATGTTCTAGTCCAATGCTTATGCTAAGCTGTCAGGAAGCCAACGTTTCAGCCACTCCTTGCTGCATTTGCAGACCTACGAACTGTTTTATAAAAGGCTGATTTGCAAAAGGCTGTTCAGCCATTGGGTTGCTGGGGCCCCTTTTCAAGGTCAAACTTGCATTATTGTGCTTTTAATAAAAATCTGGAAGTTCTGCCTTGTGGACAGCCAGCTGACAAACACAGATGTTCATTGAGTTATCTAGATAGAAATGAGCTGATCCTGAGCTCATAAGCTGACTGGATTAGGGAAGATATTAGCTAATCAATTTCTTTCAAGTAATTTTTAAGATTCTTGGCAAACCTATAAATCGGTGTGGAATACAATGCTCAGGAATACAAAACAAAGCACATCCGGAGGGTTTTGCTGGCACTGCTATCACACACAGTTTCTTTGGAAAAGCAGAACTGTTCTATATTTATGTGCTTGCAAAAACATCACCATATTTCCCATCATACAGCTCATTCCTATGGAATGTAGCAACATTGTTAAATCCTTCTTGCAAAGTCTAACTCACAGAAATAAAATAAATCAGTGCTGAGCGCTAGTTAAAACAGCCCACAGTTATAAGGCCATAAGGGAAACACGATCAGTTGAGGGGAGAGGGGGAATTTTGAATGCAGCAGCTGAGCTGGCAAATTTGGATCTCAAACCTAAATAAATATTAAATAGTATTCCTGGAACAACTCTGAATGGATCTTTCCAAAACATTCATGAGAACAGCTGGGATGTCCTTGTTATAGCATGGACAATCAAGTCTAGATGCTGGAAGCTCTGCAGTAACACCAGGCGCCCCATGGCAGGTACCCATCGTGTGTGCTCTCTGTGTTGAGAATGTTTGGTGTAAAATCCAAACTCTGAAATCTGCTTGTCTCTCACTATTACAAGCAGGGTAGTTTTGATATGTAAAAAATCTTGGACACACACACACAAATATGACATACTTTTGTAATGAAAACCATGTTTCCCAACAGAACTCTTGACAATGATTGTTTGCTCTTTGAAGTGATAAAACTAATACCAAAAGGCAATTTGCCACCTTTAATTGAACTTGAATTCTGTGCAATATCTATGCAGTAAGAAAAAAAGCCTTATATTTGAATGAATAACTCAACAGTATCATTAGTTTTATTGGAATTGCATTATACTCATACAGACAACACTAAATGCAACCTCAGAAGTAAAAACAGACAATGAAAATAAATCTGAGCAAAAGGACACATAAGGAATGAGTTATGGCTATAAGTGCAGAGGATTTGGGAGCGCAGCCGGTTTCACATGCACTGAAGATTCTCCCTCTTTTTGTCACTTCTTCCCAATTTTGTAAGTATCTGCCTTGAAACATTCACTTGGGAAGTGGGAGTGTGAAGTGGAGGGTTGCATGAGAGCTTCAGCTTGCTAAGCATATGGCCACGCACATGTCCATATTAGCAAACACACACTTACTTACCCAAAATATCTGCAGCCCTCATGGCCTTCTTTAGGAATAAGACAGAAATAAATGCACTACCTAGAACAGAAATATAAAGACTTTTTTTTTTTTTATATTGGATAGAATATCAAGTGCTATAGCAAAAAGCTGCTCAAAGCCAAGTATAAATATATCTCAAGGCTGTTGTTGCACTATACCATGATACAACCAGACAGGAGTCCATTCCAGCAACCAACCAATACTTAGTTTTGTATAATTTTAGACATAACCAGCATGCTCTTACATAGTTGAAGGGTTGCAATACCCTTCCTATCTCCCACACAGACGCTGCATAAACTGCCCTGATTCAGTCATATGTGGAAGCATCAGGAAACTTGGGCACTGATCAGCCCTGGTGTTCCACTCCCAATGTTTCCCTCAACTAACTGCATGGACTCAATCGAGGCAGAGAAGGATAAATTTCTGCCTCTCTAGACTTCAGTGTATAAGCCTATAAGTAAAGCAGCAGAAACACAACTGAGAGGAAGAAAACCACTGCAAAAATGTAATGCTATGAACAATCAAAAGGAGGAACTAGTACATATACCATAAAGAAGGGCTGCCCACGGTCTTCTAGAATGACTTGTAATGAGAAAGGGGAAAAATGGAAGTGAGCACTGGAAATGTTCTGTAAAATGGAAATGGCCTCATCTTTCCTGGGCAGATCCATCCCTTGTCCAGGTCTCCCACCTCATCTGTGGCAGCTCCCAGCCCAATCCAGCAGCAGGGAGTAGGTGGGCAGCAGCAGCCAACATAAGAGGATTTCTGGTGAACATCTCACTGTGGGCATGTGCTAGAGAAGGAAGAAGGGGTTTGGAACTAAGATTTACCAGTAAGATAGTCAGACACCTGGAAGAGATGGCTCTCTTCCAGTATGCAACATTAGAGCACCTACACCTAAGGGGAGGCAAAAGAGGCCGAATAGCTAGAAGAGATGTAGAAAGGCCTTTGGGGGAGGTGCACTGGTAATGTTAGATTCATCTAGAAACCTCAAAGAATGACGTTTTACTGTCCCGGGAGGGACTGTGAAAGGATATGCTGAACCTAAATCATGGGAAGCTGTTACACGTTCTCTGTTCCTGCCTACAGGATGAAGTTATTGGTTTATTCTTGAAATAATAGACCTTTTTGTGATGATCTTTGCATCATTATCTCTATCGTTCCAATGGAAAAAATTAATCTCTTGTTAACTACTAGATATATTCTAGATACATCAAAAGAGGTTCATAACAAGAGATAATTAGAATGATAATTCAGCATCATGTCAGTAGAAAATGAGACAAAACTTAAACTGCATGAACAGTGATGGAGATCTACGCAAATGAATCAGAACAGTAAAAGAATCTCTAACTGAAAATGCCTTGCTGAAAGCAAACTATCTGACATAGTTTTCTTTTTTCAGTGTTTCACTGAGAACTTTGCTGGAGAAAAGACACTGGTATCCAGGCAACACTGGCAATACCGGAGCTAACTAGTTTCTGAAAAGAGAGGATAAAAGCCAGGAGAGAAGCAGCAGCAACCTGAGTTAGTGCAGGAATTAATTACTGCTGTCAGAGCTCTCCCAAACCAGATCTCAGACCACCCCATATGTAGCCACCGCAACAGCACAGATCTGTTGTTTAATGAACTGATGCCACAGTGATTTATTTTTTTGACTACTTTGTCTGGGCTCCCCATGGAGATCTAGTAAACACAACGTAGAGTTCAATTCCAGTATTGGCATCCAATTTGGGGTGATATGATTTATGCCTGCATTTCCACTGCCTGGTTCTCTGGAAATGTAAATGGCAACCTGGGTACACCACAACCTCCAAGGCAGGCAGTAGGCACAGGAATGCATCCAGATAAGGAAACAAGTCACTCAGCCTGTCATCCACTTGAATAATGCAAATGTGGCAAGCTCTTTCTCCAGAGATAGCTGGTAATGCACAAGAGATCACAAGCTTAACAGAATATATGTATAATTAATGCTCTTTATGATGTGTAATATGTAGAGGGATCTAAAAAAAGAAGAGGTTTAGAGAATGTACATTAGGCCATCTGGGATGCAAGGAATTGGTAAAATCTGTAGTAGGAGGGGAGGTGCCACTGGAAGAGGAGTAGTGTGAAACCCAGGGGAGACTTTGAACAGAAAAGGCACCTGTCCCTGTGGATAAGCCACCAAGGCTTCATATGTATTCAAGTGAAGCAGAAAAGCAAAAGCCTCACAGCCTCAGGTGCATTCCGCTGCTTAAGATGTTCACTTCTCAAGCCAGTGTTAGCTGACAAACATTGTGCCTGCCATCTCCTCTGTGCTCGGTGACCTCCAAGCTGCTGTGCTACGAGCAGGAGGCTGGGACCTCCCAAGGTCCCCTGCAGCCTGAGTTATCCTAGGGCTGTGGGAACCCCTGGCAGAAGAGTAAGTGAGCTGCCAAAGGCCAGAGCTAAACCCACCAGATGTATGTTAAAGCCCTTCCCACCACCCAGACCTAGTTTTCCCTTTCCCACGGAGGGTCCTCTTGTTCCCCCCCCTGCCACAGGAGCTGTGGGCATCCTGATGCCATACTGATGTGGGAAGGAAATCACTGAACATTATGTTCAACCCTATGAATGAACAGACCAGGGAAGTTGGGCAATTATTTTGCTGAAAAGTATTAATGTGTCTTTCCAATTCTTCATTTCTTTGTTTGGTTTTCTTTAAAATAATAATAATAAAAAAGCTACAGACAGTCACAGAGATTGAAATCCACGTCACTGAGGACTATTCTCTGGTTGTTTTTCTTAATTGGTCAGCAATGGAATTCAACAACAAAGAAAAGTAAACAAAAAAAATTGTCAGAGCATAAGCTGGCAACAGTGTGGCAACAAAGCAAGCAATTTATCATAGTTCTACACACCAATTGTTTTGGAACTACTGGTTCAATCACACGCACAGCTCTAAGCCTGAATTGTCAGCCTGTAGTCACTGAAGCAAAGTCTGCATCTCCACTTGTCTGAGACGATGTGTATACTTTCAGCTGAATCAGAACATTTTGAGCTTATTAACTAGTTATTGAGGTAAAATTTTGAAAACTAGTCACAGATTAAGGCCAAAAAATCATCACTGGAGGTTTTCAAGAAATATGTAGATGGGCACTGAGGGACATCGGTTAGCGGGCATGGTGGTGACGGGCTGATGGTTGGACCAGGTAATCTTAGCGGTCTTTTCCAACCTCAGTGATTCTACGATCTGCTAAGGACTGAACATTATAGAATCAAGGCGGGGCAAAGGAGAACCATACAAATCAAATCAAATCAAATCAATAAAATATTCTGTATCCTTATGATAGAGCCTTTTTGAAGGCTCCTGAAGCTCTTCAAACTGGAAATCTGGAATTATTATTTCAAATGAAAAATATTATGGCTTGTTATTCCATCAAAATTGTGATAAATAAAAACTATCAAGTGGAAAAGGGGAAAAAAGAGTTTGTTCAGGAACTTAACTGTTATATTGAAACAACCTTGCCTTTTTACACATCAGCATAAAACAGTCTGTTTTGTACTCATTATCTATTACTACAGCATGTGAATTTCTATTTAAATTGAAAAATATGATAGGAAATGTTCATTTTCTGCATGGTATACAATTAAGTGCCTTAAGGGAGAGGTGTAATGGTGCTACACATAAATTAGTCAAATGCTGATTCTCCTAGGAGAGTGATAGCATGCGATTAGCTCCATATGTAGGTTTTCTGCAGCAGAAACAGAAATAAAGAATAGCATGATGTGTGGGTTCTACCACCAGCAGACACTGAAGGGTGAGAATCCAGCTCAGAAAACAACTCCTCTGCCTCCTAGACAAGAAATGTGCAATTCAGCCTGTTTCTTGTTTGTTTGCTTGCTTATTTTTAAGAAAGGAATAATATACTGCAATAGAAGTTAAAGACAGAAAATACATACTGAACATTAGAGTGTATTTTTTGTATTTAATCCAATCCAACCTTAAAAGACTCAAATGAAAAAAGTGTCCATTATTCATTTTTTCCACCTGAAACAATTTCATAAGTATTTTTCATTATTAAGCTGTTTTCCTCGTACTGAAACTGTTTACGAATCTCACCATTTTACCTTTATTTTCAATTTCAAACCCTACCTCAAGCAACGATTTTCATAACTGTCCATAACTATAAACCATAGATTATCCCAGACTGAAAGGGACCCTCAGGGATCACTGACACCAACTCCTGGCTCCACACAAGACCACCCAAAATGCTAGTGTATCCTTCATTTTCCTCATTTTAAGTCTTAGACTAGCTTTATTTTAAATAATTGGTACAATCCTCAGAAATGCACAGATAAGTTTTGCTGTTTCTGTCTTTTCGATAGAGAGAAAAAGAAATTGAACATTAGCCTCAAATATCCATTCTCTTAAGCTTAACTGATTGGTAGCAAAGCTGAGATCACACCAGTTAGGCAAAGGTTCCTAAAAGCACCCATTTTGCAGAATGCTTCTCTACCCATTTCACTGGCAATCTGGATAAATGCCAAAGGAGGAGTACTAGCCATGATGTGAAGACTTGTTTAATGTTTGCACCTCTCCCAGTTTGTGCTACATTTCACTTTGTGTCCAAGCATTTACACCACTTTATGGGCCTGCCTGCAACTTATGAAGCAATTTAAGCTCATCTACACGATTTCACACTAAAACTGCTGAGGAGTGCTCAGACTGTGCTCTGCTCAGGAAGGTCACATCTGAAAATGTGACCTTAAAATGTGCTTTGTACAGAGAGATCCTCAGACCTCTGTCTATCTTCTGAGCTGAAGAGATTCAGGACCTTCCTGATACAGAAAAAGAGAGATCTTAAATCACAGAATCATATCGGTTGAAAAAGACCACTAATTCCAATCGAATGTAGGCTGCCACATAGACAGGGAGATCTGGAGAGAAGATGAGGCACAAAATACATTTGATCACTGCAACCCAAATGAGCAGGAGGCTAAGGGGACAGATAATGGGGAGCAGCTCTTCCTGGGCAAATACACAGGGGTTCTGAAGGCCAAGCACTAAGAGTGGGACAAGAAAAAAGACTGAACAGTTGAGGTTGCTGGTCATCATCTCCATGGTAGAGTCTGCAAGTAAACAATTCACAACAGAATCTCTCAGAGACCATCAGCTTGAAGTCTGCTATCTTATTCTGTCTACATCTCTATCTTGTTCACAGGAAAGGCAGCAGCCCAAGAAAATTCAGCCTACGGTCCTACTGTGGGTCATTTTGGGAGACAAGGGAGAGGCTTCAGGTATGGGGTGGAGGGGTACCGTTAGACCTGGTGGGACCTGGGCCTCCTTCGTGGCCCATTAACATGGATTTGGAGAAAATGAAGGAATGTCTGCATGCATAGATAGAGTTAAACAGAGAGCCAGCTCTGCCCAGGACACCTAGGAACAAATTCATCACAGCTAATCATTAAGGCTACTCTTAGTTTAAATGATAGCTATTCATGGTGCACTAAATACAAAGGAAGATATCAGAGATTTTAGTCAGATGGTGCCTGACCTCTTGACAGCTATTCTACAAACTGAACACATAACATTTCCAGTGTGATGAAACATCACTACTGGAAAAATGGTGGATAAGACATTATATGCTTTTCCTCCCACTGTCAATATCCTAATAAACAAGCAAGCAAGATGTCAGAGGAGTTGCTCAAAAGAAAGGCCACTATGGTGAGTTTAATTCTGGAAACTGGGTAATAGAATATATACACTCCAGAGGGAAGGAAGAACCTTGGAAATAATTTTGTTGCATCTTCAGAAAAGCGCTTTAAAGAACAGTCTGGTGAATGCTTCCCAGTTCCCATTAATAACAGTTCTCAGAATCTCACGGTCTTGGACCACAAAGGTGTTACATTACAGGGAGTGGGAGAAATACTTTTCTGCACAAATATCTGGGAGCTTTTTTTTTCTAAAACACCATCAGGGATATCATTTTCCAAAGCCTAAAGCAATATCTTGCCCCATGGCTATTTAGAAGGAGCATACAAAAATGAAAAGGGATCTCAACACTGTCAGTCTAAGTGAGTTAAGTGTAAAAAAACTCTCTAGAGAATGATGAAAACTGCATAAGAAGCCATCTCTGATTCCACAGGCCTCTCCTCACACAACCCCCCTAAGTTATTTCTGCAAGCAAAAGCAAGGGAATGAGCAAAAAAACCACAAGGGTCTAAAATTACCCAAGCTGCATGTAAAATATGATTTTTAATTTTTAAGTATAAAAAGCTTTTTAATGATCACATCAAACATGTATTACTCCTCCTTTTTCTTTTTTTTAATTAAAAATTTACCATTTTTTCCTCTGGAAGAAAACAACTGCTGTCTTCTCAAACTATTTAAAACCCTGAACAGATGCAGAGCTTGCATCATTGCAACCACACATAGAAATGCTTCCACTGTGCAAGAAAAAAAATGAATAGTCTTTGTAGATTAATTCTAAGAAAAGAGAAAAATCTACTGGTGTTGTGCCAACTCATGGTCTGTGGTGATGAATTCTTTCTAAAATATCCATCAGAAGCACCCATCTCAACAGGACGAAGCAGAAACTTTTTGCTGCTTAATTGATACTGAATTAAATGCAAAATTCAGTTGGATTTGGTTAAAAGTGATTGCAGGACATAATAGTTGTTGGCTCCATCTATTTTAAGACCCAGGATGCTTTCTATTTCAGAAGTTCTGAGATACATTACGGGAATAGCCCAAATCTGGACTGGGCAGACTTCAGTGTGCCTTATCATCTCCCCACATCTTGGTTTCCAAGCAACGAGAAGGTTCCACATGGACCCCAAGTCACAAAGATCTTCAGGGACAGCTGGGCACACCATGAAGCACAGCTCTTCTCTGCACGGCCACATGTACTGAGCACCCAGTGTCAGCGACAGAGACCTCTTACTTTCTGAGGTGCGTTGACAACACGTTCAGAAAACAGTGATGATCCAAAGGGCAGAGTTAAGGTTCGAACACACATTTGGAGTTTGTTGACAAGTGTTTAATTTCCTCACTTAAAAAAATAACTTACGAAAAGTTGCACATTCAACAATGTGCCTCAACTAGACTACGCAAAGTCCACATTCTCCACCTAAAAGAGGTCACAACTTAATGAAAAATTATTTCTTGATCTTTGAAACTGGAAGACCTATCTTCTGCACAGCCACTGGCAGCTGATGTACTGCATCTTGGTCAGTTTGTCATTGCCCTGAACTCTGAACTATTCTAAAACTAAAAAGAGGCTTGATCTCTCTCTGGTACTAATTTCAGAAGACAGGGAGGTATCTAGTGGTAGGAAGTGTTACTGGGAAGTTATTGTTGTGATTGGCCGTCCAAATCATTTTTACTTTCCCTTCCTTAAGGGAATGTTAGCTAGACTAAATATCATTTCAGATATCTCTATTGTTTGGGCTAAGAAAGGGATACTGCCAGCTGATATATGGGAATGGAATATAAGGTATTAAAGTGCTTTCTGGGGTCTTCCAGGATAAACATTTTGGGGTCAGTTAAAAATTAAAAAAAAAAAAAAAAAGTGGAATGAGAGTTTTGACAAAATAGTAAGGAAAATGGTTTCTTGGTATTTGTTACAAATAAGGGGAAATGGAAAATGAAGGAAACAGATGCAGTGTTTCTTCATATATTGCAAAGGTACGGAAGAAGAAATCTGCTCAGATAAAAATCACCCTTAATATGACTTTTTATTTGCAGCAGCTTAATAACCAATGTAATTTTTTCCCTTCCCAATGCTTTTCATTTCTTCTTTCTAGATGTATATGTTTGCATTTTCTTCAGTATGGGCAAAAAATTAGATCAGGTTCCTGTATGTTCAGAAACATCTGGAAATGCCTGCAATTGTTAAAGATAAAACTACAGCCACCAAAATCACACTGGGATTTGTCCTGTTAATTTACATTTTCATCTCAGGTAATATCTCATTCCTTTCCTTGAGAAGTCTTTCCTACAACAGTGAACTACAGTGGTTTTATATCTCTTTCTCCAAAATTCTGCAATAATTTAACATTAAAGGTTACAGTAAATTGCCTGCAGTTTCCTTCCCCCACGACTTCTTTGCTAAATTGCACCCACATATGTTTGGCTGCCTCCTTCCACTACAGACAGACAGTCCACAGGGAAGATAATTCATTTTTCTACCTTCCCATGCAGAATCATTCACTGCAGCATTGCTTCCAAGGAAGAAACTGGTAGCTAGACAAAGACCATGAAATGTTATCACTTGTCAATAGCAAGCGAATGAGCTTCAGTGTATACAGAACTGTTGTGGTATCTCAGCCCTGGGTGTTTCAGCGTTGGATGTGAACAACATGATTAAGGGATATGCTGCACTCTGTATCTCTTTTCCCACACTCTGTATGATACTGCCCTGTGCACTCTGCTTTGCATTAGCACAACATAATCACATCTTTTAAAATGTATGTTTCTTTATCAAAGAAGTAAGAGATCTCATACCTGGGATAGCCCTCTAAATACCTCAACTACCAAAAAAAAAAAAAAAAAACATTAAAAGAAATCCAGAACAAAAACCAACCATGAAGAGTAAAGATTGCATCATATGCATCCTAATGATACATATAATTCTGCTAAAGTCCAGTTAATCTGCACATCTGATTTTTGGGTGGTCTTGAGCGAAGCCAGGAGTTGAACTTGATGATCCTCATGGATCCCTTCCAACTTGGGATATTCTATGATTCTATGAAATTTCCATAACTAAGATAAGAATTTCAGGAAATTTCTAGTCCCTGTTGCCGTAAGTATTCTTTGCTCAGAGAAGGGTTCATAAAACACAGCGAGAAAAAGAAAGTAATGACCTAATGAAAGAAAAATTGCTATAGATTTACAGAGCATACTGTTCTGCAGAAGTGACTTTTGTACGTGGGTCGGGACACACTGCCACCATTCAGACCCCAAGGTATACCCGAGCGTGAGGGCACCAGCCAGTGCCAGGTGAGCACAGCCAGGTGAATTTGCCCAACCCAGCATGAAGCATGGGGATGGGCAAGGGGCAGGCGGCAAGAACTACTTGGTGTGATGGTAACATAGAAAACACACTGTGGGTACTCAGGATCTGACCATAACTGCAGGCAGCAGGATATCAGCCCCCAGCCTCAAGGACTTGTGTAGCCAGCACTACTGGTACAGCACCAGGTGACCAAGTGGCAAGAATTAGCATAGCACACAATTACAAGAGTCGACAGAGAAAAAAACAGAAAAATATTAGAAGAGTCTCTGAGTTAAGTAGAGGGTTTGTGTTAAATTGTCAGCTTCCGTAATTATATGAATCATTTCTTTTCAAACCACAGCATTAGCGTTTTTTCCTCATGTTCCTGCTGCAGTTCCCCTGGTATTATCTTCCAGTCACAAATAAGCATTCAGTTAAAGCAGGTACCCAAGCAAAACATGGCAAACATCTCACCTATGATAGATACACATCCTAGTGGAGCAACAACGGCAATGGGGGCAAATCCATAGGCTGTGAAATTGCCCAGCTCTCCAAGGCCCAGCAGGACAGCTCCACACCACCACAGCTTGGTCGTGTAGAAGGGCTTTGGCTCTGCTTGACGAGCCAGTTGGAGATGAGTGCATTTCTGGAAAATTAATTATTAGGAACAGGCATGAAAAGAAAGACTTCCATTGTGTTCTTATGTATAGCAAAAGTGGAGTAATTAAGGGGTTGTCATCTTCAAATTCCAGGTGCGTCAACATTTTCTCTTTAAACACGCCTTTCAGCTTGCTATTGCAGACAGATGGCTTTGTGTTAACTCAGATGTGTGCTTCCTAAGCCATGGTGGAAATGACTGAAAAATTAGACCTCTGAATAAACCTGAAAAGCATGAAGTGAATGCTAGCTAGTGCTTCCCAGCCATCCCTTCAAGCCTCTGTTCTAGTCTCAAAGCACAGATGAGCAGGTTGTGCTGTGAATTTGGTAACACCCAAAGGGAAGAGATGGGCCAGAATCACAACTCTGGCAACGGACTGGGAGAAGGGGACTGGACAGCTTGGTGTTCCTGCTCCTGATATGTATTGTAGCTAGGAATACAATTCCAAGATGGAAAAGGCAGCACTTAACCACATTTGCTGTAGGGAGGACTGTTAATCATTAGGGAGAATTTAGGATTTGGCTACAGTCTCCTACATGACCTTAGAAGAAGATCTAAGGTAAAGCATTATTTTCAAAAGGAAAACCATTTAACAGTGTCAACAGGAGAAATACATACTCAAGTAATATTTCATCAGTACTTGTCAAATGGAGAAAGTATCACTTACACAGTGTAATTGTTTTCCCTCTGACTGTACAGAAAGTACCTGCATATAACAGGATAATTTGACTTTGACCACGCTGGACTTCTGAAACAGAGCCCAGGCATTCACCATGAGGAAGGTGACACTTTGGGGAAGAACACAATGTTCACCACACTGGTTCTGCAGAATATCATTTCCTTTCTCAGATTCCCCACCAGCCTCTCTGCATGGGGAAATTAGTTAAAAAAAAAAAAAAAAAAAAAAAAAAAAAAAAAAAAGATGGAAACAAACAAACTGATACAGCTATCATAGTATAAATGATTGTAAAGTATGCTTTTTACTCCACTGTCTGATACTTTATTTTGGAAGTACCACTGCAGAGTCACAAGAAAGATGTAAATCATTTTCCTCGTGCTTCCATTTCACTCTGCATGTTATGCTACAGAATATGGGCCAAACAGTAATGTCTCTGATATTCCATAGCCTCAGTTGTCCCCCTTGGTGAGAAAAAGCAGAACATTATGGCAGCTTCATGCTCTAGAATATGCTCAGGGGATGAAATCCCAGGAAGAAGCTTTAGGCCTTGAAGGAGAAAAGGAACATAAGGAAAGGCAAAATTCCCCAAGCCACAGATCACCAATTCACAGTAATGTACACTATTTTGTATGTTGCATTTCTATAAACAACAACAAAAAAAAGCAAACATGTTTATGCCTGCAGGCATTTAATTACATTAATCACTTCATTAAGCAGCCTTAAGAATGTGTAGTCACTTCCAGTTTAGATTTGGACACAATGAGACAGGTTTCTATGACGTGCAGTGGGACCAGGTGGAGGTCACATCTGATATATTCTTACGGCACAGTATAAGGAGGTGCAGGAGGACTTACGAATTTTGATTCTGTTCTATGGGAATCACAGCAAATAATCGGCTGAGGAATACCACCTAGCCAAAAACTATTGTGGGACACTAGTTAAAGAAAGAGAGGGAATGTTTATTAAATGCAACAAAATTTGCATTTTGAATTTCATCATAAAAAAACAAATTATAGAATAAGTTGCTTTCTAAATACAAACAACTCAGAATAAAGCAAAATAATTTCATACCTGTATACTCAAAGAGATGCTAATCAGAAAATTTGAAGCAGCAGCAAGTAAAACTCCCAAGAGCTCGGTCTGCAAGATCACCAAACAGAGAAATTCAAAAAGTACTTATTAGGTGAAGAAGAACAATATAACTGTGGTTTTCTGATAGTACATCATAACAGGATCGAAAACAAATAATTGCACTTTTCAGTCACTGCATTCATGCTGCACTAAGAAACAGATAAAAAAATCTCTCTGCACAGTGGACTATAATAACAAAGTTTGTGCATGTTGCCTAGGGCTTAAGTAGTAAACAACTGGGAAACGGAAGGGCATCCCAGTGCAGGAGGTGGTTGTACCTTCAGAAGAACACATCCTTCAGTCTGGCAAAAGAAAAAATTAGACATGTCTCAGATGAACGCTACATACACATAGTCTTTTTTTTTAAGTACTTGTTCTATTACGTAACCCAGAAGTAAAATCAACAGCAATCACCTTGTTCATATTAGAACATAGTGATTTTATGTTTCAACATATCCACTTTATGACAGGGCAGCCAGGATTATAGGTCTGCTGACAGCTTCTTTAATGTACCGTGTTATTTAACCAAATACGTTTCTAATCAGCCTGTCTAATTTTCATTAAGATTTGCAAACTTTCTGTGAGGCTGAGAAATTAAAAACATTCAAAGATGCCATTTCAGCAAGTTCAGTTAACAGATACACAGCAGAGCTCCCCATCTACGTTTGAAATGTTGTAACCTTTGCACACTGCCCTAAGCATATTCACCCATCCAAGGCCACTGGTATGGTGACATGAGAAGCCACATTAGCTTGCAGAGAAGACAAACGTAGTATCAGTGGACTTTTACAAAGACAAGGAATGAGCATCTCCAAAAGCACAAAGAAAGAACAGCCGTACCACAAAAAGTCTAAAAATAGATGACAATCTTAAGAGGCACATCTGAATCCAACTGTCTCCAGCCCCATGCACTTCTGCAGCGGCTTAGGCTCAGAAGAAGCAGAAAACAGAATCATACATGGTGAAATGCTCCGCAGATTGCTAAACATCACTAAGACAAGTACTACAGGAACACGAGAAGCCTTGCATTCTCCTTCCACACCTGGAAACTGCTATCAAATGGCCCTCACACAGGGTCTCATAGAAACACGGGGGCTGGGTTTTCCTCCCCAAAGCTTTGGTGCTGGTGGTACTACATCTTGTGCAAAGTTTGACTGTTCAAAGGTGAACTATTGCATTCCTCTCTTCATCCAGAAAACACACAGCAATTTCAGTAAAATAGCAGTTAAATCAAAATTGTTTTCTTGCTCCCAAAGACTTGTTCTTTCTCAATGACAACATGTTCTTTCATGAGGGGGTGGAGAGGTGACCTTGTCAGCCTCATCATGAAGGACAGCAGGGAACAGAAAACAGGAACTGCCAGCTCATTTACCTCATCATTTTGTTGCCTTCACGTAAGTAATTGTAATATATATCCCTGCTAGTTCCAGCACAGAGCATGGACTCTGTGGCTTTTTCCAGTTAAGCAGCCAATACAGCCCTCACAGCTGTATCTCTGAGCAGCCCTTTACAGTGCCTTAATCCCAGCCCACAGTCACAGACACTGAGCAGGACTCAGGAGGCAACCAGACTCCAGGGAGGAATTGTGCTGGTCTCAAAAGGGGCTCTCCATCCAGCTTTTAAGCTGCCAAAAGCATGTTCCTCATTCAATGCAAAATTCCTTACGCAGGAGCCTTAACTGCCGAGGGCAGCCGGCAATCCTCACACATGGCGTACGTGTCATGGCTGCAAGGGGAGAACTAAGCTGTCAGTGAAGAACTTGGGTGGAAACAGTGAGGGCACCAAGGTCAATCTGCATGGGTGGGCAGACCTGTGGTTCCACATCCGTCCTGGGTTGCTGAAAACCCAGGTGTAAGGTACCATACGGAATGACTGTGATGACCTATAATATTTCTCAGAAATGTCCCTTTCTCTTAAGGTAAAACTCGCATGCAGCTGGTGGCAGAGGATGAGACTGTGTGTTTTATTTGTCATTAAAAAAAACATTAAAAGTGCAAAATTACACTCACTTACTTCTTCCAGTGATGATCTCAGTAATTACCTCCAGGAACTCTGAATCAAATGCCCCTATTATGGCTCTATGTAACACATGAATAGGGACTCCAGTAGGAAGTCTTCCCATGCTGAGCATCGCTGGTGTCCCCTCCAGCACTGACTGCTTTTGTACCTCAGTGGCTGGTTTGTTAGGTACATGAGAGCTTTGCTTCATTAGGTTAGAGTGAGCTTTCTTCAAATAGCCTTGTGGGCCACTCCAGATTTCTCACCATGATGACCCAAAGTCTGAACTGGAATCATCTCACAGAAGTCACTGCCCTTTTTACAGTTTCTAGAAATTCCCTGGAACAGCTCAAATATTTGGTCTTCCAATTTTCTGGGAAGTACTGAGAAAACATATGTGACCACAGTTTCAGTACTTCCCTGGTACCGAGGCCAGAGTTTTACTCAGCATTCCGTATGACACCACCCAGGGGCATCTCAGTGACTCCTCATAGACACCATAAGGGTAAGTCCTTCCTATCCGATCCCAAGCCAGGAGCAGGCAGCCAGGGGCACCAGGGCAGCCAAAGGCACCAGGCACATCCCTGAGGATAGAGACAGACTTACACTGGGCAGGGCCATAGGCCTGGCTTGGCAGAGCCCATGGCAGGGCCCACGGCAGGCTGGAGCCTAGCCTTTCTGTGGCCTCGCTGGGGCAGAGGCTGACAGTCCTAGAGCTGATGTGGGGAGTTGGGCCATGGGCAGGGCTGGGGAGCCAGGAAAAAACAGTGCTTGCATAGGATCGTGTTAAATCTATAGTGGCAGTCTGGGCTCAAAACTTACCCTCACTGCTAAGGTCATTTTATCATCATGACCACATGGTTCACCTGAATGTTGCTGTTGGCATATATACTGCATTGCCTGCTCTAAACTGACATGTCTTAATGAGCTCTGGTTAACAGTGTGATAGCATTGTACTTCCAAAGCCAGGGCTGGACAGACCCCTAAAGATTAAAAGCAGAGTGCAGTGCATGACAGAGGTCAAATATCACATGAGTCCATTCGGGGAGACAAGATGAAAGTACAGTCACACCACACAGGTATACCATGGCAAAACTTTCTTAAGCGAGTTTGTACTCAGACATGCCTGTACTCGGCATTGGTGAGGCCCCACCTCGAGCACTGTGTTCAGTTTTGGGCGCCTCAGTACAGAAAGAACATTGAGGTGCTGGAGCGGATCCAAAGAAGGGCAACAAGGCTTGTGAAGGGCTTGGAGAATATGTCCTACGAAGAGAGACTAAAGGAACTGGGGCTGTTTAGTCTGGGGAAGAGGAGACTGAGGGGAGACCTTATTGCTCTCTTCAAATACTTGAAAGGTGATTGCAGTGAGAGCAGGGTTGGTCTCTTCCCACTGGTGACAGGTGATAGGACAAGGGGAAAAGGCCTCAAGTTGTGCCAGGGAGGTTTAGGTTGGATATCAGGAAAAACTTCTTTACTGAAGGGGTTGTCCAGCACTGGAGCAGGCTCCCCAGGGAGGTGGTTGAGTCACCATCCCTGAATGTGTTTAAAAACCATTTGGATGTGGTGCTCAGGGACACGATTTAGTGGTAGGTTGTTAGAGTAGTATGGTTAGGTTGCAGTTGGACTTGGTGATCTTGAAGGTCTTTTCCAACCTGAGCAATTCTATGATTCTGTTATTCTATTATTCTATGCCAACGTTAAAGAAAACAACAGGGAACAAAAATTCAGTAAAGGAGAAAATTAGATTGTAAACTTCACAAATCAATGAGCATTGTAAGCGAACAGACTTCTCCTAATTCACAAGAGCTATCATATAAAGCAGTGCTCAAAGCAAAAAAAAAAATGTAGGATGCAATATCTCAGACTAATAAAACTCGGCATGAATGAAAGATGATGACCTGCAACAGAAGATGTATCACCCTAGCAAACTAAAATGGTTGCTGTACTGCCCTGAAGGCCACAGAACCTTTGTGTTCCCATCCTGTCATATAATAGGCTTTATCATTTGTGCTGTGTCCGCCATTCAATGTCCTTGAGAGGCTGGAGGACTGGTGTAGCAGCCAGTTTTGTAAGTAATAAACATGACATTCTCTGAACACAGAGTTTCCAGTTGTGATATCCAGTTGTGATATCATCCATACCACTGCAGAGCTTCCCACACACAAGTCTTGAGACAAATCTCCATGAGGGAATTCAGTTGCAGACTCAACTCCAGAGCCATGGTGCTACTTCATTCAACCAAGAAGTTCTACAGGAAAAAAGACTGAAATACACAAAACTGTTGGCATGCGATGCAAATCCCTTCATCTCCAAAACATCTGTCTGAACCTACAGGCCACTTTGTTGTACCCCAGATTTCAAACTGTTGACGCATTCTTCCAATGCTTCCAAATACATTACACTTGTCCCAGAAACATCCTTCCTGTTAAGTTTTCCAATAAGTAAAAAAATACAGACATTTTATTTCCTTTACCTTAATTTGATTTGAAACAAGCTGTTAAAATCACTTGCTGGCTTTGTAGCACATGGACCACAGACTGAGACTGTGGATTTAGCAATGTTTGGCAGATTGTGTGCCACACAACTCTAGTTGTGTGATTGTACCCAAACAGCAGTGGTACCCAAAGGCTCAATGTCTGGATGGAGATCAGAGACGTGTTGTCCCTCAGGGGTCAGTACTGGGACCAGTGCTCTTTAACATCATCATCAGTGACACCAACAATGGGATCAAGTGCACCCTCAGTAATTTTGTGGATGACACAAAGCTGTGTGGTGAGGTTGACATGCCTGAGAGATGGGATGCTGTCCAGAAAGACCTTGACAGGCTCAAGCAGTGTGGCCAGGTGAACCTCATGAGGTTCAACAAATCAAAGTGCAAGCCCTTGCACCTGGGTCGTGGCAACCCTTGCTATCAGTACAAGCTGGGGGATTGAAAGATGGAGCACAGTCCTGCTGAAAAATACCTGGGGGTACTGGTGGATGGGAAGCTGACCATGAGCCAACAGTGTGCCCTCACAGCCCAGAAAGCCAACTATATCCTGGGCTGCATCAAAAGAAGCGTGGCCAGCAGGGCAAGGGAGGTGATCCTGCCGCCCTACCCTGCACTGGTGAGGCCTCACCTGGAGTACTGCATCCAGATGTGGAATCCTCAGTACAGGAGAGATGTAGATCTGTTGGAGCGTGTCCAGAGAAGGGCGACAGAAATGATCCAAGGAGTGGAACATCTTCACTGTGAGAACAGGCTGAGAGAGCTGGGGCTGTTCAGCCTGGAGAAGAGAAGGCTCCAGGGAGACCTGATAGCGGCCTTTCAGTATCTAAAAGGGGGCTATAAGTAAGAAGGAGACAGATTCTTTCAGAAGGTCTGTTGTGATAGGACAAGGGGAAATGGTTTCAAACTAAAAGAGGGAGGATTTAGATTAGATATAAGGAAGCAGCTTTTTACAATAAAGGTGGTGAGGCACTGGAACAGATTGCCCAGAGAGGTAGTGGATGTCCCATCCCTAGAGACATTCAAGGTCAGGCTGGATGGGGCTCTGAGCAACCTGATTTAGCTGTAGACGTACCTGTTCACTGTGGGGGAACTGGACCAGATGACCTTTAAAGGTCCCTTCCATCTCAAAAGATTCTGTGAATTTATGATTCTCTGTTTCCCTTGCTGGCAAAGCTGGCTCAAGGAATGCCTTCTGACCCCCATTCCTAGGCCCCCATTCTTCACTGCCTCATTTGCATTAAAACAACTATTTGTAAGTCTAGGAAGGCACTGTTCCAGGTTTGAAACAACCCTCCCAAAATATATCCTATTAGCATCATGTTCTTTATAAGCCACCTGCCAATGTTGAACACTGAAGGCGGATTAAAATTCACAAGCCACAAGCAGTGTTTTAAAATGGTGACCCGGTGTGGCTTGCCAGCCACGAAAATGACCAAAGGGACATGACTTTACAGGCGACTGCCTGGGGGATTCGAGTAGTGACAAACTTGTCTCAAGCAAGGCACTCTCAGCAGTACCTAGGATCCCATGTCCCAGCTGCAAGAGCCTCTCACGCAAGCCCAGGCATGGGGAAGGGGGCTCTGAAGGATCAGACAGAAGGCATCCATTTGCCAAATGGAGTGGCAATGCACTGCTATTCAAAATAAATGAGCGGCAGAATTACATATTGCTGCATATGATCCTCCTCTGAGCGCTCATGCAGAGCCTGATGCTTATTTACCCTAACACCTTTTCACATCATTCTGGCAGTGTTTTAAAAGAGCCTTTTATATCCAAGTTCTCTTTTTATTGTTAAAGTAAAGCAAGGGACTTATGATAAATGAAAGCCAGGCTGAAATCTAAATTTTTGGCACTAATTCTAATAAATTTATCCCTGGCAGAGTAAAATCTGCATTGGAGATTCAGTTATACAGTGAGATGCAATTTACCCATATTACATCTGTGTTTTCCTATTGCACATTAAACTGATGTTTCCAGGCCCATGAAATGAATACTTAGAAAGATTAACTGAATTTGTATTGAGTAAAAGGTATATGGGCATTATTTATGGAAACTTTTCATGCTGGTAAATTAAACTGATGAAAAGAAAAGAAATCATTATAAAGGTATGTTCTCTGCCAACTTAATAAGGCTAGTTAAATTGCTCCTCCTATTTTTCTTTATTTCTGCATTTATTTGTGATCTAAAGGTGTTCTCAACAAATATCATGAATTACATAGTTTCAAAAGCCACATTTGGATTCCAGTAATTAGGATTTCTCCAGATTTCAGTGGATCCTGTAACAAAAATAGGAGAAATGCCTCCTAAAATTCCAATTCTGCATTAACTCTGAAGCAAGGCAAATTCAGTATCCTTAACAAAAAACACAGTTTTGAAAGAGTCACCATGTGGAATGAGGAGAAGCTTATCATTTAGTTATTATTATTTACAGAGCTCTAGCTGTACTCAGTTCTTTACAGATGTATAAAGAAAATAAGTTCCTTGTTTTCAGTGGTTTTCACAGTGCAGTTCATACATTTGTATGATTCGGGCCCATATGAAGTACTAAAGGAGACTTGAAATAATAATAAAAGAGCAATTACCAGCATTGGAACATTTAATGAATATACATATGGATTGTTCATTGTGACAAAAAAGACAAAAGACATACAATAAGGAGAGAACTGAAACACTTGTCTCCATCTTTTTTAGGAACAGAAAAGAGGAGAGCTAGGGAACTAAGCCAGAGTAAATCTGAGTTAAACAAGACACTTCACATGTTCTACATGAGTCGTCATGCAGGATTCCAAACCACAGTAGATACAGTTACTATCTCACAAATACTGCAGTTCTCTTGCCTTTACTAGATTTTCTTTCATTAGCTTATGAATTTAGAGTACATCTTTTTTTTTTTTCAGAAAAGAGACAAATTGTGAAGGCTAGAAAAAGATCTTGGTAAGGTATCAAAAGGTGTGGGAGCTTGAGAGGATAGATCATCCACAGAAGTGGGCCGCTTCTTTTCAGCTCCATGCTTCAATCATCTTCATGCATTCTTATTTACATTCCTCAGTCTGATTACTTTAGTTAACGTCCATAATGTATTCCAAACTGAGATGATGAATTTTAATGGTAAAAGATAATAAAAAAGTAACCTTTAACGTGCTCACTACACACGTATACAGACACATCCATCCACTATAATAATACAAGAACTATGAACAGTAATTTCTTTCCTTTTTGAGGAGTTACAACCAAACCTCTCATCTCCTAAATTTCAATTTCCTATACTCAGGAATCAAATATCAGAATTAGGAAAATAAATGAGAGAATGGGGAAGGGGCAGAATGGATTTTTACACTGTTCCTCAGATGAAGAAACTGGGGCACTGTGCTGCATAATCAAACAGCATTTCATATTTTAATATCACCTGTTAGACTGAAAATAAAAGCCTCTCCAGTGTGTGCATGATAGAGGCTCCAAAAATTTCAATCATAGTTGATAACACCTTAATAGAAGGATTTTCTCAAAGACCATCACATAGCATCTCCATGGCAACTACAGAAATTACATACCCAGAAAAGCAAGAAAAGGATTGTTAAACTTAGTCAGTTTCCAGATCCCGCACGAGAAACAAGGATGCAACTGCTGTCTGACCAGCTTTTCTCAGAAAAAGGCTCAGGGATACTCCACCACTGCCCACGAGCTGGCTTCCTAGGTATTCTAGTCTGGCCCTGTCTTGGTTCTGGTATAAAAGGCAAGGTACAATCCCGACCACTAAAACCTTTGATATGTTAATTCACAGAAATGATAGCCTGGCTATCATAGTGAGAGGCTGCACTGACGCTCCACCTGTTTCATGTCTCTCTCTGGACACACAAACGTCTCAATTAATCCTCTGTTAGCTGCAGCTAACTCTTCCTTTGATGTGCGCAGAAGAGTCTTCTCAACATGCTCAGTTGTTGGACCCCACTGTCACACTCATGGGCCTGGGTAAACACAAATGGGAAATTAGGACACTCGCAAGCTGGTGGCATTTCAGAGCAGCTTCTAACAAGAGTAACGAGAGGAGGGGAAAAAAGAAAAGATCCGACTGCATTTAGAATGAAGTTGGATCCATCTGGGAAAAGAATTATATGATTATATGGTACAGGAATGGACAGCCCAAAGGCCTTTCCAGTTCCTGCAGAGGAGGGGTGCTGCACATTTGTTTCTTGCTTTTCTTCCTGCCCCTCACGCACTTGGCTCTCCTTGTTCATTTCCACAGAGAGCGTTAATCATTTACAGATAGTTTGTCATGTAAAAAAAGGACTGGACTCCAGAAGGCAGAACATTCTGGTTAGCAACACCATTCATTTAAATATAAACAACTGCTAGATTATCAGTGATGATTTAAAAACAAGAGGTCTTGCACTCACTAAAATATTCACACACATGTATATGGGTGCATAGACACACAAACACAACTGGATGCTTTTAATTTACAGATGCTTCTGGTCAAAACTTTAAGATGTAAATCTGGGGTTTAGGATAATGAATACATTTTTTAGAGAAATGATCTCATATGCCGATTTCTTGCACGGGCCTGGGATGTAGACAATGGCCTCGTTTTCCCTTTCTGTTTCCCTGTGACACATTACAGTTGTGCATTTTGATCTTTTACTTTGATCTGTAACTCAATTTGAAGTATTGTGAGCCATTTTGTAGTTCGTAATGGGTGCTGGCTGGCATACAGAGGAAATATCTAGTTCACTACAAACCAAAACATCTTTTGACCTTCTGCTGGAGAAAACAGAAATCAATTTAGGTGAACAATTCCTTCTATGTACATTTATCTCCTTTTTGTGTTCTCCATTGCTCTTAAATGAGATAAAAAGTATTTTCAGCTAGTTTTGACCATTCTTCCAGCAAGTTTAGCTTACAGAATTTGCTGGCTTTTTACTAATATTTTCATATAGTATACGATACAGTACGAGGGCTTCTCCAAAACTAATGCCTCCTATTTTATTACGTTGGCCCATGATGTCAGAGGCAGATGTAGGTGGTATGGCAGTAGAGGTTGAATCTTCCCACCAGTATTCCATTCTATTTTGTTGTTGTGTGACAGATGGCAGCAGAGGGGCTGTCTGACAAAATGGTGTCTGACACGGAAGCGTATACCAAGCAAACGTGTGTTACTGAATTCCTCTCTGTGGAAAAAATGGCACCCATTGACATTCATTGATACTTGCTGAATGTCTGTGGAGACCAAATAGGGGATAGGTGGCTGGTGGTGCATTTCAGCAGTGGCAACAGCGGGTCACCTCCACTGGTGCAGATTTTTCCAAGTGCAGCATGCGGGCTCTTCTTCGTCACTGGCAAAAACACATAGCTAGTGGTGGTAACCAAGCTGAAAAACATTGTTTTGTAGCTGAGAATTTGCTCTATCAAACAGTGTTATTGTGCTTTTTGTATCTGTTGTAGTTTCAGTGGAAATAAATAGGAGGCATTACTTTCAGAGCAATCTGTGTAGTAAAACAGTTTCCACTCTACAGGGAGCACAACAGAGATGGGACCTGTGAAGATATATTCTGTCCATTCTGTTTTAGGAACTAAAAGAGAGAACTGAGCACCCTTTTCCTTAGGTGCCATAACTCTATGCTCTTGTAAACCACATAATGATCTTTAGTTTGTCCTAGCAGCTTTTGATCTATAGCCAAGAGGTGCTAGAGCATTGATCTGATAAAAGCTCCTAGTCTTTGTTTGACTGAAGCTTTAGCAGACACTACAAGCTTTGCTCTCTGTCATCTTGACATGATGACTGAGTCACTGCTGCATGATAACACAGACACTGAATGATAATGTTCATGGTGCTTTAGTCACTGCAGGGAGCAACAGACTGTCACTGAAATAGGAAAAAAAAGCAAGGAGATTAATATCATTAGAAGTCAATAAGTGCAAGAACTTCATGACAAGTCCAAAACAAAAATAAATAAATAAAATGCCAGGAAAGAGTAGGTTAGAGTCATAAAGCAAAGTAAATGGAATCAGAATCCATTCACTCCAAGGTTGGAGCCCCCAAAATTTACAGCAGGTTTTAATGGTCAGTTGACTCTCTGGTTACAAGTCTGTTATGTACACAAAGCTCATATTTTGATTGTTTTTCCAGGAATCTCTTTCCAGTGTGAATATCTTTGGCTGCTGATGAAAAAGGATTCAAGTACAGTCCATATCACTTGGCAAAATGACCTCATTTTGATCAAGATAACAGTTAAATCATTGTACGTGCTAGCTAAGACTCTAGTGTAGGTTTAACTCCTACTAAGCTGATTCAGTTAAAGGGGATTAAAGTCAGCAAATTATACTCAACTAACTACTTTGTGTTGGCCAGCATGGAGTAGCAATGTCCAAGTGGCCAGCTTGCTTTGCTGTGAGTCATGACTTCCACACATAGATGGTCTTCCTCTAGACCTTGCACTTAGCATGGTAGGCCAATATCCCACAGGTCTATGCACTACAGGATTGCTTCTGCAGAACACAGTGCGAGATATAAAGGGCGATACAGCCTTTCTCTTAGACAGTCACTGAGTGCTTCATCCAGCTGTTAAATCCCAGCAGTTTCATGACTTCTCTCTATCACTTTTCCAAAATCTCTCTTCATTTTCACCTTACGGACAAAACAGTTCATATCACCAAAGGAGGCTGAAGCTTCCAGCCTAGATAACGTAAATCAACCATGAGTATCGTGGAGGACAGTGGAGTTACACTGGCATAACCTCAATTTTTGCAATACACATCTGTTTGTTTGATATTGATTATTTACTTTTGAGCTTACTCTGCAAACATCACTGCCACATTTCTTAAGATCTCTGCTCTAGGCCTGGCGCTGATTCGCACACCAACTGTCTCTCTTTTGAAGCTGCTGGCAGTATGTTTCTAAGTCTAGATTAGTCACAGAATGGAAAGCATATCTCCCAACTGTTCACATTAATAAATGCCATTCTTCTGGGACAATGTGTGGTGACATTATAAACATGAACGTAACAGTTTATACGTGTCACCAAAACTCCAAATGGAATAATCACAGCCTTGGTTATTAGGTTAGCCAAAGGTCCTCACCCCCCTTATGACTGAAGTGCACATTCTGGTGTTTGCTCATATTTCTAAAGCCTTGTTTCCTGAGTTTGGTCAAATTTCTACTCGAGTCATTGGGATTTTTTTGATTCTTTCAAATGGGAGTTAATCAGACCCAGCATACTGCTGGAGAGACATTGATTTTTTTTATGCACAAAGCAGACTTCCAGAACATAAGATGAACATCATATCTTAGCTTCAAAGAGCAATGAAGTCTTCTTTGGATCACAAAATCGTAAGTGTCCATATGGTCACAGGTGAGATTTCATGAAAAGGACAACATTTATTTAAGAAATTAGATGAGTTTTCCCCTGTCCATTTATCAAGACAAACTGTCTCACCAAATGAGGCACTTGGGTAAGTGAAACAGCAGAAGCACAGGTTCGATCTGGAAGCAGCACTGCCTATTCAGTGATGCCTCAGCAGCATACAGCACCTTCAGGAAATCTCACTTGCAGCCTGGTGATTGCATGAGCAGCCAGACCTTCAACCTACCACACCTTGCAACTCTGAGGCAAGACTGTAGGACACCAAAATCAACACAGTAGTAGCCAAGGCCAATTTAATTTAGAGTCCATTATTTGCAGAGCTTGAGCGTGGGCAGGACAAAGCAGGGTAGGGACCAAGACTTGTCCTGTGCCTGGTGTTTCCTACTTGGTGATAACAAGGGGAAGAGCAGCAATCACCCTGCTCTGCTCCAGAATAAATCTGACTCTCCTCCTCTGAATCACTGTGCTGATGGGTAGCGCCCATTTTAAGCTTTGCAGTCAGCATGAGCTGGATATCTGACAGAGTCTGCACTATATCCCAAGTCTTCCAGTTCAATACCATTTTGAAGCAGTCCAAAGCAAAACTAATTTCTGCACTAGGCAGGATATGTAAAATGGTGAGTAAAGTTTTCTTGCACTGGTCTTCTGCACCCCCTTTCTGACAAATGACAAGATGGTATTATTGCCTAGGAAATTCCAAATTAACACTCTCAAATCTCTTAAAACAGATTAACATACTTATGAAGCCTCTGTTTAACTCTATCTCCTAACTGATAAAAAAAAAAAATCAGATTCACATGCTCTTTAATATCCTCAGAAAAACTGAAAAACTCATTTTACCATTGCAGGGGAGGAAGGGGAAGCACTGGAAAGAGTCTGACATTTGGGAAAAATAACCCAGTGAGAATCAGGAAACAGACACTCAGCAGAGCTCCTGTTGGGTCTATATACATATAGATCTAGGACCCACAGCAGTGCCTGGTGAAAACCAGATCAGCAGATCATTCCTTAGATTGGCTGAGAAAACTGTATGCTGCCTCCAGTCTTTGGGCTACTTGCCCATCCATGGCATCTACTCCAGACCTGCTGCCCCACCCCTTACCTTCCCTATATTAAGCTATACACGGCCCCATGGCTTACTCTCATTCTTCCTACACTGAGTAGAGGAAAAAAAAGAATCTGAGAGCTGCAATAATACAAATTTGCCTATGGTACAAGCACAAGGGACACAGACCAAGGGTAAGGCTCTTGTCTACTTGTTTCCTTTGTCTTTGACTAATTAATAAATTCTCATGCAGCAGCTGTTCTTTCTCTAACCTGGAGACTGCAGATCAGACCTAGAGCTTTGGCAGAATCTGAAAGCTTGTGTGCAAAGCTGGTCCAGCTGACAGCCCAGCACTTGTGATCCAAAGCAAAATGTCTTTTTCTAGCAGAGCTTAATTAAATGCGGACAGAGCAGTGGAATTGCTGCTGGATTCCCAACAGCAGTACACAACAGAAGAGCGTGTAACAGCACTGACAGCAAGTGTTCATGGTCCTTTTTTTAATTATAAGTCTTGACTTTTGGATTCCCCTTGACAGATTAAAAGAGAAAGGCGTATTTAAAAGACTGAACAAACTCGTTTTTGTAACTACAAGGGCTGTAAAGAACACGTTTCCCACTGAGAATTCTGTACACATTTTCTCCCATACACATTCACCTGTGTGATAACGGAAACTGAAACTCTCTAAACTCTGAAGCCTAACAGGTAGAGAATGATATGAGGAAGTAGAGTCAGTTTTGATACCCTTATTGGCTTTCAACAGTTTCAGAAGAGGGAGCTGGGGTATGGGAAACCTTTGCACCACAGCCCTCAAAGATGAGTACAGCAGCAGAAAGCAGGGTGAGGGCATGTTTGTATCTGCTCTCTCTGTGCTCAGGGACCAGCTTACCGATCAGCCTGAAACAGTGAGCATCTGCAGTCCACTGGGGAGCAGAGTGCAGTGTGAGGGACCCTACAGTGACTGGGAAAAAAAAAATTAAGAAAATGCTACAAAACACTTAAAATAGAAAAAAAAAATAGGAGAGTTTGCACCATTTGACTTTACCTTTAACAGCCTGATAATACCGAGTGGTTGCTTCTTGCAGAGGAAAACCACCACTGGAAGATTCATTCTTTAAGCGCTTTAAACATGCCAGTGGAAGCTTGTAGGACAGCATGTGACAACAGTTTTCTCTGGTTTAAGCGCCCACTCTCACAGAAGAGGCTCTCACTATTTCTGGGGTACTTCCTCAGCCAAGGGATGTGAGGAGATAACCTTCCTCTGGCAGCTCCTTCTGGGGCCAAACCACACTTTCACCTTGCTGAGGATATCAAGAGGCTGCATCAAGCTCAGCAACATGAGGTGAGATGAAGCACTGAAGAATTCCTCCTTCAAAAGAATGAGCTAAAGCCTTAATTGTAGCACTTTACATTTCACATATATGATAGAAAGCAGCACAGAAAGACCTCACAGCGATGTGCTTAATCCTGGGGATTTCTCACCACACCTGATGGCAGCCACTGCTGGCAGAGATCAGAGCACACGAAGATTGGGTTTCCTGGCTGCACAGAGCCGCCACCTGCCCAGCCAGCCTGCGACAGGCGCTGATATATTGCCACGGGACGGGAGGCCACCAGTCCATCTGAATGAGCTGTCAGCATTTCAAACCTCAAGGATAAAGCCGAAATGACTTACTACAGCCCGTGAAATAAAACAACCCCTCGACGTGAGCGTCTGGGCAGCCTGTAATAACCCCAAGCTTATTAAGAGACAGGCAAAGAAGGGAAAAGACACAGAAATGAAAGGACTTTCCCTCTCAGGCTCAGCTTCCACACTTTAACAACCACACACAGTGACTAGACACAACAGTCACACAAAACACTGAGTTACAGAGGAATTATTTCTTCTGAGCTTTCATTGACTATTTCTACTCAAGCTCTCCTCTCCTTCTCTGAAACAAAGTCAAACCTCGATTAATATCATAGTTAATAACCTCAACTAATGTTGCAAAATGTTTTTGCCCATAAACAACAACATTAGAAATAAATAAACAACCTTTGAGATCTGCCAAGAGAAATTAAAAAAAGGATTAAACTGAAGCAATTACATACACTTTAAATTAAGCAGACAAATCCCACATGTGGTGGTTTCTTATGTTCATTACTCCAACAGACTCAAAATATTACAGAAGTGGTAGCTTGTCAGGAAATACATCAGGTAACTAAGAATGTACTTCATCAGATTTTGCTACATCATTAAACACGTCCATGTCCCATGATGCACAACACAGAACTGTGACGGGGAAGGCTGTCAGTGCACCGCCTCGAGCAGCACCAAGCAAGCTGCATCCATGCTGATGCCAGCAAGTCCCACTTCCAGCCTTTGCAACCATGCATTCCCCCAGCTACCCTTGTGCCAATATCTAGGATCAATAAGGACACAGGCACTTTAACTTCTTCCAGGGAGCTTCGTGTTTACAAACGCCATTCAGGACTTACTGGAGTGCCACAGATTTCCCTAATGCATATGTTAGATCTCTCTGCCCCAGTGGATGTCCTTGATGTCCACGTGGCATGAGGCAGCTGTGGCCATCAGCCATGCCAAGACCCTTATATTTGGAGGATCTTTAACCTCCTGATGTCTCATGGGGCTGAAAAACGCTCCCCCAAAAACAATTCACCTCCTTTTCCTATGACGTTTCCAGGCAGATGAGAGCCGGCAGAGGTAGAAAACAAAGAGCTCCTCTTTAAAACCTAATGAAGAGGACAAAATGGCCTCGTGTTCCCAAGGGGAAGGGACAGAACCTCTGCCTGCAGACCTGAAATGACTGATCTGCAGAGACAGCCAGAACAGTCCATTTCCCAGGAGTGGAGGGGGGAAATGGTTTTTGATGCTTCCAAGAACGTAAAATGTGAAAATGAGGGTGCACAGAAGAAAATGAATGTTGTTGGCAGCACACGACCCAGAGTTACCTATAGTCTGCTCCAAAGCCTCAACTCTAGCAGCACAGAAAACCAGAAAACAGCAGTTCTCACACAACTACTCCAAAAAACACAGGAGCAGGGCTGGGATGTTTTGCAAGCAAATCTATAATCCGACTGTGATGCACAGACAGCTGTCCCCGTGACAAGGGACCTACCCTGCATTCCCCAACAGCTCTGCAAGCACTCCCAGCCCTAGGGCACTAATTCCCAAACCCACACCACCCCCTGCCTGGCTCCACACTTTTGTCTTCACAAGGGGTCCCAGCTCTAGTCCCCAGAAGCATTGCCATTGGGCATCAGGCAGGAGCGCTGCTGCTCAGGGACTCCAGCAAAGGAATTCACAGTTTTCCTCCCCTCCCCTCTGAAACTGAGCAACACCTCCTGCCACCTGTATATCCAGCCAGCAGCACATGCAGAATCCAGAGGGAAACGTTTTGGGGACCTTCCCTGAGTTACAACCTGCTACTGGGCTGCTCACAGAAAAAGGAGAGCAGTTACCAACAAGCCGTTTTATGCACAATTTATACCAATGCTTTGCATCATAAAAAAAAGTGGTTTGCTTCTTACGTAGTGAAAAACAAGAATGTTGAGTACCCTGCCATGCCTCCTACTTTATGAGGCAAAAAGCAAGGAAGAAGTAAAGGTTTTAATCAGTCTCCAATTCATTTTTATTGTTAGCAGATGCTTCAACTTGCTAGTTCTTAGGGGCCGCTTCAGTCTCTGTTTTGCAGTCGCCCAAATGCCACATTGTCAGCACTGACAACATTAGAAACACCAACAACAAACACCAGAGATGCTCCAGCCCAGAGCAGCACAGCCTCCTGCGCTGCCACTACTTACAGGGTGAAGAAGGAGCAGGCACTGGCAGCAAATGGGTGCTGGAAAGTGCCTTACAGAGGACTGCGTGGAGAAGCTGAAATTATTTCCCCGCCCTCCCTCCTGGTGCTGCAGGGCTGGCACTTACCTTGTGTTTGTTGTACCAGGGGCTAGAGAAGGTGCCCTCAAAGAATGTGCTCCAGGATGCCCACTCTGATTTGGGGAGGATGCCCATGTCCTCCTGGCCACGCCATGCGCGGCCACACCAGTAGGGATAGGTGGCTGGAGGCGAGGCAAGCGGGGGACGTGGCACTTGCTTCCTGGTGCAGACAGGGCTGTGAGGGTAGGTCACCCTGCACTTAGGGGTGCAGAGAGCAGCACAGCGCAGCCAAGGGCACTGGCAGACACTCAGTTGGGGAAGATCTTCATCAAAACATGTAGGAGTAGAAAGGGACTTGGTCTGCAGGTGTTGCTGCTCCTTCCCAGGGCTCTCAGGTGCCTTTTTTTTTTCCCCTCTCTGACTTCCCCAGTGCCCCACCCTGCTCTGAAAAGGCAGCCTGGGAATTTAACTCCTTCAAATCTTTGCCTAAATCTCATGGCTATAATATTCACTGCTAGGTTATGGGTTTTGCTTCCATATTCATGTATTCACTTGCATAAATTCTTATTTTTGCCACATATTCTTTACCTGTGAAGAGGTATCCTGAAGAGCTTCTTTGCAGAGATTTCAGGAAATGGGTTTGTTTCCAACCTGTGGCTTTATCCATTCATTCTGTTACTTTTAACGTAATCAGTTAAGCTCTCCTGGGAAACCAAATAAAAATGCTCCTTACAAGGTAGTCTAGCAGCTGGTAAGGTAGGAGTTTGGCAGAGTTACACTAAGGGACAAAAGGGGCTTTATGGAGGTGTACAGAAAGCCAAAATCAAGCTACTGCATATTCTGGCTCCAGGCATGTTAGTTGTTTGTTACTTGGAGAGCTCAGTAGATGCTCTACCATGGCAGTACTGGAGTGTTGGTCAGCTGGGCTTGGAAATGTCCAGAGTGACAATTTCTGTGACAGAGGCTCAGCCTGCAGTGGTTGTACCACCTGCTGCAGAAGAGATTTCTCCTGCTCTTATGCAGAAGAAATGGGCTTGATTCTTAGTTGCAGAGGGACTCGTGGTCCCACCATCAGCAAAACATTTAAGGAGAGAAGAGGAAAAAGCCAGCATGCAGGAGAGCAGGCTGGGAAGTGAGGTCCAGCAGGTATAGAGATGCCATACCCAGCGGATACACAGCAGCATAGGTGACCGTAGAGAGACAAATGAGGATACAGCCCCCCAGTATGATTAACTTGTTTGAAAATGGAAGGAACACACAATTACAGGAAGGAAACTGAATTAAATCAATATTTTCCTTCTTTACTACATCAGCAATGCCTGCATTAGCCCCAGGAATGGGATCTGAATCCAGCCGGAGGTGAGCCAGGATATGGGAGAGGCAGAAGTGGCAAAGCAGTGCTTCAGTTTGATGATGACAAAACACCCCAAAATAAGAAACCTTGCCTTATAGCATGAAATGTTTTGTTCACGTCTCTGGTCTAACTTGAAATACCAGTTTGTGTGATCACAGCTCCATGAGTCCTCTGTAAATAGTGGAGCTGGCTGCACCGTGTGTAGGTAGGTACACTGAAAAAAATACCAAACACAGCTCCAATAGTTCACGGCTATGTAAATTGCTGCAGACTATTTTTACAGCGTTGTGTAATTATTCTCTGGAGTCCAAGCTTACATTTAAAAAAAAGTTTCTAGGCAATTTGGGTTATGCTTGCAAAAAAACCCAACAACCTTCCACTTTAAAGTGGAACTGGAGTGTAAACTGCTGCAGTGATATTTGCTTGGTCCAGAGAGAGCTGGAACAATAGCTCAGAGGGAAGTGTGAATGGACTTATTCTTCTAACTGGAGTGCTAAACTGGAAATCTGCTGACAATTTAAGTGTCAACATCAGCTACTTCAAGGAGGATCATTTTAGCAGAAACTCCAGGCTAATGTTCTTATTTGTCATCCTCAATTTGCACTTGTTGGATGGCAGATCCTGGGGCAAGGAGGAAAATCATTAACCGGTTGACAAAGACTGCTGGGTTGAGGAAGGCTCTCCCATTCTTCTGTCACCCATAGTCACCTCTGCTCCAGCTCAAAATGGGGAGAAAAGAGGTTGGCACTTCACCAAGCCATGGCCCAAAACTATCTCTGGTGGCCAAAAGCCACAGCAGTCCCCACCAGCCTGGCAGTGACCTATGCAACATGGTCATCTGTTGCCAAAAATTCACAAACTGGTAAGAGATTGAAATGGAGTCCAAGGGGAGTGGGAGGAGAGGAGCAGCCCAAAATATCTCTAGAGGATAGTCTTGTTTTGCTTCATTCTTATTGGTTCCCTGCCTAAAACACAATGTGGCTGTGGTTTTCTCATGCATAAGAAAGCTATTGGAACAGGTTTTCTGTAATGCTGTCTATGTGGAGCCCTTGTTGAATTGCTTTTGAAATTGATCTAGCAGTGATGGATCACTGTTCCACACTGGGTCCAGACATGCCTGCTCTGTCTAAGCACTCCAGGGGCCCTTATGGCATGCTTTATTTATTAAAATCTCAGATTGTCTCACATGTGTAAGAGCTCAAAGTTACTCAGATTAATTTAAACTTTCTTTAGGTTTTAAGCCAGTCCTAATAGGAAAGTAAACAGCACTTTAGAAACAATTTCTGCTCAGTTACCACCCTGCATTATTTAAACCAACTCAGTATGTGCATGTGTCCCTGTAGTTGTGCACTGCGGATTTCAGACTGCAAGTGATACTGAAGTGATGGGCATAAAGGTACTAAACCCCTTGGGACCTACGCTCAGAATATTCTGAGGACATTGTCAATGGTTTACGGGTGTTCGGCCCGGTTCCGTGACGAAGGGGACAGGGGATCCAAGGGTCCACGCCCCAGGAAAAGGGAAAAGGGGAAAAGGGGAAGGAGATGGCCCTGAGAGCAAAGAACAGCGACAACAATCTGAGGAGAAACAAACTAATTTACTAAATAAGATATCGGAATGCAAAACAACACACTATAATACAATATAATTACAATTTAAGCTGATAAATCCAATACAGAGAGAGAGAATGTCCCAAAATCAAGGTAGGCCTTACTCTACTACCGACGATAAGACGGCTGGAGAGCGAGGTGCTGCCAAGACGAGAGACGGTGGAAAAAGGGGATGAGGTCTCGTGATCTGCAAGTTTTTATACTGTGAGCGTTTATCTTTTCCCTCCGGCTGGAAAGTGGTAACAGAGGAGCAAAGTACCATGGGGACTGTAGTAGTCCTTCTCTTCTGAGAACCAGGTATATCCACTACATGATGTTATGATGTGGAATACCAATAACTGAAAATCACAAAACCATTACAGATATGTTCCATGGGGACGAAGCAGAAGATGGGATCTGTAGGATGTTTTGACTGAGAGCAGTGTTTCCAGTCTTCAGTGGAGCCAAAGATGGAGTAGATGCTGCCTGAGTTGGTAGTGTTGCTAGAAAATCTCAAGGATGCTTAAATAGAGTCATGCACAAGATGGGAATCTTTGACACTTCTTCCCATCCTGTTGCCAGTCGTTTTGGGGTAGGAGAGATGGGGTTGCACAGTCTGGAAAACGACACCCACCTTTTCTAGTGGCTCTCATCAAGCTCTTATCAGCTTGGTTTACTTCTGTGCAATGGAGGCAGAAGACTATTGTGGGATTTAACTGCACAGTTTCCCTTACTTGGATATTGTATTTCTATCAGATATTCCTTGGCCAAGCATGGGTCTCTCTTACCAGAAGATGATGTTAGTCTGCTGAGTCACAAGGTTTTGTAGACTGCAGTGGACACTTTGTTGACCTCAGCCCCTGGTTATCTGGGAAGGTGCTTCATCCTTGTCACTCTCCGAACTCTGGCTTGTCTGATACTGGGGCTACATAAACCAACAGGGTCATTGTGCTGTCCTTTGCATGCAGTTTTCTAGCTCTAGCTGCCTTAAGCTCCTGCAGTCTTCCATGGATAGCTTGACCTGACACTAGGGTTACTTCATTTCAGGCACTCCATACACTTGGTTGTCTGAAGCCTTTCTTGTCTGAGAGGAGCCCAAAGCCTATTCTCTTACTAAAGTTATATTTTGGTTGGTGGGTACCTACAGCTTCTGCAAGAATTAGAAGATAGCATGGCAGAATGATGCCTGAGCAAGCTTCTAAGAACCTGCCCCACTGCCAGTCAGAGGATCAAATACAAGAGATGCCTTAGTCCCTATAATCAGAAGTTCTTCCTCTTTAATTGCATTTGTGCCCATTGGGCTCTTTTTTGTTACTGGTGTAATTTTGATAGCAGCTGGAACAGCCCAGAACTGCACCATGGTTGCTCTGAAACACCATAGGAGGTAAGTTTTGTTGGCCAATATCCCATCGTTTCTCAGAGTTTACACTTTGTCACCATAGATGAACCACATTTTTAGATAAGGAGAGTATACATGCCTTGTCTATTGGGTTTTGGTCAGTTATGAAGACTCCTTAAGACGGAAAATGATTGAGGTTATAGCTGCTTTCTCTGTCAGATAGGAAAGCAGCCCTTTCTTCAGGGTATACTGGTGTTTGTACCACTGTCTGCTCTCTACTGTTTGGACGGAGTAATGGAAAGTTCACTTCTGGGATGAATGGTCTCAGCTGGACAACAGAGGAGAAAGTGAAAACCTTGGCTTTGAGGACATGGATGCCAGTGTCATATTAGTGCTAAAAGCATAAAATTTGTGCAGAAATGTTTCTAAGCTAATTGTCCACCAGCAGGCTTTTGCTGGATCAGTTACTGTGTTAAGTAAGTAAATGTGGTACCTGGAAGACTGATCCTGTGAGCTGGGGAAATCTGCCCAGTGTGAGTTGCAGGTTGGGTTATTGTGTAGCGTTAGCACAGGACAACTTGTGTAAGATTTGTGCAGAAAGTACACTGATTTTTACAAGCAACTTTCATCTCCCTTCCCTCAGCACTTTTACAAGTCCACAGTACAAGTGTGTCCTACTCCATATGCTATCAATCTCTGGAAGTTACTTTCCATTTTGAAGCCTACAAATGTATGAGAAACAGGAGTCCTGGTATCAAGATGTACATTACAGACCTTGGAGAAGGCTTTTGTCTTTCCTTTCTGGATGGTGGATCAGTGAGAGATTTGTAGACTTTGGATATTTTCATTTTTGCCTTTTAGACTCTACCAATTTAGGCTTAATACTGATCCTTTCCAAATCAATGGCAAAGTTCCCACTGACTTCAAAAGAGACAGCCTGAGCTCTCAAATACTTTAAAGAACAATTTTAAACAAACAAACCTAAGATGGATAAGAATTGCATTTTCTCTCTCTATTAGGTATGCAACTGATTTTCTCCAAATGTAAACGTTACCTGGAGAGCTAAGCAGTGATGTGTTTTTTATTATCTCTTTAGGAGGCTACAGTACCCAAAGTATACTCCATACATACTTGTTCATTTAGGAGCCAAACACAGCTATGTAAAGTGAGCAGCTTGTTTACAGTAGGCTCTTATGGCTTGCTATCAAATTAGTGGCAAATCAGGACTGTAGTAAACAGAGGTCAAAGATCAAACCCACAATTTCACATAAAATTCCAGATCATGTACACAAAATTTAAAATGCAAAATCTTCAAATCACAAGACCATCAACTGCTCTTAAAACTAATCAAAAGCAGGATAGGGACTGGAGGAAATGAAATTTAAACATGATTTTAATCCAAATTTTAATGGAACAGCTACATCATGGATATCTTTTAAACCATGACAGCTGACTCCATGCCATTTATTCTCACTTGCCATGAAACATGGTTTCAGTACATCTCGTTCACTCTTCATACGTGTTCTTTTTCTTCTATATCTTCAATTTGAAATTAAGATAAAATAAATTACATGAGAAGTAAAACCACTTAAGAATTTACAGTGTTGCAGTTCCTGCTCACGCTCCTGGTAGTTTTGCCTCACTCATTTTTAGTGTAGTGATTCTCCATGTTTAGAATGAGAAAAGTCAAGATTCCATTTGTTCTATTTTGTGCTGGAATAACTGTGTTTGAAGGCAAGTAGTGGCTAGTGCTCCCTTCCTTATCTGGTGGACAGCACAAATGTAAATGTCGCACAAGAGATTTAGGATAAAGCCAGTCCCATAGGTGTGCACTAGACTAACTCCTCAACCTGAAACTGGGATGGATCCTCAGTTTCCTGATCCAACTGAAGAAAAATGAGACTCACTCCTCCAAGCTGAAACTTATTTGTTTAATGAAGATTTGGTTACTGAATGCCACCAGATGTCAGCATACACTATATGATTGTGAGCAAGTACCTAAGACCTCTTAAAAATGAGTGATGATAAAACTCTAGCCTTCTATCTCATGGAAATGATGTACCAGCTCAGCTTTGCTGAGGGGAAAATTATGTCTGGAATGTGCTGGAAGAAGTTGGCTGGGAGGTTTTGCTTGAATATCTGCTCAATACTTCCATCCTTGGGGGTGTCCATTCACCCCTCCGATCAGAGTGCTGACCCTGCCTTCCGTAATTCCTTCTCTCCACCTGCAGGCTTGCAGGAAGCCTAGACCAGACCTGTTCTCCATCTTCAACTTTTCCCAGGGTTTCCCAGCACAGCTCCAAAAAACAGTATTTTCCTCAGATCTAAGGCATGGGGAGGAACCTGCTGTGAATCCAGATAACTTTTGCATACACATGGTGAAGATACACCACAACTCCAAATACTGCAGCACTGTCTGCTCTGGCTGTGTAGGAACACAGGAACTCACTGAGGAGGTGAGAACAGAGAACTACTAGAGATGGCTTAGGGAAAAATATGAGTAGCAGGAAAATTGTGTTGTCATTTTTTTCCTGACAGACACTTTCCCACTCTGGTAAGCCAAAGCATCATACTGTTTAGTTCTGGGCAGATCGAGTGATACCAGTTTTAGACTTTCACTTAGGTACATGAGGGCTCTATTTTCTGTTTCTGAAATCAGTGACAAGCCTCTTTAGAGTAATGGCAAATCTTTGGGAACCTTCAGCCAGCCCTGTCTTTTTCTTGCCTGTTTGATGGCCAAATGTGCCCAGTGTACATCCTGATCACTCAACAATTTAAACATTGATACATTTTCTTAATGAAGAGCTGAAGACACTTTTCTGCCACCTCAGATATTGCCCTCAATCTGCCATTGATCAGAAACATCTCAAGTGGTTATAGAGCATTAATCTATGAGAAAATATGAGCCCAAGTAACATAGCCAGGCAACAGGGCAAGGTGATATTCCTCTAGATCTGGGAGTCAAAACAGCCTACAGCTGAGCTTCCCAGACATGATCTTTTTTTCTCTCTTTGAGATTTTAGTTAGTTCTGAGGATTTCTCTGTGTTTGTGTGACTTTCTGGTGTACAGCACCTTTAGCTGGAAATCCAATGCAAAAAACACTGGCATCCCTTTGGACTTCTCAGCCGTGGCTACTGTGCTGTTGTAAATAAATCCTGCTGCAGGCAAGTGCTGTTGTCACCGTGCAGCACACGGCAGGTCTGATGCTTTGAGGCAGCTTTAGAGGCCACACATTCCTGGAGAAGACACAAAAAGTGTGGCACTTCTGGACACTATCAGCACTGTTGCCTACATGCTGCTCAGCTGCCTTGTTCCCGCTCAGCTAGTCTGGTGCATCCTAGGAGCATCAGATGTCCCTGTCAGAGGCATGTGTCTGCAGACCATCTGTGTGGCAAGCTCAGTGCTCGTGTCTATGCATTTACATCTCAGATACTCAAGCAATCCAAGGGCAAAAGATCCATCAGGTTTCACAGCCTGAGCTAGAGCAATCTGGGAATGGCTCTGCCTCAGTTAAGTCTCACCTGAAGGAGAGCACATTCTGCCTATGTCTTATATTAGTGGCTTTGCTGCAAGGCTGGAGGATGTGCAGTCATGAGATTGCCTGGGATTGATCGAGTGACAGTTTAAACAGGATCTAGCTATGGCCTGAAGAACCCTCCCACCCTTCGAAGGGCATCAGACAGATACCTTGCTTCAAATCAGCAGAATGTCCTGAGACAGAATTTGGATGCCTATGTGTCTTTGAAGAACCGACCTGTACCTTGGTAACTTTATCCACTGAATAGACCATTGACTTCAGAGGAAGGAAACAGCATATTATAAAATCTTTATTCCAAAACCGCAGTGAAACCAGCCCTGGAGCCAGATACTTCATGTATTATAGCCTTGACAACACTTACATATGGTGGTAGTGAACTGAAACAGAGTATGATAAGATCTGATCTGGGTTGGATCTATCTAAAAAAAGATTAAAAAATAAAAATTATAGTAGTTTGGTAAATCCATAAAATCCCTTCAGTATTAAAGATAAAAACTAAAATAACCTGAGGCAACCTCCAGGAGAAGTGGACTAAGAAAGCACTGGTTTCTTCCCTCCAATAAATAAATTGTTAACATGAATATCACATATGTGTGTGTGTGTGTGTGTGTGTGCTGGGAGCAGGGGAAGAGCTCAAATATGTTTAATGACTAGTCCACTGATATTGAAAAGCTTGTATATACAGAATACTGCTTGTTAAAATATTTGGGGAATTGGAAACAAGCTTTCTTCACATTACAAAGAACAAAATGATTTTATGCCTTTCCATTTTAAATTAAGATTCAAGATTTATTTCCTTAGAAGTTCTGATTTTATGAATGTACTATTTTGCCTTATAAAAATAGATAGGATATCCTGATTATAAACTAGCTTTTTAAACACCAAAGATCAAAGTCCAATGTTTTTTACATTAGCTACAGAAATACTCACTGGAGTGTTTTGGAAATGCTGCTTTAATCAGTGTAAAACCATCCAAGCAAACAAAACCTGTATACATCTTCAGAGATGAGCATAAACTTGTTGGGTTATTTGGACAGCACAACATTAAATAATAGTAAATCAAGAGCATGGTGACAGATTTCTTTCTCAGAGAGCATCCTCACTGAGGTGTATCAACACGGATGTTTCCTGAAGGAGCATCCCAGAAGCATTTGCTGCGGAAGTGTAGATGTTTATTTTGATGAGGAATACTATCACCAGGTGTAAGCGAACAGGATTCTTGGTACAGAGGGGCTACACTTTCTTCAGACAAATGATGGATTTGTACTGCATTGCACTGAAGAAAAAACCTAACTGCATTAGTGGAGAAAATATGTATTTGGCCTGTGATTTGTAGTTTCTGTAGACCTAAACAGTTTTGTTAAAATATGTATTTGTTCTCAAAAACATAGAAAGTAACTCCATCAGTGATGCTGCATGAGATTTATCTTCCTTAGGGGAAAGTATTTCTTTTCTTGCCAGAAATTTAGGTCCTTATTAGAGTCTGTAGAACATTCCTCCCTGTATTTATTATATTTTTACCATATTATAATAATTTTAAGTCAAATCGATCTTTTTTTTTTAACCTTAGAATGTGTGACAGTGTCCCTTTTTCAACTTATCCATGAGGAACTGATCTTTCTTCTGAAAATACCTTTTTTATTATTAGAAAGCCATTTGTGATACAAAGTTTACAGACTGTTTATGATAGTTTTGAGCATGATGGAAAGAAAAAAAAGAGCAGTATAAATTGAAATCTAGCTGTACCAGACAAGGAAACATATTATATAAGGAAAAGATTTACAGGATTTCAATCAAGAATGGTTTATGTGTATAACACATGGAAAGGTTTCAGTTTGGTCACTGCAGATCCTCCAATTCCTCATCCAGTCTTTGCACATATGGAATAAATGGATTCCACCCAAATCTCAAGTGTGCAAGGTTTTCCTTTGCCCTGTAATATACTCTCCTAAGCAGAACAGGTTTTGTGGCTTTCTCCTAAAGGTCGATGATCAAATTCCAGATGCATGTGTGGGTGAGGAGAGACCATTTCCAGCCCACGGTGGAACTTCATGCAGAAATCCACTCATCTCTTTATAAATCAAATGTGGCAATATCTGTTGTTTAAATATGCACAGTTCAGTCTGTGCACAAATATATGTGCTTATTACCATGGTTATCTAGATCAGAGTTGTATCCACTAATTTGCTAGCTCAGGACATGTGTAACTGAAATGTATGGCAGAAACTGTGGTGATTGGCTTTATAAATAGCTGAGATATACATAGAAACTATAAGCCACGGGGATTTGAGAGCTATGCCATTTTGAGGAGTTTTGATTTTTTTTTCCCTGTTTCCTTGAGGATGATTTAGATTCTTTGTGAGAAATGTTATTTTGTAGTTTGAAGGCTAAACGAGGTTTCCTCTAGCTATTTACAGTGGATGCAAGCTGCATTTTCAGCTTCTGTAAGGACTTTTCTCCTCCCCCTGACTTTTCCATTTTTGTATTCTCCTTCAGGATAAAGCTTTCAGATGGGTACATCCTCCCCATTCCCTCTCTCCTGAGATATGGGAATGGCAAAGCAGGAGTTATGCCATTAAGCCTGTGGTGGACTTCTGAGATCACATTTATTTAACCTGCAAAGCTCCTGAGTTTGTTACTCTGGAAAATCAATATGTAGACAAAGACCACTAAAAAGAAGAGGAAAAAATTTGAAATTGCCTCCTAAGAGGATTGCAGGATTGGTTTCCGAGATAGGAAATCCCTGTGGACAGGCAGGCACCACACCAGCCCAGATAAAAATGCACATCCCTGGTGGCAGGAGGAAGGGGACCTTGGGGCATGCTGCCTGGCATGGCGCTGATGGGGCTGGATTTCACTCTGACATTGGTTGTAGCACTGCACAGACATTCAGGACAAAGTGGTCTAAAATAACGTCCTGCTATTTTTGCCTTACCTAGAGCTGAAAGTGAATTTCCTATCATTAGCAGTATTATCACTTGAGAGAGCTGCTTGGAAAATAGATATTTATTCTTTTGCAAGAATACCGTGGTTTTTAAACTCAATAAAAAGCGCACCTGAGTCTTAGTTTTCCTAATGAACATTTGAAAAGTGTCCTCAAAAGACAAGTTTGACTCCAAAAAGACAAAAAAGAATAAACAGAAGTGAACTTTTCATTAAAAAATTTCCATGGAAAACATATTTGCCAGGCATTTTTACGTTTGTAGGTCACGCATCAGCCTCAGGTACAGCTTGAAAGCATTCCCTATGTAGATATGTCAGTAATATTAAACAAAATTTTGCAAGTATCAAGCTTTTGCAACAGTTTAGCTCTGTACCATTAGCTCAACCTTATGCTGACTGGAGATACGAATACAAAATCCACTCACCCACTAATTCACCAATTTCAACAAGGAAGGATGTATTTTGTGATCGCTAATAACTTGCATTCTGGTTGTACCTACATTTCCCCAGCACACCCAAAGACTCCACTGTACAAAATAATAATGCTTTCTCCTAATAATTACTGTGGAGGCAAACAGCAACTTTTGCTTATTTGCTCTTTGCAGTTTGACTCAATACTCCAAGGTACTGAAAGCAGCTACTTTGAAAGCATGTTAGATCTCTGTGTGCGGTCACACTGTAACCAGTTTGTTTGTTTATGATTCCCCATGTGTAGCACATTACCTAGTAGTGCATGCTTATTTTCCAGCACACGCTGGTGCTCCTGTACTGTCAGAGATATATTCCTTCCTTTGCAAATGTAGCATTATCTTTGAAGTTGTTTGTTGTGAGCTTCTTCTCAGTAGAATTGTGTGTGAAACTAACCACAAAGATAAAAACACATAGGAATTGGAAGGAAGGTGCTTTTTAATTAATTTTTTTTAAAAAAACCTCCTCTAGGTATAGCTTAAATACCGTTTCCCTTCAAGGCTTAATCCCTTACCCACAGTTTCCTATTTATCATATAAATGGAGAATAATGGTAGTGAAAGACTTTCAAGCGGCTAGAAGTTTCATAGGCTTTCATTTTGGGTAGTTCCACAGGTTGGCTGAGGTTGGCAGGGCCCTGTGAGTCCATCTGGCCCACCTGCTGCTCCAGCAGGGACACTCAGAGCAGGGGGCCCAGGCACATGTCCAGGCAGCTTCTGAAGATCTCCAATAAAGAGACCCCACAACCTCTGGCCAACCTGTGACAGAGCACAGCAATGAACTACAGCAATGCTATCTGTGAACTTGGCTGTGTGGGAGCTTTGTACACTTCGTCTTGAAGATCCTAATGCTTCCAGGCTCTCCATTTAAATGCTGAAGACTGAAAGCACCATCTGCTCCTCACAGGACCTTCAGTGCTGCAGTGCAGATTTAAGTGATAGAGATGTATATGAACCAAGCCAAAGTGTCACACTGCACTAGGAGAACCCTGTGTCCAACCTGGTCTTCCTGCCACCTCAGAAGTCCAATTCTCAACGTTTTAAGGTTTTTCACCCCAAAGACAACCGAGACTTATTCTACTCCTCTCTTGAAAATCTCCAAATTTTGTTCTTGAACAAAAGTTGATCCTAAAGGACGTGACTGGTACTGAGGTTTCAAGAAAACTTGAAGCAATCCAGCAGGTACTGCCATTGGAAACCACTGTCACACATGACTCAGTCTGACTTTTTTTTTTTTTTTCCCTGGGTTACTTTTATAGCTTTTCTGCTTACAGTTATGCTTATCTTGATGTACAAGTCTCCCAGTTCCCTCTATAAATTATGCACACACTACAGTATGCAAAAATAACATGTTTCTTGAAGGGTGCTCACAAGCCATGGCCACCACATCTCAGCAGGGGCCTGCACAAAGTGATGGGGCCTGCGCAGAGCGATGGGGCCTACACAAAGTGATCGACTTGCACAACACAATGGAGCCTGCAGAAAGCAGGAGAGGTGTGAGCAGGGCCTGAGTGCTTTGGCACGATTTGGGAATGATGAACCTGATCTGAAATACAACCCACTGTCCTCTGGTGTTTCGCTTTTCCTGAGGAATTATGTCACAGGCTGCTGTTTAAATTAACAATTCTTGCAGGTGCTATTTTTTAATTTCTTCGTTATAGTCTAATGGCAAGGAGCCAATGAATACTTGTTTTTTGGAGCAAATTAATTTGCTCCAGAATAAAGTGTTTTGCCGTATATACTCTTTCCTAAAAGCACTGACACCTCATTCAGTCACAGAACGGAGCATACACAGCCTGTTTATCAACACTTCCTATTCTGATCTTGGTGGCAGCCTGCCAAAGATGTTGGGAGAAGATTCTGCTTGTCTCAAGACTGAAAAAAAAAAAAGATAAAATGCTATTATCTCATTCTCTGAAGGCCATTAAAACAAAATCACAAGCTATGCTGGGGCTGGGAATCAGCTCTGCCCAGTGGCATGCGCTGAGTCACCGCTGCCCGAGACACATAGATGGGCAGGATCAGCCCAGCCCACTGCTCTGCTATGCTCAGTCTCCCAACAGCTGTCTCCCAGGCCTTGTTTATGACGGGAAATTACGCTGTGGTAGTCACCAGGAGTCCCAAGCAACATGTTCTAACATGATGTAATTTCCCATTGTAAACCATCCCACTGGTGTCTCTTTCCAGTTGCAAGGCCAACAAATAGCATTAGCACTGTGCTCAGTTGCTAGTATTGCAGAAGTGTCCAAGAATGCCAGTGCAAGGAATCTACAAGCTCTTTTCTTTCATGCTTCAAATCTAATCTAGTGCATCAGTAGGAAACACAGGTGAGAGACTTCAGACCTGTTCTACATGCACATCCTCCAGCCCTGGAGGTGTTCAAGGCCAAGTTCGATGGGCCCTGGGCATCCTGATCTGGTGGGTGGTAACCCGGCACATGGCAGGGGGCTGGGACTGGGTGGTCTTTATGATCCCTTTCAACACAAGACATTCTATGATTCTATGATTCTGTGTTTCTATGACTGACTTTTCCAACCACAGGGTTGCAGGTGGCTTTCCTGGGTGCAGCTGTTACTGCCGTCCTCACCTCTGTTAGCACTCAGAGAAATGTGAGTATTCCTTCCCCCCAAGTAGTCCAGTCAGTTCAGACCATCCCTGGTGACCTAAAGCAGTTCAGATAGCAGGCTGGAGCTGATGCTGGGTAAGCCTACAAAGCACTTACACTTCAGTCCCCATGAGCAAGCTGCAGGGACCCTGCCAGCAGCATCTCTGCCAGCTGCGTGGCTGGGCTCTGGGTGGGACATCTGTCATCTGACAAGTGGCAACTTGTGCTGGGAACACACAGAGGTGAGTACAGCAAGTGGCAGCAACAGCACTCACCTGCACAGTGTGGGTGCTCAGTCTCACAGCTCTGAGTCACTTGAAGATTTATAAAGCATACACCAACTGATGCTGACATTCCCTTGGCCTTCTTGCTGACCAGTGGTATTTAATGATTTCCTACAGGCATAAGTGGGTACTTTAGAATCACGTCTCAGCTTCACATACAGTTTGACATTTATACAGGACAAAAACTGCCTTCAGGATGCTATGGAGAGAGACAGGAGGGCACAGAAGGAAAGGTGCATTTCAAATGGCTTCAATATACTCAGCATCTTGCTGCCACATGGATGCACTTTGTAGGAATTAAAAAAAAAAGATTATGATGATAATATTTTGCAGTTGGTATGTTGCAAGGTCTAAAGCAAGCACTAACCTTGCTCTGTCCAAAGGGAGACCAAAGAATTTTCTGATCCACTGGGTCTCACTTGTGGCATTTTTTCTTACAAGGAGCTCTACAGCTGCTTTCCACCTTCGTAAGTAAAAGCAGAAGCTGTTGTAATGCCTTGCTCCTCAAAGCAGAGAGGAGAATCTGGAGTTAAAAGCATGGCTTAGGAAGTTTTTCTCTTTCCTAGTTAATTGATAAAAAGCCAGCATTTTCTGTTGAAATGAAGTCACAGTAATGTAGCAATGGGCTATGTAGAAATGGGCTTTTCATAGACTTCTTCCAAGCCAGCTGGGTCACTGAAAAGATCTTTGCTAGATAAGGCGTTAATTTATCCTTCTTATTCTTTTAAAGTTGGCAGGCAGAGGCACAGCAGCTGTAAATCTAGTAAATCCATGAGAGCATGGTGCTTGAACACAACCATGATCTCAGCTGAAGAATTCAGGAAAACTTAATTTCCATCCCATAGCATAGACAGCAAGCACAGGAGCTGCAGGTGATGTTTCTCTCTCCAAAGGCATTGATGCTTCCAAGCTGACAGCAGGGATCTCCCTCTTCAGCAGGTGTCAGCAGAAGGGAAGGTAAATACACAGCAGGAAAATCACTCATCTGTGAAATCTTAAGTGCTTGAATCACATTCAAACACCTTTACACAGGAAAGAGTTTCCTCTGCAAAAGGGCATCACTTCAGACAGCAAACGTGGTTTTAACACAGCCTCTTACCATCGCACAACCACAATCCATTTATATCAGGCAGTCATGTTGTCATTAACCAGATTTTCTCTGGCTGTCAGCTGAAAGCCTTTATGATATTGCTAATTTAGATTAACCAAACACAGATATATTAATAATAAGTAAAATGTTGTCTCTGTTTTGCCCTTACAGCACCATGACAAGGAGAAAAAAAGCCCATTTGTTGGATTTAGTGCTGAGATTATTTGGGCTTTTGGTGGAAGCTTCTCTGCTGATCAGCTGTCATCCTCAAACGAGGGCATCAGGTGCTGGGTGGCTGCGAGCGGCACATCAGCATTGTGATTTCAGCTTGTTTGTGACATTGTCACCAATTTCTCAGAGCTTACAAGCAAAACAGTAGTGACCGAAGTGTGTAAAGCTACTGATCTCCCCACAATTTGCCTCTGCACCTGCAAAGGCAGCATTAAATCCACATGATGCTGAATGATTCGGGTGTCCAGGGAAGAGCATGCATGCTGAAGGTGGCAAGAGCTGGCTCTGAGTTAAAACAGTGAATTTGTATTTATTTTCTTTTGGTGCTTACTCATTTACTGAGAGGGAGAGAATTTGTCACTTGTTCAGTTTTTCCAGTGCTGCATCATCTCTCCCTTCCTCTCGGCATATTCTTCAGCCGATTTGTGTAGGACTTACACTCTCTCTCCTACACCCACTTAACTCCCAATGTCTCTGAAATGCCTACATCATTTATACTCCTGAGAAAGCTTTTTCTCATAAATGACAGCAGAAATGGATACCCCACACACAGCATGGTGGAGTGGGAAGTCACCCTACCCAGGGAGCACATCCTTCTGCTCCAGAGGAAAGCTTCCCATGCTACCCCATGCTCCAAAGGAGCCTCAGTAGTGACAACTACTCAAAAACCAACATGGTCCCCAGGGGAGAGTGATGACATCTACCTTGGTCCAGTGCCCAGAAGCTCCACAGACTGTGTGCCAGCAGACTGGGAGGGTAGATCCCAAAGCCAGCATGAACACCAACACCATTAGCACAAAGCATTGTCTCTTTTGGGGCTGCAGAGCAGCAGAGGAGGCCAAGAGAGCCTTGCTCCGAGGACTGCCCCTGCCTCCTTGCTCAGCCCCATCTGCCTCTGGGAGGCCAGCCCTCTGGCAGCAGCTCCTTCCAGATGTCCCTGGATCCTGTGCTGGGACCCAGGCAGAACAACCCCTCAAAAAGATGTCACTGAAAAGAGTTTCTTTTGGTGGCAACAGTGCCTTCCCAACAGGAAGCAAAATCTCCCTCATGTGTGCTCTGAGCCATGGAAAGGGATGTTTTCTCATTAATCAATACCCATCACTTCCTCGGGTACTCTTGGTATTCTTCAAGATAGGAACTTATTCATTTATGCTTCTACGTTTACATTATTTCATTTCCTGTTAGACTCTAACTAAAAGCCTGCTTTGATTTAACTCCATGTGGCCAGGGAGGATATTATCAGCCAGGAAAATAGAGAGGCTCTTGATATTATACTGGTGTATTGATATTTAGGAAGAAAACAAAAGGTATATATTTTCCCTTGTTCTTTGTTCAAGAGGTTTCCAAATGAACCTTAACTTATAGCAGTAGCCAGGAAGGGTTCCAGCACTGTGGAGAACAAAGCTGGCCTTTTGCCCCTTCCGTGTCTTTTAGGAAATGGAAATGTGAACTCTTCTGTGATCATTGTTCAGGTGGAAAGCTAGAGCTAAAGTCTTAGAGGAGTGCTCATTCACTACCTAGCATGCCCTCAGGATTCATATGAATTGAACTACAATTTTAAGTTCTTTCTACTTCAAAAAATTGCTTCATGTTTAGAAAGAGACATTCCTGAATCTATTTCGTCTTTGTATGATAGATTTTTCCCTTCCCACATCTAGGACTTTGTACTTGCCTTTATTGAATTTCATCTAATTGATTTCAGACCATATCTTAAATTTATCAAGATAATTTTAAATTCTCCTGTACTCCACTGTGCCTGCCAGTGTGGTGTCGTGTGCATTTCACAAGCATGTTTCTTCTTCCATCATTCAAGTAATTCATGGAAATTCTGAACAGTACCAAGCCCAGGATAGATTTCTGTGAAATACCATGCACGCCACTTGCCCAGTTTGTCAGCAAATTCTTGAGAACTACTTCATTAATTATGTTTTCCAGCCATTTGTGCATCCTTCCCATGGCAGTTTCAGCTAGACCAAACTGCTGAACCTTGGCATAAGAACATTTTATCCAAAAATGTCAAAAATCTTACTAAAGCCAAGACAGATCACATCTATTCCTATCTTTTCTGTATGTCCATGTCTTTTCAAAGAGGGAAAGTAGACTGCTTTGACATAATCTGTTCTTAACAATTCCATGTTCCTAACAATATGTTTTCTTTCTAGGTGCTTCTAAATAAATACATTTATTTGCATAACTTTAAATCATCACAAAGCTAAGCAGTACATTTCCAGGCCCTTCCCCTACATCTCACTCCTTTTAAAGGCAAGTATCTTTATCTATCTGAACTCTGTGATATCTCCACAATTCAAAGCCAGTTACCTCTTGTTCAGGGATTGTTTTGATAATTCTTTGACTCTCCAAGTATTATCAGGCCCTCCTGCACAAGATCTCTAACTCATAAAGATAGGCTTCATATACTTCAGCCTTCTTCTTCCTAAGGCACTGTCTACTTGTTATTAACAATTACATTATGCATCTGTTTAAAACTTTGTATTTTCAGTTCTTTGTGATAGAATTTCCTTGCCTTCTACGTCAGCTGCATTCATTGAACCCATTTATGTTTGCTTGGGGTTTTCTACATCTCTTGCTGTTGGTAAGTGCATTGAGATCTCTAAGTCTTTTTTGTGGTTACCTTGTTCTTATGCTGCAGTTTCTATTCAACTTAGGAGAAAGCCCTTGCTTCTCTTTGTTGGATTACCAGGCAAAGAGGAGCTCTTGAGCAAAGTCAGTGTGTCAGTCTGCCACAGCGCCTTTGAGTGGTGTTTGTTCTGTGTTCTTTCTTGGGGTTCTTGTTAGAGCTCACTACCCATTTGCAAGGGAGGAAGAACAACTTGAGTTTCCACTTAGCAGGCAGTTAATAAAATAAAGGATGAACAAGACAGTGGCCCTCATCCTGCCCAAGACCTTCACCACTTGAAGAACTCTGAGTCACATACAGGCTGCTGCAGGGCATCTCACAAAAAAGTGGTAGTAACCCCAGAGCAAAGACTGAAGCTGGAGAGGGTGATGCTCTGAAGAATGATCTGACGCTGCCCATGAGTGAACCTATGGGAGGACATTTGAACAGGGAGGGCAAAGGTGCTGGGATAAGAAGAACAACTTATTCTGTGGGCCCAGTAATGTCTTTTGAAAGTGAAATTGCTCTTCAGGGCTTCTCCAGTGACAAGACAACATGCAGGAGGCTCCAACCACCTGCCCAGAGGCTGTGGAGTCTACTCATTGGAGAACTTCAGAAGCTGCCTGGACATGGATCTGGGCCCCCTGCTCTGGGTGTCCCTGCTGGGAGCAGGAGTCAGGCCAGATGGACCCAGGGTCCCTACCAGCTTCAGCCACTCTGTGACTCATGGATATCCAACAGTGCTTTTTTCCCAGTCCCCTCATTAGGAAAATGAAGATTTGGGCTGGATCAGAGAAGAGATACAGTAGAAACAAAAGCATACTTTCTCAAAGCCTTTTCTTTTTCACCAAGCTAGTTCAGAGCAAAAATGCACAAAACAGTGTCACAGAGGCAGCAGTAGCATAGCAGGAGGCCAGGAACAGCAGGAATCTCTTAACTCTGCTCCCTGGTGGGGACAGGCCAGCTCCAAAGTGGAGACCAACTTGCAGATCTGAAGTGAGCGCCAGTGAAATGCCATGCAGAGCAGAGCTGGTCAGGAATTTTGGCTTTAATTACTTTTCCCCACAAGAAAGTTTATGTTGCAGGAAGAGGGCAATAGCCAGAAACCTCCTTTTTGTAATGTTTTGTAAATAATTGAAATAGGATAGTTCAAGGGGTTTTGGTTCAAAGCCAGCTTTTTTCAATTGTAAGCTAATCTGTAATTTTAAAAATATGATATCAACATCAGAGCTCTTTCTAGATTATTAGCCAGGCTGTGCAGATGAAGGGGACTCTAGATTAATGGCTGTTCCCTGGAAAAAAAAAAAACCCGCGTGGTGCCTGTAGGACAGAATTTCCATCTTCTTCCTTTCTCAAACACTAAATATTTATCAGTTTTCATGGAGGAAACATAGGACAGGAAGGAGTGATTGCTGTGGGGCACAAAATGAAGCAGGGTGAGCTGGATCAAGATTTAAACCTTACTTCTCGGGGCTGCACACTGATGAAGTGGGAAACCTTCTGCTGGTCGGTGATTTTGAGACAAATAACAATAAAAGCTTTAACTTCAGGCAAGGCTGCCTAAACTTGACACAGCAAAGAGGGAGACCCAAGCAGAACTGATCAGCTGAGGGGGCTGAGTAATCAGTCAGTGATTTGCCCTTGCAAAAAGTGAATGATAAAAACAAGGTTAACAGCATCCTAGGTAGGGACAGAGAAATTTTGTGGATGTCTTGAGGAGCATCATATAGCTCAGTTAGCTCTCCAGATATGTGCCAGAGAAGTAATGGCAGAGTCTAGCCCTGCTGGAATGTGATGACTTTTAAGAAGTATAAAAGTCAAAAACGTTGTTGGTAGTGAAGATATCTTCCCAAGATGTAATCATGGAAAATTCCTTTCAAGAGCTGGTGTTTAGACCTCAGAAAATGCACAGCAAATTGCATTGTGATTTATTTGTCAGTGTCTTTATAGGTTGGGCGTTACTTTACCCCACAGCTGGAGTCAATTTTTAATATTTAAAAGTGGAAAGAAAGCAAAACCTAAACATATACAGATCTGTCTGTTTTAGATTGTGCTTTTCCCAAACATTACTGTTTAGAATTGAACCCTGAATAGATCTCTGCAGAGGCCAGCTGGCAACACAGAATTAAAATAACTGGGACTGGGTAGATTGTATAGAAAGACCTCCTAAACTGCAGTTAACTGATCTGGTATTCATAGTCACTCCAAGAAAAAAAATTTAATCATTCATTTTTTCTGGTAAAGGACACAGAGTTTTATCTTTATAATGTTTTAGCTCCATCTCTTTCGCCCTTTGTCTGCCTTTCCATCCTCCTGTCTTTCTCCTTTTCTCTCCCCCTTCCATAGCAAAGCGCTGTGCAGAGTAGGTGTGGTGCAGTGCATTCTTTAAATACAGTAGTTGCTGGTTACCATGAGAGCCTGCTGAGGAAACAGATAAATAGAGTGAGGTGGCAGTGATGATTTACATCACTCTTGAATCACACACATTCGGAGCAATTAATGGAGAAATGTGCGACAAAGAAATTTTCCGGTGTCCATCAGCTTTTCCTCAGTTAGCCAGGAAAGGCCAACAAAATAACAGCTGCAGCCAGAAACAGATCCTATTTCAAAGCCCATACTGTACCTACGCGAGTAACTTCAGTATGCTGTGAGACGTGCTCAAGCTTTGTTACAAGCCTGGGCCTGGTTTGCTGCAGTGGTAAATTAACTGACAGCCAGTGCTCAAAGCACAAGGATTTGGGAATTTTATTGCCCATTCTGCCAATGAGTCGGGTGATTTCAAAGCTTAGATGCAAAATCAAGTTACTGCAGTTATTACTGCAGATCCACCATACAAGGAAACAAAACCTGCTGAGCCTATCCCCCACTTCCCTCCTTTTTCTTAGGAAGGGTACCTATGGAGGAACCACAGTGCCAGTGACTTCCAGCTGTTCAGTGTCCCCATGTTGTTGGGGCACACACATGGAAACAGGACCATCTCTGCATGGCATGCTGGGCTTCATGCACAATTTCCGTCTTGAAGTTGCTGGTGAGTGGCCTTGGCACCCCTGCAGGGAGCCATGGATATGTTTACCAACAAAAGGGCTCTGTAATATGCAACATATGGAGATAGGAAAAACAACTTTAATTGGGAAAGGCACAATCCCATTTGGTAACATTGTTGTACCTCTTAATAGTACTTTATTTATTCTCTCTTCCCTACTGAGTCATGGCAGATGCCAAAAGCCAGGACCACCAAGCAAAGCTGGCTCCTTCCCAAAAACATGCCTTGCCTGAGAGGATTTTGTCTGTGAAGGATTGCAGGGAGATGTTCTCCTTCAAAGATTTTTATATGATTGGAAGGGATGTTGTGAGATAGGCAAAGAATGCTTCCAGCTGAGAAAGGCTTTAGCTTCCTGCCTGTCTGGTCCAGAGCAAGAAACATTTTGGCTGTCTTTGTGGAGTCGCTGTCTGCAGACCACAAGGCTCTTGGTTCGAGCCTCAGCTGTGAAAACGCGCACAAAAGGAGCATTTATTCAGCAGATGGGGGGACATGGCTGCTTGAGGAAGGCAGCTTATTCGGTATCTGGCCAGCAGCTGGCAGTCCTGGCAAGTGATCATTTTTTTAAAATATCAGCTCTCGTGGTTTGTCTTCTCCACCATGAATTTTCACGTGCTTCTTTGAAGATTGGCACAATTACAAAAGGTTTCTATTACAGGATCAGAAGGGATCCCGAGAACAATTCCTTTTTTCTAAGGGCATCTGGCCTGAACCAGTCAGGCTCCCACACAATGGGACTCATTTATCTTCCAGAAACCTGCAGGAGGTGAGAAAGGTAATGCAGATTGCTGTAGTGGCTAATAGGAAACACTGTTGTGGAGGGTTCGTTCTTATCTCAGACTGCATGTATTTTTTGAAAAGAAGCATCCTGCTAACTCTAGGGCCTTCCTGTAGTTACAGGAAACACAGCATGGAGTTTTCGCAACAGAACTACACTATATGAGAAAATCTTTTTTTCCTACTCCTGCAATGCTTTTGTTTGACAAATCTCTCGCTCATTCCAGCTTCCACCAAACCTGGACACCCAGCCGCTCCAAAAGCAAGAAGCTTCCAAGCCCTGTCTCTGACCTTGGCTTGCTGCATCAAAGTAGGGATGCTGGCATCCCACAGAGCCACAGGTGGAGTTGCCACTTCCCAGCTGCAGAGACCAAGACAGGGCAAGAGAGCAGGGTGGGACTGCTGCAGCTCCTGAATTTAAGCAGGAAAGACAGAAAAAAACATTTGGGGCCAGTTTGGCCCAAGCCAACATTTTACAAACTTTTCTGAGCTCAGACACTGGTTTTGGACCACCGGTAGTGACACAACCAAATTCACATGTTAAAATAGCTTGCAGTCATAAAGTGGGGAACCCCACCCAGGCTGAAGAGGCCACCTAGAGGAGGCCATCTCCTCCCTGGCATATGTGCAGTCTTAATCATGGGCTACGCTCGATTCTTACTCACACGGACTACATGATCAGCTATCTGAATGGAAATGAGTAGATTTGGACTAGAACTGCCTTTTTGCAAGAATGATCCAACTCTTACCCAAACACTGCAAAACTGTCAAGTCTGTACAGAGATTCTCAAAATCAAAGATAGTAAAGAAATGTACTTTTAAGTATGCACTTAGAGCTCAAGTGCAGGAAAAGAGAAATACTTAAGACGCACAGAAAAATATTAAACATTGAAGTCAGACACAAAAGTATAAAGCATTCTCTCTCTTAGACCCCAACTCATTTGATCCACAGTGAGTACATGCCAACCTTTTCATATATATAAGTTTTTTTTCTCTCTGGGGCAAAGAAGACATAAATGTGTAATCTAGGGATGGAAGGATACTTGAAAATCATGTGGCTGGATCTCTCTGAGCTGATCTCCGCATCATGTGTCAACCTTCTTTTTGAACACATTCATAACCAGACTTGATTGACAGAGAACCCGACACATCCTTAAGTAAGTTGCTCCAGTGTTAAATTCTCCTCAGCAATAAAAATGCATGCTGCCAGGCATTGCTAGTCTTCATGTGCCCTGCTGGGAAGAAGATCGATTTGAAAAGTTACGTGGCAGAGGAAAAGATTTAAGGGAAGTTACGAAGTTTTGGTCAAGATTCAGATATAACAACATTCACATCCAGCCAGGGTCTAAGGAGTTTTGGCCTGGGTACTTTTCTCTAGAGAAACCAGATGTGGGTTTGCATAGCCCCAGGACTGAGTGCAGTACATAATTTGAGCCAGGACTCCATAACCCTGCCCATGATTACTCTGTTCAGTGTCACTTGAATGTGACAGGCTTTCTTGCTGTGGTCACCCCAGAGCCTTTAGCCATGTTGGTATTCATGGCATTGACATGACTTCAAGCTGAACAAGGCAGTCTCAGAAAATCCGTCCCTAATTCCTGTGGTGAAATCTCATTTCCCAGGGCTACGTGCGCTGAGGAGGAGAGGGAATTTCCCTTCACCCCACTCTAAACAATGCAGTTCTTCACAACCAAGAAGAGATGCTATCACGAGTGATAAAGATGATCTGTGTGCAAGTAAGAGAGTGAAACTTTTACAGAGGTTCTCTGAAAAACATCAGGGCAAGAAGTTATGGAACAGTTTTGTCCTCCTGACAAAGTCTTAAAGTGGATCAACTAGAAACATAATTTCAAGGAAAAGCCTTAATGAAGGCCCAGGGTAGCTTTACTCCCAGTTGTAAGTACCTGCTGTGTTGCACAGGTGATCCTTTTCAAAAGAGGAGGCACCCCCCCCAAAACGTGTCCTCATCAGCACAGATGATTCAACAGCGTGCAGGTGGGAGCAATTCCAGCAGCAGCAGTGAAATCAGCCTTCCTACTCCTGGCAAAATATGACTGAGATATTCACTAGAGGGGCTCCTCCAAGCAGCACAGCACTGTGCTATTGCTGGATATGAAGGAAAGAGCGCTCAGAAACAAATCCTCCTTGTTTTCTGTGTCAGACTTTATGGCACAAATGAGGAACATGCCTGAAGGGTCTTAGCAACACTCTGATATTCCCTTTCAACTGTTTGTTTTTAAATATGCCCAAACAAGCTGTTTGTCTGACTTTTTGAGTTGTCAGGAAAGGAAGCTATAATGCTGTAACACTTAAATTCCTGGGTGAGATCTTGGCCACACTTAGTCACTGAGGTATTTGCTATTTGCTTCAATGGGGTGAGAACTGCTCTGCTCTCACTTTCCTGAAACCACAGAAGGGGACTGTCTGCAAAGTTGGCTGCAGGAGGCTTTCACAGAGCCATTTCGTGGGATTTTGAGATTGCTGCCCCAGGAGACAGATTCTTTATGGTTTCTCTTACGGCAATTTTGTGCTTCTTTTAAATTCTGCTATCAGATACACAGGAATAATCTCCAAAGTGTGAGTTGCGAGCATGCACCCTAGGGCAGGGTTGATTTTTTATTTATTTTTATTTAACTGCTGGATTTGAGTGTGCTTTTGAGAATCTTGGTCAGGGTAGACAACCCAGTTGTGTCCTCTCTCTGTACTTGGGCGAGACCTGCCTACGAATGGTGTCTGCACCTCAGAATGACACCAAGAAATGGAGCAAGGTAGAACCCAGCGTGTACAGCCAGATACCTGCTGTGGATAATCAGCAATTGTTCCTGAGTTGTACCAGCCTGTCTGCTGCTGCATATGGAGATGACTGGTGGTGTTCCACTGCAGCTCATCATTTTGTTATTGTCCTTACGTAATGCTAGCCTAAATCTATGAGGCACCTCTTATGGATGTAGATGTGCTCTGCAGAGCCTTCAAAAGTAAGAGATCAACTTTTCTACAGTATTACTGCTGTAGCGTTTTTTTTTTCTGGACTGAATTGCCAGTTACTGATAAAGGTGATAACACTTAACTTGTATATAGCAACCTCCAACAAGGTATCTTGAAAAGTTTCACAAAATTACACAAATCTCTTATTTCTGTATTCATCTGGAAATTTCATATTCCTGATTTAGCTCATCACTTTACACAGTCTGATATATCTCAGGAGAGAAGGGAAAACAGGGAGGCCTTTATTTGGGGTGGTTGTCCAAGAGAACAACACTGGTGCTACACAATCATGGGGAGCCTGGAAGCAGGGGTAGGTGCCAGCAACTCACTGAAGAGGGAGCAGTTGTGAGGACTTACCCCCACACTCACACACAGCTGCATTGAAACTAGCCTTGCCTTCAAGAAGGTGTAGAAAAACCTGCAGCCTAAATGTCACTTATCTCCTTATGGCAGTGGAGAAGCCTCCGAGAGTGATTCATGGGACCTAAAGGAGGCAGGCAGCCTGTCTGGAGCTGAGCAATAGGAACACGAGGCGCAGAAATGCAGATGGAATTTAGCCCCAGTGGTTTAATATAAAAGATCTGCCAGTGTCCAACCCGCTGCTTGGGTGGTTCTTCCAGTGGTAGTTTGTGGTTTCAGTTATTACTTTCAACAAAAGAATGACGATAATAAAGTCTAAATTAGTCTTATGAGGCTCATAAAAGTTATATTCTGTACCAGCTTTGTGTTAGGCACAACCCAGCGGCTTTTATTTGTGTGAATGTCCTCAACTTCTGAAATATGCACAATACGTGGAGACACTGGATTCTACAAGAAACACAAAGACGAAATCCACATTTATTCTGCATTAAAACACTTGATGTTAAATGTCAAAGGCTTGCCAGTATAAAATGTTTCTTGCAAACAAAACACTTCAGATAGAGCAGAAACAAAGTTTTGCTTTGAATTTACAGCTTGACGCTATTTTCAAAAAAAAAGCAGCTATGCTCACATGACTAGCAGATAGGCCAGAACAAAATGAGAGGTTTAGATAAATTATGCTCTTATGCCAGCTATTGTGAAAATCTGAAAACCTACGCATGCTTGTAAATAAATCACACTTACATGGAAGGAGATCTCTAAATACAGTGTGATTCATGCAGCTTGAGTATACAAGAATATGCACGACACTGTGCATTGCATAGTGTTGGAGTTTCTTTCAGCATTACTTATTAACAGACTTGATGTATGCAGCATTTTGAGGAGGCTTTGGTAAGAGCACTGGGGAATGAGAGTGGCTGTCTACCTGGCAGATTTTGAGGGATAAACATCTGAGTGTCACTTTACTTTCCTTCTCAGTAGCAACTAATCAATCTAATAATTACCAAAAGGACATAGTAAAAACTTAGAACAGTCTAATTGCACTCAATAAGGACAGAAATATGTGGCTATCCACAGAACAATGTCCTGGAGGTTTTGAATCTGCTCACTATTGTAACAAAGGTCATCTTCTATTTTTTTTTTTTTTTGATTCCTTATAGTTATGAATACTCAGAAATGAATTGCTTACAGGCTTAAAGTTAAGTGCATGCTAAGTGCTTTGCTGGACTGCTGCTTTGCTTAAGTGCTTCGCTACGTTCTCAGTAGACTGTGGACTCAAATCCTCATCTGTCTTCCCTGTGATTTTGGTATTTAATCACATACTCTGTGTCTACAAGACCCTGCAGGATGATGGACTCAGCATCCTGTGCAGCTCCACATCCTTCTGTAAGATCTTCCGATGCCAGGTCAGCACATGGTTCTGTGCAGATATGTATTTCCACATCTCCTGGGGCTTGTGTGCCCTCAACCACACCAGGGAGAGTAGAGGTAAGTGGGCTGCCACAGCCCCTCTTGATGGGGGTCCTGAGGCTGTTGATATGAGACAGCAGAGAAGCAGTCCAAGGCACACAGATCTTGATTTGAAGCTTGTTAGAGCAGGGAGGTTTCTTGTCCATTGCCTTCTGAGCGTTTAGAGTCTCAGATGAGCTCTTGTCAAAAACAAATGCTCAAAGACAGCACTGACATGTCTTATACATTTTTCACATTATTCCATGGTAATGAAGACTATAAACATCCTTTATTCAAAGCTGAAAGATGAGATTTGGGAATGCAAATCTTTGGCAAATTTGGTAAGGAAGTTGCCTGGAGCATTGAATTTGGCTGATGAGCATAGTTGCAGGCTTGCGAGCCAGAAAGGGGCAGTGTCAGCAAACACGACAGGGAAAAGCAAAGAGCTCAGCTTTGCACACATCTACCCTGGGAACCTGCTTTTGGCCCCATTCATCGATCAGCACATGCTTGAATGCTTCCTTAAACTGGTGCTCTGAAACAACACAAACCATGTGCTCCAAGGGAGGAAAGGAACTCCTGAGACTTCTGCAGCCTGAATTTTGAGCATCAAACACTAACATCATTAATTGCTTCCAACCGAGCTAGCAGAGCCAGAGTGATGCGCACACATCTGTGCATGAGCAGCTCACATTGAATGCATTTAAGAACATTGGGGCAAGCCTATCTGGAAGGCCAGTAACATTCACTAGGCAAATCAGCCGCTGCCAATTATTCACTGTGCTGTAATTCAGAACACTGTCCTTATGTTAGAGATTTCGTGATCATGGCCCCAATTCAGAAAGACTCTGGCTCTGCACGGGGTTTCTGCATATGAAGGACACCTATTTTCATTGGAGGAGGCAACTGTCAGATTTTGGCCCCCGTGAAGTTTGTTTGTGAAAGGAAAATTTTAAATCCATTCTTTGACTTGGAAAACAACTGAGTTTGTGACTCATCTTGCCATTTGAAGAGACAAATTAATGAACTCTAATAACACATTAGTGCAATCACCTCTTTCCTCCTTGAAAAAAAAAGAGATGATATAGAAAGAGTTAAATAATGTTGTCTTCCTGTGTTTCTTGAGTTACGAGGTGCACATGTTATGAGCCTGCAGGGATGCAGAGCTTTGAGTGCATTTTGATGCCTTCCATTCTCTTTGCCATTGAGAAGTTTGCTGACAACCTAAGAGGGTGGAGGCACCTCTGCAATTTTCTCTGGGGGCTTTTAAGTTTTATTTTACATTTGTGTTGTATTCCAGGCTCACAGCTGCAATTTTTCTACTGTCCATTTGATATTATTACTGGCCATGAGTTCATTTCCTTACCCAGACTGGCTCAGACCTGTTTGTAGCCATCCCGTTCACTTGCCACATCTCATGTCTGAAGACATCCCCACAGCGGATGTCTATGTGAGGAATATTAAACCAGCAGCCCCACTTTTCCCTTGCCACAGGCCAGGGTCCTCTCTTACTACAACAGGCCCAGGGACCACGGAGAAGGCACCCAGAGATGAGAGAGATGTCTGAGACCACCAGCAGCCTGTTATACACACAGAAAGCTCCAAAAGGCTCTCTCAGCTCTGGCTGTCCCCTCAGCCCTTTCCCACTGTCACTTCCCCAGCCCCAAGGTCTGACACAAGCCCCTGGCACACCATAGATGCCCCAGGCATTGGCTAAACAAGGGCCACAGCTGAGACAGCTGCACCCTGGCCTGTGTTCAGCTGGCACAGAGCCCATAAGCTCAGGTGCTAGCTTGAAAAGAGCAGGCACGTGAGGCCAAGCTGCTCTTTTACCTGGGCTGATGGAAATGTCCATGACAATGCAGCTTACTTACTCAGTTTTCCCTGTTGCTTTCCATCCAGTTTCTTGCCACAGTGTCTGAATGGCCCAAAGCTGTCGAACATTTGGGAGAAACATCAACAAAACATAAATCACAAGGTCTGTTTTAGTAGGAGCTGTTTAACAGATCAGTCACTACTTTTTCTCCCTGTCTTCTGAGGGATTGGTATGTGTGTGCATCACTTTTTGAGTTTTTCCTCTTCTGCCCTCCTTTCTTTAAATAAAGCTTAAGATTCTCACTCAATAACTTTTCAGTGCAGCTCTAAGAAAAACGAGAAATATGATGGCACTTTTGTTAGAATCAGTGTTGTTAGTACTGTCTCCGACTTTTTCCATGGCAAAGTGTAACATTGCCACTAGCCCAGAACATGAAGCAATGCTCCATTGGCTCACAGAATCATGGTCTGGTAGCCAGCAGCCCCTTGGCAAGCTGCTTGTAGTAGTATGAATGGAGAAGCCAAATCTTTACTTCATGGGTGCACAGCTCATTTGAGCAGATAAGCTATTAAGACGCATCGGCATCAGGTAAGACCCTGCTGCAAACCGTCCAAGCCTGTCCCACAGCCTTCACATCATGCTCCCAGTAAACGAAAATCCCTTAGCACTCACCAGAGTGCTTCTGCACAGAGCTGAGCTCTCAGAGGAGGGAGCATAATGATTTACACCTATAGGTGTCCTGTATCGTTGCCATGAAGGTATGTCATTGTCTACAGATGACAGCATTCAGTGCTGAATGTCCACTGTCAGTAGTTTCAAAGTTTCTATGACTGGGGAATATTTTGAATTCTCAAGTCTTTGCCAAGAGAGAGACAATCAGTCATGGTGTAAAATATCCATACTTTAATGGCACCCATTTTATATTCAGGCTCAAGACTGGGAATAATTGAGTTAGTGTGGTTTCTATTTATAGCTAGTTTCTGCTCAATTTCCTCTTCAGCCTTTCCCGCAGTAACTCAGCGTGGCAGGCCTTGGGCTGCAGACCCTACAGGAAAATTGTTAAGTCTGAGTTAAAATTTGTTTCACTAAAATACACTCGCAGTTCATACAAACCCATTTAATGATCCCATTTTCAAAAAGCTTCACCTGTGACCTACCTGAACTTGAGTACAACCCTCTAAGTTTTTGATGATTTGAATTTTCCCAGATATTACTTACTGTCTGTTTCTAATTCATATGTATGTTCCTGGTCTATGACAACTGGCTAGTTTATTTTTAATATCATTGCTGCACATGAGCAATAAAGGGTGACACTTCTTCAGAAACCCACAAACTTGTAATGTGCTTCTTCAGTTACAAAGGAACAAAGCAGAGCCCAGCCATCATGGAGAAATCACCAAATCTGGGGGAGAAGTTGCAAACAGGAGGAAAATGTCCTCCCATGATTTGCAACTGACATACTTTTTTTGGTCACTCAGGTTTGTTGCAATTGCCAGCCAAGTCCTACACAGCAAACTCAGCTCCACTGGTGTATCTGAACTGCTCTGGCACTCTGAAGCTAACTTAAAGCGGCCGTATTTAGGCAGAGTGGTTTTCCCAGTTGCAGAGGATCCTGGGAGAAGAATGGAGAAGGTCACCAAGTGGACGCGTGCAGGGTTACCACAGCCTGTCTAAGGCTTCCCAACATCTGGGGAGGTGTTTCACACAGAAAAGCCACAGTGGATTTTCAGAAGAGGCAACTACAGGTGAGAAATGACTATCCTGAGGCTAAAGAGGCTCTCAGGGAACAGCACGGAGTTGGCATAGCACCCCATTTGGCTTCCTCTTCTTAGCCTGAAATTAATGTAGCTACAAATTCCCTCCCCGGTGGCACCATCTCTCCCGCCTGCTGGATCTGAGTGGGATGAGCAGCACGAGCATGAAGACAAGCATGGTTGGTCTTGGAAGGGTGGTGGAGGGAGAAGCTGAGTCTTCACCGGGCTCCAATGCCTGGGGCATCCACCAAGGTGGGCAGTTATTATAGAGCGAAAGAGTGTTACAGTTTACATTTCTAGATCTGACCATGGTTAATTCGGGGAGTTTATAAATATACACAGGTAAATATATAAGTTCTTTTCCAACAACTCCACTGTTTTTTCTGGCACATCTCTGTTTGGTAAAGGCATATCTATACAAAGAACGTGCTTCCACCTCTGCAAGACACCAGATCTAGTGTTACACAATGCTTTGATGATAGCATTAGAAAATACCAACAAAGTGAGCATCAAGCTGGTGAGGAACTGACATACCATAATTACAGCCATTAGCAAATGGCTGGTTTTGTTAAGGCTCCATCAGGGTGAATGCGGAGCCTGGCACTGTTAATATCTTCATCAGAGACCTAGAAGTATAAAATCATTACTATTAAGATATTTGGCAACAGAAAGGTAAGTAATTTTGAAGGCTGGACAGTTATGTAAGACTGGGACTCTGTACTGTATCTAAATACCTGGTAATATAGGTAAATTCTACATTGTACACTACTGAACAAGGAATGGAAACCAGATCTTCTCAGAGAGGAGGGATGTTTGCCTTGGATGGGTGGCTTGGACTAGGATTTTCCCGTTTTCCCATCTACAGTTCCCATTAAACAAATACATTACCAGAAACTCCCAATACATAGAGGAGGAGATAGTGAGCAGAACTAACTGAAGTCTGCCACTGATTACAGGCGTTGAAACCGCAGTACTGCTTATCACCAGCAATTTCTTGCTTGAGCTTTTTAGAAGGCTTCTAAGAAACTGAAGATGATGCAAAAAGACATAAAAATATTGAAGCACTGGAGAAAATGCCTTATTTTGGGAGACTTAAAGAAATCACGCTGCTAAAGAGGTTTAAAAGAAGATGATAAGGAATTAATACTAATGGAAGAAAATACTTGATTTGAAGGGGCACTTCATATTCATGGAGAAAAGCATAACGAGAACCATGGATGGGAGATGAAGCCAAATGAATTCACATTGGAAATAAAGCACAGATTCTTAGCAGTGAGAACAATTAACCACTGGGAAAAAAGTTGGAAGAGATGTATTTTCCATAATTTTCTCGTTAATGTTCCCTACTCAAGTCTGGATGCCTTTCTGCAAGCTAACTTTCAGTTAAAAAAGCCCTAGTTGTTGGACTCATCAGCAGTGGGAAATAACTGAATAGCTGGAGATACACAGGAGGTTGGGCTCAGCTGGCAGTTCCTTCTGGTCTTAAAATTCCCCTGAATCTATGAGCTGTGCTGCTGAAAATTTGCTTCATCTCATAACAAGTGTAATAGGCAGAGAAATGTTCTTGGAATGGCTAGCTGTCAGTTTTGATTGGCCAGTGATACGTATCACTTAATGAAATCCAAAATGAGGTGACAGATACTATCAAAAACATCACTGACAGAAATTGTTCAGATATTTGTTGTTGTATTTGTTTGTACATTTGCCGAAGGATTTCTTGGCCTGCAGAGGTGATTATGTGCCTTATTGTACGGATGGGAAGAAAGTACTCTTTTCATGTAGATGATGCAGACCATATTGATTGCAGTAGTCAATTTATTAGAGAAGCAAGCTCCAAGATGCATACCATTTAGTTGTTTGGGGATTATAGTCAGTTGCAATTTTTCTGCTAATTTAAGTTACTGTAGAAATAAAAATATTTCCATGTTGATTTTATTTCAATAGCAATGAGATTGCATGTCTAGTGCACAGCTTTATTTGACAGAGAAACTTGCATCTGTAGTATATCACTGACAGCTAGAGCGTTTGCCTGCAGAATACTATGGAAAGGTCATGATTACCAAGAGAAACATAAATGCGTATGCACTTACTAGCTTATTTGACTTGGAAGCTCTCAGCTAAATGTAGCTGAGCAGGGTATTGCAATAGGTAGGGATATTTCTCAGAAAGGGGTGTAATCAATTTGTGACTTTCAAAGAAAGCCATGAATGTGCCGTCAGTCTACTGTTCTTGCCTTCAATGGGCTTGTTGGTCTGTGTTACATTACTTTAGGCAGCAGCTGCATATTACAAGATTTGTGAAGGTCCTGCTGATTCTGAAAGAGCAGGTTTCATGCAGACAGATTGAATAATAATACTGTGCTAGGAACCTAGCTTCCCACTTTGCTTGTGATCGATTTAAATTCTTCAGGAAAAGAACATATTCCTTTTTGTTGGCATCTCGTGCCTATCTCTTCCCTCCATGGATAATAACGAATATTTCCCCAATGCTGGCTTTGTTTAGATTTTCAGAAGATGTAGCAGTAATTGCATTGAAAGGCTCAAGCTCCAGAGAGGGGAAAAGTTCACCTCTCCTGGTAAAACTCAGCATGCCTCTGAAATCATCCAGGCTCCCAGCTCTGACTGCCTTTCTCTCCCCCACACCACAAAAATAGCCCTCGAGTTCAAAATGATCACACACTCATCTTACATAAAATGCACAGGTTCCCAGAGAAGCGCATGTCCTATTTGCTGAGGCATTTACGGAACGATTTCAATCCCTGCACATGATTGAAAAATTCAGGGCTTGTGCTACCGTTTCAGAGCTAATACATGGGCTGGAGATTATGAAAAAAGAGTTATTAGAAATAATGATGGGAACAGCACTGTGACTGATGGACCTCCAAAAATAAGACTGACAAAATGAATATATTTCAAAAGAGAGCTGAAAGTGTAGGTACTATGTCTTTATTGCCTGCCAAGTCTGGACCTAATGTTGTGTTTGAGGCCCAAATCACCCGTTATGTAGATAGGCTGGACAGATACCTATTCTCAGAAGGTATCCATAACCAATGGAGAGTATTTGGTCAGTCCTGCATTTGAACATGTGGGCTACACAGGCACCCGAATACCTGATCCAGGTCCATTACTATACCCTTACCCCATCAGTCCCTGCAGCTGCATCCCACAGCTGACATCATGCAGTCAAGTTTGCTGCAGAGGGCTTTTTGTCAGATCTGACACACTGCGCATCCGAAAGTTGCTGCGGGACCCCGCCATGGTCTGCACTCTGCAAAGGAATGGAAGCTCTGAGAGTAACTGTTCCTCTCAGCTCTGCAGGGAGTATTAGAGAAAAACCCCAATCCATTCTTTTCTGCCGTGATTGCAGCTCCCTGTTAGCTCCCCCGCAAGTTGAAGATGGCCTGGTTAGGCAGAGCTGACCCATGAAGGTGGAAATCACACATTTTCCTCGTGTTGATACAGGAAGTGGACAAGGCATGGTCAGAGGTAAGACCTGACCCTTCATACACTGCTTTTAAACATTCCAGGTCTCTAATTTCATGTCTTTCCCAGGATACCAGAACATCTCCTTTTATTCCTTCTACAGTTGGCCCTGCTTCCACCTGCTCCTGCTTTGCCTTCTGGAGTCACCAGGTGCATCCCCATTGCAACCACCGAGGCACGCTCTGCTCAGCTGAGGGCAGGTGGCCTTATAAGCACAGGATTTGCAGCCTCAGTAAACTGTGTGAATTCAGGATTCTCAGGACATCCCAATTCAGCTTTTCCTACTGCCCACCTGTGGGCAGTCCTGACCCCATGTGCAGGCTCAAAGCTAGCAGCCTCTGATCTGCCTGTGGCCTCTTGCACCATGTCCAGCCAGGCATAGGTATTTCTCTGCATCCTCCTGGCTTTGGGAACCTGATGCTAACTTCCAGCAGGCCTTTTTTTTGTAGCTTTCCTTCAGGGACCTGAGGTGTTTCCAAAATTGAACAGTTACTAAGCAAGGGTGTTTGGGAACTATACTTTGTGCTCTGGCACACCGGAGCCATGTATCCAAGTTCTCTGGGGAATCCAGGCCCAGAACAAAGCCTCCTTGGTGGCCTGTCTGGAAACCAGGTGATTTTCCAGCTCCAACCCATGTTAGTACCTTTGAGAAGTAGTTATTCATGGACTGGGACTAAACACAACTCCCACCTGTTGATAGCATTATAGGTTTTATTATTTTTCCATGGGAAGGGAACTCCCAAAAGCCTAATAATCAATGTGATTTGCATTAAATGCAACACACTGAAGTCCCTGTAATGTAACCAGGAGAGATTGTCCTGCTATCAGTGCCCTGTCATGGTTCTGGTTTTGTCTCCGAAAGTCCTAGCAGGAGGCCATTTAATCAGCAGGGCCCAAATCAGAGTTTGCAAACAGACCTTAAAATAAAAAATATGGAAGTGGGTTAAACTGAGCAGGCGGCTTGGCATTCCTTAACACAGAGGAAATTTGTTTTCATAACTTCTGTAACTACAGCCTCTCAGCCCTAGGCACATAAGCACCAATCAACCTGCAGGGAATCATTAGTTTAAAACAATTACCAGCAGATTTCTTTCAGGTCTCAGGAGTGCTAGGGACTTTAAAGCTTATCATTTGGCATTCACTGCATCCTTAACCTTTCTGAAGGCAGCTAGAGAGAGCAGAAACCAACAGAGAGCCTTTCAAAGATCTTTTAATAGCTGCTTTCTCCGTTTGTGTTTATAGCGACCATAGCTGTTGCAAAAAGCTTTCTAAAGCACTCCAGGCCTCCCTGGAGCAAAGTCTGGCTGATGCTGGGCATTGTAATAGCAGCACACTTTTTTGCAGGTGCAAAGTCACTCTAAACCCTTCCCTTTTCCTCTCTCCAGAGACCTGAGCTTGCCATAATTTTCCACACCAAGCCGTCCAAGTCTGGTGTCATTACTGCAGATGTGGTTTCAGCACAGTGCGTGGGGCTGGGAATTGCACAGGCAGCTCACTGATGAGTGCCTCTGCGCTAGGGACCCTCTCTTTGGAATCACCATGCTGGCTGAAAAGGAACGTCTTAATGACTTCTGCAGTTCAACTTTATTCAAACCAAGGGTGGCTTTACCCTTTTACGCATAGCACTTAGGTATGTGGTTTGGTGCAAGTGATGCTTTGTGCCATTATAAGCACAGTCATTGAGAACATTTTTCACTCATGAGTAGAGAAGTCCAGATCATCCAAAGCAGCTGAGACTGTTTAGTGAAACTGAAGAGCAGGGACTGGTTAGTGGTTTCTAATCCTCTGTTGTACTCTGTCTTCAAACTGAGTTGGAGAGCTTAGTACCATTTAATGCTTTTAGCCCTAAAGGAATCACTGCAAGACAAAGCACTCCAGCTACTCCTTTACCATAGCACACTTTTTTCCTAATACAGACTTAGGTGAAAAATAAAGCTGAAAATCTGGTTCCTAAAAGAATTGAAAATGTGATTTTCTGTGCTGTTATTCCCATGCTCTCCAAGAACCAGGATCTCTGAGTGCAGCATTTATGCTAACTGTGCCAAAGAGCAAAAATTCCTGATCTCCCCATTCCTCAACAGATGGATCCACAGCTACTGCTGTTTTTGTTCCTTGTGTTTTACATGAGGCTGACAAAACACAAATAACCTTCATTCGCAGAAGTAATTTCTTAATATTGCACCTCTTACCATTTGAAGCTTCCCTACCTACAATAAGCAAGCATCCTGCTGAGGCCAACACACCCACGTCTTATCCTTATTTACCAATATCTCCAGCATCACAATGACACCTAAGAAAAATCAGTAAGAGGTCCCAGATTTTTCTGCTCCCTTACTCAAGTGTCAAGAACCATCCCACTAATGCACTCATAGGTGCAAGGAAATAAGTGGAAATAAGGAAATGAATGCTCTGTTCAGTGGTCCCCATGCATGTACATCGTGGCAGTTTCCTTGCCCAAGTAATGCACTGGACTTGTAAAGATTTCACATTCTGTTCAGACATTGTCACAGCATTCCCAAGTGCTTCACAAGGTAACAAATCTACTGTACGTGCTCACACAGCTTCATAAGAAGAGATGTAAAACCCAGAGTGCTCAGTCTGCTCACTGCTGACCCGGCTGCCCAGCCACCAAACAGTGACAGCTGCTGCAGGGTGAGTGCCAATGCTTTTGTCTTTGCTTCTGTCTAACTAACTTTTTAAAGCATATCCTGATCCCAACGCTCCAGCCATAAGGAAAATGTATTTTTGATTGTGGGTGAAGTGGAACACGCTATGCTGGAGTTTAGACTGGCACCTTTTGTTTCATCCAGAAGCACTCATTCAGTTGCTCTCTTCATAGGAAGGAAGCAGAGCTGTCTTCTGCATTACCAACTGTCTTGATGGCATGTCTGCTAGGCATCAGCACAGGTGCCACAGACTGAAGTACCAGTCTAACCAGTAACCATGGTTTTGACTTTTTTATAAGTTTTTGCATCCAGATATTTCTTCACATTTACCTAATATTCTTCCTGCATTTTATTGCTAAAATATGACTTTTACGTGGGATTTCTAATGCTGCTTTTTGTCTGTTAAGAACAGCTATCAGAGAAAGAGATCCTAACCCAGCCCTCCTGAGGACTGTCCCTTAGGCTTTCTTGCACCCGTGGGCCGGGTGTGGCACACAGCAAGGTGAGTCAATGGAGAGGCTCTCCAAAGCACCTTACAGACTGAGGGGGAGGTATGGGATGTTTAGAAGGAACACAGGTGGGGAAGAGGAGTGAGCAAGATTGTTTGGGAGGAACAAGCATGGAAAAGAGAAGGGCAAGGAAATAAAAGGGGCTGGTTGCATGTAGAGATGTGGCTGATCAGTATGTTTACCTGGCCGTGGCTTGCGCCTGATAAGCTCAGTTTGTTCCGTCTTCTGATAAAACTCCATCTCTGTTTTCCAGTGTGAATGGATTCTTAGCTACAAGCATGAGTGTGAATTGGAGACCTAACTGCCAGCAACTGGCTTTGGACCACTAGCAATAAGGGCCTACTGGCCTGGGATGTCAACAAGTGGAGCAAGTGTGAGTTCATATATCAGCACATGATTGCTAGTGAATATCAAGCTGGACTAGCTGCTGAGTACAAATGGTCATTAGCCAGAGATCAGAGCAGCCATGAGGCTGGGCTGGATGCGTGCATGTCTGTGAGTGGGACCACAGGAACAGCTGGCACCAGGAGGTGCATGACAGCTCCTGGGCAGACTGTGGACCCTCAGAGCCAACTGAGAGGTGCAGCTGTCTGTGTGTGCTTGTGCTTGGGTGTACGTGTGCGTCTCTGCACAGGAGGCAACTGGAGCATACAGGAGCTGGTGTCTGGGTAGACTCGTTGCTGAACTTACTGTGCCATGGGGAACGTGTGTGAATGGGAGTGACAGAGTATGTAGAGACTGCAGATTGGCCTTGGGGGCTCATTTACTCAGCTACCAGCAACTGGAGAAACATGGGATCTAGAAGGCTGCTGCTGGATAGAGAGAGTGTCTCAGGCCAGCTGTTTTAGGGATCCACATGGTTTATATATGTGTATTTGCTACCAGAGGACTTTTATCCTGATCACCCATGGAGGGGAACAAGACAAGGCCTTTGTTGCTGTTTGTGTTTCTGTGAGTGCTGATAACTTGTCTGTGTAAATCTATGCAGTTATCCTTGTGTAGGGTGTCTGTGTCTGTATGTGTTGTATATGTGTGTTTGTGTGTGACTACTGAGAGTATGTATTCAGTCCTGTAAGTGGTGGAACCTGCTAACACAGAGCTGCAGTGGATTTGCCTCTATCAGCCTGCTACATTCAGTGACTCCTGAAGTTTCTGGGTCTTGGCTCCTGATAATGCCTTGCCCCGCCTCCCCTTTCTGGTTTTCTTTCTAGCTCTTGCTGCAGGGTTGACTGATCCCAATCCCGGGACCCTGCCATGCTGTTTGGGCTCCATGGTGCTGACCTTTTCTCCAAATCCTGATCTACACTCTGTCTTGTCCCTTGCTATGTATACAGCATCATCTCTGTAAGTAAATTATAAAGCACTTGTGACCGTTCCTAGGCACTGAACTGCATCACAGTAACTGTAAGGTTGTAAGAACAGCCCTTGTCATGCCTTGGGGCTATGCCAACAAGCCCTCCTAAACAGTTCAAAGGCATAATGTGGGATGTAGATCAAGTTAGGGTTTGCATGCAGTCATCCTTTTTTGGAAGCTAAATGAACTAACAGGCATAAATAAATAAGACCCATCCTGTGCCAGGGATTCAGCCTGTGCACATTTTATTTATTGAGTTCTCAGCACAGAACCCTTCACTGGGTCCTGTACCCTCTCCTTGGTCACTGAGCATGGTCTCCCTGTACTCAAAAGTCCGTGGCTTCTCCCATCCTTCACATCAGCCTGCCTGGACCACGTCTGCTGGCCCTGCTTCCTACCCAGCTATCTGCTGGATTGTGCGTTAGGTCATACCACTCACCCCTCATACACAGCTTTTGCCTACACCTCTGCACACACCCTCTATTTTTTATCTCAGCATTGATTCATGATTCTCCTGGTCTGGAAGTTCAAGGTTTTTTTTCTATGCTCTCAGGTCTTTGTACTCAAGATCCAGATTCAGCTCAAGCTCAAGGTACATCCGCATACCCTGCTCATTCCGAAAGGCCTCCTTGCACAACCTCCATCCCAAGGCCATGGGCTGATACTAAAGCTGATCAAGTTGACCAAGACTGTTTTAATGCTTCTTTGTACTCTCTCAACAGATGTCTACCATCTCTATGCAGCTGATACTGTACCATAAAAACATAATGTCCTCCCCAACCTCTTAAAACAATCTGAAGGTATCACAGACCAAAGCCTCTAGAGCAGCAAGGCAGGAACCTGGTGTTGAAAGGAAAGTGCTGGCAAGTCATTTTACTCTCCCAGATGATCCTTTGGGATATTTTCCAGGGAGAATTGTGCCTTTCTTCCCACAGATGATTTCCCAACTTGAGTACCAATGTAAGGGTACAGGAGCTGAGAGAGGTCAAATGTCTCTTCAGAAAGCAGAGAATAAGAAAGCAGATAATAAGATAGCAGAGGAAACCAAGAGCACTAAAAGGACTGAACTCTGCCCCTAAAGTAAAGTGCAAGAAGTTGGCAAGATATTGAAATATCTTCTTCGTGGAAGTAAAAGATGTTTAATTTGCACTTCTCAGCACCAGTGGAATTCGGAGAAGTGAAATGTCCAACAGTGGAATGGAAACCTCACACAGCATTTCTCTTAGCAACTTTATCATGGGTCAGTGATGTTAATCCCCATGAGCCTGTCTTCCTGCAAGATCTCGATGATTCCCCTCATTGCCTCCTCTTCACCAGCCTGTATGGCTGAGCATGGCAGCATCTTGCTGGGGAGTGCCAGTGGTAAGAGATGAGGTACAACACCTTCTGTTCCTTGATCCTGCCTTCAGAGGCCAGGCTGCTGCAGTCATATTGCAGGTCCTCTGCAATGCTGGAAGGATGCTGGTTCTGCTGGAGGTGACATTCTAACCAGATGAATCTCCTTGCCTTCACTGTCCCTGATCAGTCACAATTTTTTTCTCAGAATTTGTCAATGACAATCTGATTCCTCTTCCTACAAATTCAAGACCTTCCTAAGCAGACGGATAAAGTATTTGCTGGTGGGAGGCAAATAAGAGCCAACACAGAACAATAACAGACTGGTCATCATGACCCATATTTTACACTCTTAAGGGACTAAGTAAGTACTCATACAATGGGATTAATGCATTCAAAGACAGTGAGGAGCATAGGGAAATTTCATGCTGGTGGAGCACATCCACATCACCGGTAGTGGTGCATTTGCTTAACACCAGCATGAGAATCATCCCAGAGAGTTAATTAAGACTAATTTTTGCCCCCTAAAAACACAGTCACTCCTTGCTTATTGATTTAGAAAACCAAAAGATGAAGGGAATGAAGAACTAGCCTACAGCCAATCCTGAGTAAAGCCTCAGCTACAAAACATGCCGTGAAAAATGAATGTAAGTTGGCTGGGAAATGAGTGCTGTCACAGAGATTGAACACAGGCTGTGAGTCCATAAACAAAGAGGGATGAAAGATAAATATAAAGAGCCGATGGGAAAGTATCTGGGGCATGGATTGGTTGTGGGGAGGGGAGGGAGAGAGGGCTAGAAATCTGCTCTAAGTCTGGTTTTATTTAATGTCTATCTACGATCTGGAAGGAAGCAGTAAACACCACATTCATTCAATTTATATTTGATGTAATGACTCGTATGAATTAGAGAGGTGTTGTGTAAACCATTGGGGACAGACACAAAACACAAAGAAACCTAGACAGGCTGGAAATAACAAAGTGAGAGCCAAGTGGATGGGCAAAAGACAATGATCTGCAGGAGGAAGCGCAGCCTAAAATGCAGATATGAAGCGGAGGAATGGGCTTAAAGGAGGGAGACAGAAGGTCCTAATAATGGCAGAGTCCAGCAAACTGGCTGTGAGCTCGTGGAACAGAGTCATCCCAAAGGAAGACAGAGGGTAAGTATCTGGACCTATTGATTTATGAGGAATTAAGTCAATGAGATGAGTTTGGCTGCATGACAGCTGAGCAAAGAGATCAGAGTGTGCTGAGGCGTTAATGCTGAGACAATCTGCCGGAGGTGAGGAACCACCCCGGGGACTTCTATCTACTTGGACAGCATAAACACCACAAAGGAGGAGGAGGGCTGATTTATGGAGTGGGGAGGAACGAGGGTCAGAAACAAGCTAAAAGAAATATAGGCTGGTTCAGCAACAGGGAGAGGTGTATTGCCCTGTGAAACAGCTACCTGAGAAAGGGTCTGACATTTCTTCTTTCTGAATCCCTTAAAGCTAGACTGCAGAAAGACACAAGAGAGAACAGGTTTTTGTCTTTGAGAGGATGAACTGAATGAGTATACAGGGCAATGGCTGTCAGGGTGACCGTAGTTCAGATTTGTCTGCTAATACATCTCATTTGTTGTAAAATTCTAAGAGGTGAGCCTTTCCATCCTCTCAACTGCCCAGACAACACAGTTGTCTGGGTGGGCAAAAGCTGTAAAACCGGGGGACAACTACTGAGAACACAAGGATGAGAGTGAGGCCAAGGAACTGCCAGAAGGTACCACTGAGGTAAAAGTAATGTTCAGCTCAGGGGCTGGAGCATTCACTGGGGACATCGGAGACCTGAGTTCGTTCTCCTTTTCATCGTGCTGAATTTGAACCCACACCTCACAGCTCTCCGGAGAGTCCTAACCACTCATCCTAGCAGAAGGAGTGGTGGTTACCATCCCTCCTGTTGATGCTTCTACCCCTTGTATCCCCTCAAGGGTTTACTGTGTTGCGTGATGACGAATGAATATGATATTCTCACCATGCAGTAAGTAGACCACAGGTTTGGCTTGCAGTCCTGAGAAAACACACTTCATCATTCCTCTGGAGTGACTGCTCTAAGGCAGGGTTAGAGTAAGACATTCACACAGTCTTTTATCCAGGAGAAGGGAGGAGACACGATAAAACTTCAAGAGAAAAAAAAAAAGATAGGGTGGCAGGGTAGACTGTTAACTTCCAAGCTGTCTGCTTAGCACAGGACAGATTTGGATGTCTTTGGAAGCAGGACCTGAAGCAGATGATTAAGAGGAACCTGGCTGACAGACATGCAGATGGCTCAGGAATTTAGGCAATCTGAGGGTGAAGTCAAAAGGGCAAAGGAATTTTGAATTCTAGTTTTGGTTATGGGTTAATCTAGTACTAATATCTTACAGGATCATTGTTTTAAGGCATTAAACCTCTTATGTGCACCACAAGAATGTTCAGAATACACTGGAAAATTGCCCTTCATTTAGATAAGTCCTTTCCCCAGACAAGAAGCTATAATGCGTTATAAAATGAGATCTCATGCTCGGGAGTGAAGGTAAGGAGAAGAGGAAAATGAAGGAAGAAATGCATTGAAAATCATGTTTTCAGCTGTAAGACACTGGGAACAGACTTTCCAGCTGTTTGAAGAAGATAAGGACATAAGTGAAAACGAGGAGCATTTTAATATATCACTGGTGACAGAAGCATTAGACTTGGCAACAAGCTGCATTTCCTTACTTAGACAAACAGTTAATGTTTTTGAAAAACTACTGAAGGATGAAAGTAAATTTCCAAAAAAATAACCAGTTACGCCTTGCTGCAGGGAGATGGGAAGGCACCCAAACTCCCGATTCTTTGAGCAAGGGAGGAGTCCCACCATGCAGACTTGTGAAAGGTGTTCAAACGTTAAGTAATTCTACTTTGATTCTACTTATTATACATGAGTAAAACAGCTGCTTTCAAGTTTAATGAACAAATAGTCACCCAGTACCTTCATTTCCCAGGAGGAATTGCTCATGCCCTCTACACACTACTACTAGAGTTACCAAATAGTGCAGTGGCAACTTCTGGAAGTCATCTAGTCAATCCGTGCCCAAAGCAGGGTCAGTTTCCCAGGGTCATGTCCTGTCAGGTTTAAATACCTCCAAGGATGGAGACTCCATAACATCTCTGGGCCAGTACCTGAACACCTTTGTTTGCACTGAAGAAGCTTTTTCACAGTGGAATTCCCCATTTTCCAGCTTGTGCCCAGTGCCTCTAGTCTTTTCACTGGGCAGAGAGGTCTGAGAAGAGGCCGGTCCCATGTTTACACCCCTCCCTTAGATATCTATGCACATTGAAGAGCTCCCTCCTCCAGGCTGAACAGTGCCATCTCTCTCAGTGCATCCCCATACATCAGATGCTTGAGTCCCTTTAACACCTCCAAGGCTCTTCACTGGACACGCTCTGTTATGTCCATGTCTCTCTTGCACTGGAGCCCGGAGCTGGACACAGCCCTCTGTATGTGTCCCATGTGCCACAGAGAAACCTCCCACCTCCATGTGCAAGTAGGAGAACAGCTTTCAGCCAGCTACTGGAAAAGACTTCTTAATGGTGAAGAAAGTAAAGCAATGGAAAATTATGCAAGGAGGCTGTGAAAAGCCTGTTACTTCAACAAGTGCCTAAGAGGAATATATTAAGCCTAGAAGATCCTGATGTCAGGCAGGGGAGTGGATTAAATAAACTTCCAAAGCCCTTGCCATGGTTCTCAACTAATTCACTAGATGTAAATTGTGGCATCAGTATTTGAAAAAAAAAAAATCCTGTTATTCTAAGAATGGCACCTAATCATCTGTCACAGCGCTGAAAAACAGCTACTTATTCCCCAAAAAGCATTTTATGGTCTTCTCCTCTGCAGGATCCTAGTGTTCTGCAAACACTGATAATATATCTTTGCAGGGCTCCTGAAGATGAGGAGGGAATATGAACCTCCATTTTTACTCATGGCAGCTGAGGTGTAAAGAAATAAAAGTCAAAATTGTTAAAAGAAATCGTAACTATGTTTTCTCATTTGGGATGCTTAAGAATGGTGTTTTGTTGTTGCTTTTTTTTTTCAGGACCTACAATATATCTTCAAAGCACAGTTCCCATAATAGTGACTATTCACCAGGTTCCAGCTGTCAGGGTTTCCAGAAGATCAGTTACCATCTGTGAAAAGTTCTGAGTTAAGTGAGCAGCCCAGCATTTCATAGGAATGATGTTCAAGATAATAACAACAAAATCCATAATAGCAACAAAATCCAATACCAGGGCAACACTCAGTTTCCCAAACCACAGTACAATCCTTTCCTATCTTGAAATCCTCCACCATCACCCTCCAAATTCCACAGTTTCTCCAATGAGGTAACCATGATTCATCCCACAGCAGGTCCATCCTGTGCAGTGAAAAGAAAAAAAAAAACACACACACACAAAAAAATAGTCTGTGGTCATACAATTAGAAACGGGATGACAATACACACAGTGGACCTGAATTATGGCAGATTTCATTCTGGCATGCTCTGTGTTGGCTTGACAGTTATGGAGTTCTTTTCTTAAGGGTTTATTTTTTTACGGTTTCTAATAATTCCTTAGGTTTTTACAAAAGCAAACTGGAAAGATAAATTCCTTGTATGGAACCAGCTGATCCACAGCTGGGTAAACAGCAGAACTGGAACTCTTATATCCTCTACACATTCCAGCAGGTCTATATCTGCTGGATATATATCCTGGCAGAGTTGCTAATAACAACGCATTAAATACCACCTTCAGATGGTATTTACATTTGCATAACTTCAGACATGGTTTAAACATTCCAGAAGGAAACAATGGTACATCCTCTTTTCTTGAAAAAAGATATTGCTCAAATAGATTTTTAACTCCTTCTGTCACTCCAGCTTCTTTCTCTCAGGTTTTGTTATTTCTATAGCATAACAGCATGCTAACTATTCCCTAGTTACGATAAAATAAAGTCACACTGTTAGAAGTGGGTCACTTGGCTACATCTGTCTCCAGTGATGCCAGGGACAAATAACCCACAGTGGATAAGAAATTTATTCCTGAAGCTGTGCACAGTTCCTATGCTGATTTCTGAACCTAAAGTAAAACCAAGAGCATAGATTTGAGTTCTGGCCTTCCACGAGTTTTATGTACATCCAGCTGCACTGACTCCTGTATAGTTGTTTCCAGACAACTAACACCAGTGAGTACACTAGTAAGTAAAAATAGGTTCATATAAGTACATTTTATCATTTAAGTATGGCTGGTTTCCCATGTTAAAAAATCATACGTGATCTAATACTTATGTCTACACATGAAGGCCCAATTAATTTCTTCTTGGCAATGTCTCTTGCCTCAATAAAAGTCATCATAGGAGCACTAATAAAGCAATTAGATTTGAAGTACCTCTGATTGTTTAACAAATTCAGGCCTGTATACAAATGGGTCTTCCAGCTTTAGATATATGGAATGACTGAACAAGCCTAATGCATTTCCCTGCAGATGAAAAGAAGCTGAGGCTTGATGTATTGCATTTAGAATGTAGAGGCAAGAATCACAGAATCAATCATCCAAAATAAATGCTGTTATTATTAATAACACTCAGAAGCCATGTGAAAGAAGACAAGATGAAAGCATGTGTTTAAACATGCCAAATGTGTTAGGGATATCTTACATGCAGTTCACTGTCCTCAGATACGTACTGACTGGTGTGTATCTAGGCTAGCCAGCCTGCTCAGCAAAGGAGTACAGTGGGAAGCTAGAACGTATCAGAGAAAAAAAGGACATTTTTTTTTGCCACGATCAGTGCTACTTACAAGCCCACTGACTCACAGCATAAGTAACATTAGATTTTTACAGTTTCTTTCTTTCTAATAACTGGGCTAAATCCCCGAATGACACAGCTCCAAAGGAAGTCTTTGAGCCAAGTTGAAGGCTGATGTAGCTCGTGAAACAGCAATGGCAGGCAAAGGGGCCAAAATCTGATATCTTTTGTAAGATTCAGTGATGTGGCAGGAACACCAGTCCTTGACCAGCAGTAAATAAAGCGCATCCAACTGATATTTGAATCACACCCCTACTTCTTCCTACACCCTCATAACTGATAGCCACACCACATATCAGTGTGCACGTTTGTAACCACACACGGTCAAGTTTTGTTGTTCCACTAATGATGCTTGATCTGTAATTTATAGCCACTGCTCGCTCAACAAAAGAACATCACGTGCCTAAGAGTCAAGAGGGCTAACATCTACCTGGTGCATTGAAATGCTCAGCTCACCACTTCTATCTGCACTAATGTGTACTTGAGATTTTACAACTGAATCTCACAGAATCACATAATGGCTGAGGCTGGCAGGCACCTCTGGGGAGTCTCTAGTCAGTCTCTGGCCAAAGCAGGGTCAGGTCACCCTGGAGCATGGTCCAGTTTTGAATTTCTGCAAGGATGGAGACTCAGAGCCTCTGGGCAGCCTGTGCCAGTGATCAATACATCTTTCTTTGAAAAGCTGCTTTTTTTTTTTTCTTTAGTCCTAATGGAGTTTCCTGTATTTCAGTTTGTGCCCATTGCCGTGTCTAGTTCGAACTTCTTCACCCAATTTATGCACATAGCTGAGATCCTCCTGAGCCTGCTCTCCCCCTGGCTGAGCAGCCCCTGCTCTCTCAGCCACTGCTCCCACGTCATATGCTCCAGTCCACTGAACGTCTCGATGACCCTTCACTGGATTGGCTTCAGTAATGCCTGTGTCTCTTGTACTGCAGAGCCCAGCCCTGTCCGTCTGCTCCCCGTTGGAAGACGTTGCTGTGCTGTTCTGTTCTGCTCCATCTTATTCCATATTCTCATTCTGCACCCACCCATACACAAAATGAACACTTTCCACTTTGGGAAATGGTTAGCCTCGTTCACCTGTTTACTCTTTAATTCTTTCTTAGGTAGAGAGTTGGACGTCCTTCTGAAAATCACCGGATGAGATACATTCCCTTGGAAAAGAGAAGGCCAAAGCAACATACTTGCATTGAAGGTAGGCCTTCCAGCTGCTTGTAGTTGATCTGAAGTTGGTGATCAGAACAGAGGGGTCACAGACATGTATTTCAGTATAGAACAGCAACTCAAGAACAGTTCTGGGAATGCATATACACTGTGAACATACACTGAAGTCTTGCCTGGTCTTATGCTTTCATCATCCGTAAGAACCAGCTATTGTAAAAAGGCCTCTCTGCAGGGTAATCCCATGTCCATTTGGCAATGTAGGCAAGCCCTTCATGTCTAATTTCTTCTTCTGACCTATGCTTCTGGGCCAGCCTCCAGGAAAACCCCGTGTCCTGCGCAGGGAAGCCTCACCACTCTCGTCCCTCCATCTTTCCAAGGTTGTGTCTCTGATACAAATCTACCCAGATTAACACAGGAATTTAGTGAGAGGAATTGGATATGCAGATAAGAGAAATTTTCCTGGCTTTGTTATTTGGCTACACTGCAATAAGAATACCTATCTAGAAAGCGTTTCCTGTTACTAAAGACATAGTTGAGGAATGTTTAATTCTTAGCAGAACTGCTGTACTTGTTCTACACAAACCAGATGATATAAATAAATAAACCATGAAATGTTCAGAGAAGACAAATCACCAGTCCATCAAAATGCCTGATAAATTAGTTCAACAGAACGGACTACAGGCATGTTCAATGAATCATCATCACCAAGAGTAAATAAATTCAGATTAAGTAAAACTTGATTGAATCATGTTGAAGTTTGGCACTTAACAAAATAGATCAGTCCGAAGTCTCACATTAGGAACACATAATCTCTTAAGATTTATGAGTGTTATTGCACACCACATATGTTTCTAGGTTACTGTTTGCTGTGCTGAGAACTGGATGCTCTCAGTGTACAAAGGTTTGCTAGCTATTACGTATTTTAAACTCCCAGAAAACATTCTCCTTGCTCCCCTCTTTGGGGTACAGAACAAACTTTTACAGTAGTAAACTTCCTGCTTGTTTCCTCTCCTCCAGATAAATTCCCAGTTTCTCCCAAGCAGTTCTTGGTTCTATCTGATTATTCAGAGCTGTTCGCTGACAAATCTGTAGCATGTTGTGATATAGCCAAAACGTGAATGGATTGCAAGCTGAACTCAGTCACTTGGGTTCAGCCATTGGAAAAAATCCTCAGCTTTTTACATTCAGTAACACAATCCTCACACACTGACCATACTATTAATCTCTGTTGGTAGCTGTATAATAGGAGCAGCACATGTCCGTGGAAATCTTTTAAGTAACAAATCAAGGCAAGAAATAACTTGCCCATTTTTTATCGATAGTTACTTTTGTTTAGCGTTTATATTGTGGCAATGTCCAAAGGTCACAATCAAGTTGGAAATCCAGATGTGCTGACTTCTATGGAGATGGAGCACATTTAAAATTTAAAGCAAAATTTAAAAAAAAAAAAAGTTTAAAATTATAAGCATTTGCAAATGTGATGTCAAGGTCTCATTTAGTGTAATAGCACACAAACCCCAAACATCTTTGCATTGAAGGTTTTCATTGTGCTACAAATATTGTCTGGGAATAGAATTACTATTATCAGCCTTATTATACCAAAAGGCATAATATGCAGTTCAAGTACCAGACTAACACTGTGGGGGACAGGACTTGCTTTTTACCCTGGAATAGAAATCACATTTTACAGAATGCTCAAAAGAACCAACCAGGATTTACAGTGAGCATTATGGGTTGTGGGTCAGCATTGTCAGAAGCTGATATTTATAACCCAAGTGTCATCACACAGGCAACAAAATCTCATGTCTTTATCCAAGAAGCAGTGTGCCTTTTTGTCTGGAAATAGTGATCCTCCTCCATACCCTCAAACCACATCTTACTGAAGAAGGTAATCTATTCAGTATTTAAAGGGGAGCTATAAGAAAGAAGGGAACAGACTCTTTAGCAGGGTCTGTGGTGATAGGACAAGGAGAAATGGTTTCAGACTAGAAGAGGGAAGATTTAGACTGGATATAAGGAGGGAGTTTCTTACTATAAAGTTGGTGAGACACTGGAACAGGTTGCCCAGAGAGGTGGTGGATGTCCCATCCCTGGAGACATTCAAGGCCAGGCTGGATGGGGCTCTGTGCTCCCTGATCAAGCTGTAGGTGTTGCTGTTCATTGCAGGGGAATTGGACTAGATGACCTTTAAGGGTCCCTACCATCTCAAAAGATTCTATGATTCTATAATTCTGTGATTCTATGAAGTGACAGTCTCTGTAGGGCCCAATGCTGTGTCCCAAGAGGATGCAGTTTGAAATATAACATGGCTGAATTTTGAATATATTCAGTAAGAGTCAAAGTGCACTCAGTGTAAGTAGTTTTACAGCTAGAGCAACAAAGAAAAATTCTTAGAAGATTACGTTTGAACCAAAATCCTGTCCTAAAGTTAAGAAATATTGGATACAATAAACAGTGCATACATACACACACACATACATAGATGCATACACACTAATATTATTTCTTATATCATGAATTCACTCTGAAATAAGCTTAGTTTCTTGTGAAACACAGAAGTCACATTCCCTGAAGGAAACATGCCCCTCAGTTAGCCTTTAAATCAAACCCAGCAATACTGAGAATGGAAAGCAGAATTCCACTACTGTTCTCCCTACCACCATGCCTTGGCTGGCTGAGGTACATCTCAGCACACATTTTGTTCGAGGAACTTCAGAGAAACAATCTGCAAACATGAATCTGTGTCAAGTTCTGTGTGGAAAATACGGCACAAGGTGGGACGTCCAAAAGCAAGCATGGCCAGTGCATGCACTTGGCAGGGAACATAGGGAAATGTGGACGGAAGAACAAGGGACAGTGGAGCAAATTGGAAGGAAAGAAGAACCCTTGTAAGAGTGGAACAAGGACCACTGCATCTCAGACAGCTCTTATTTCCAGGCACAGCAGCAATACATCTGCTGTACTTGTGGCAGATTGTGTGAGTCACAAATAGGATTTCACAGTCAGCAGCAAACTTGTGAGCCATAAAACCCACTCCCTTCAATTACAAAGTGATCACCTCGCAGGGATGCTGTAAGGCTTGATCAACTGATATTTATAGAGCACTTTGAGATCCTCAGATGAAAGTCACTATAAAAAGCTACAGATTTTTCATAACGTTCATAGGCCACCTGCTCAGACCAGAAGCATTCACTGTTAGCATCGCTTGAGCCAGCTACCAATCTGATATCTCCACGGGAATTTCCTAAAACAGATGTGGCTGTCACATTTAATCTCTCTTTTACTAGGAACTCTGAGAAAAAGAACTCCTGGAAAAGGAAATAAAACAAATTGCATTAAAGCTGATGGCGAGAAGAAGCCCCGTAATTCTGTTCCCACAGCTCATGGATTCTCCATCTGTACCTTTCAGAAAGCTGCCACAGTGACTAACTCCACTGGCTTCACAAATTAGACCTGACCTAGATTCGCTGAAATCTTTGTTCAGCAGCTGGTTAGTGTAATATCCTGACTGCAGCGAAGTTCAGGATTGCTCTACAAAGCAGTGGTTTGAAAAGAAAAACAAACAAAATGGAATGCATGTTCCCCTGTACTCACAACATGCTGGCCCGCTTATACCCGACGAACGTCAGAGAGCAGAATGGTGAGGTTTAAGTGACTGCTGTATTCTCATGGCTCCGTCGTATGCTCTGCAGAGAAATGACTACATTATTTCCTTTCAGTCTTTATTAACGAAATAACAAACCTCAGGAGACCGAGGAAAAGCGTGATTCTGAAGACCAGAATTGGTTATAATTAAGCATATCATTAAATGCTTTGCAGAATTAAGGTTAAAAAATGTGGAGTTTAAAATCCTGTTAGCTAAGGATAGAACAGTTCATGGGCTTTTTTATAAACTGATCTGAACCATATGAAACCCTTCAGAGCGTGGATCAGGACTGGCATCCCTTCAGAATAAGGTTTCCCATGATGTTTTGGACTTTCTGCATTGTGTGTAGAAACTGAGCACAGATGTCCCAACATGTTTCAGAGACTGAAAACCTTTTGTTCCATGATAACAGCGGGAAACATTAATTAGAATCTTATTTGGTGATCTGGTTTGGTGGTTTCTGAGGGATGATTTCTTTTTATTTTTGAGTTGGCTTGTTCTTATTTTCAATACAATCCAAAAATTACCAAAGTGAATCCAAAGGAAATACCTTCTTGATCCTTCACCCACTAGTGAGAGATTCCTTAACAACCAGAATGTGTTCGGAAAGATGTAAGAACGTGCAGACTCCCAGTCACACCCTCAGATGGTCACGTCAGACCCCTGAGATAATTTACAGCCCAGGCTGCATTGGAGATACCTTTCAGGAAAGGCACTAGTTCTGCACAGAGATGGGCTGTTGCTGCAAACAGTTCATTATCATTATGGAAGGGGTGGAGGATGCTGTCCCAAAATGGTGATATAAGCATTAAGCACGCTATGGAAAAGTTCTTAAATTCCATTTGCTGTGTGGGCAGTTATTACAGAATAGAAGTTTAAAGGTGATTATCTGTTTTCCACTGAGCAGATTATTATTTTTTTTAAATACAATAGAAATCACAATAAGGCTCTGTGTGGCAGAAAATTTTTTCTTTGTGTTTTTGTTTGTCACTAAAAGAGGAGAAACTGCTGCAGGCAATTCTCCATTAGAGAAACATATCTTGTTGGATGAGTGTAATGGTTACTTATCTCCTAAGCAGTGCCCTTCCAGGCTGTGTGCTACAGGCAGCCTGGGGAGAGAGATCTGTCCTGAATTGCCAGATGGCAAATTTTTCACATGGTGGTTTAAGAGGCAATGTTAACTGGTCTACATGACACAAACTGGGAGAGAGGCCTCATAGCACTTGTCTTGGGGAGCTTCAGGAAGCCAGATCTCTGCAATAAGCCTCTCACTTCTTTCCTCGGGCAATACCGGGCATGTGGATGTACCTATGCTGGGACCCTTCCTTTCATGCAGCTACTACCTCAGCCACCCAGGGACCCTCAGCTTCCTCGCTGCCAGGCTGACTCTAGAGGCAAATTTTGCTCTTTTCCTGGTGGAGTAACTGGTGCAACTGGTGGAGACTGAAGAACTGTGAACTCTGGAGGCTCTGATGTACCATCTAAATCTGTTGCAAGAAGTATGAAGATAAAGGCTCTGATGTTGAACGGCTTCATAAAGACCAGAGAATGCTGTTATTGTATGCAGAATAAGCTGAGAGCCATGTGTAGGAGATAGGAACCGGTAGCTTCTTATTCTGCTCTGAGGCAGACAAACTGTAGAATTATTAAGGTTGGAAAAAATCACTGAGATCACATACTCCAGCATCAGCCAGTCTCCACCGTGCCCACTCACCATCTCCCTCAGTGCCACATCTATATGTTTCTAGAACACCTCCAGGGACAATGACTCCACCACCTCTCTGAGCAGCCTGTGCCAATGCATCACCGCTCTTTCTGAGATGAAATTCTTCCTAATACCCAGCCTGAACCTGCCCTGGTGCAGCTTAAAACCATTACCTCTCATCCAGTCACTGTTACCTGGGAAAAGAGGCTGACCCCCACCTCATCGCAACCTCCTTCAGGTCACTGAAGAGAGCGATAATGTCTCCCCTGAGCCTTCTCTTCTCCAAACTGAGCAATCCCAGTTCCCTCAGCTGCTCCTCAGATGTTGGGAGGCAAAAAGTGCTGGAGTCCCTGATGGTCCTCTGTAATCAGAACTGGACTCAATACTTACATTATTTCCCAAAAGTCTTCCCACACAAAGCTCTATGACCTCTAATGCAGAGGCTTCCAAGGACCTACATGAGTTTTCTCTCAGGACAGAATATGGTCTCTCCCTTTTTCATAGGAAGCAGAACTGGCATACAAGATCGCGTGTGACAAAAGACAAATGGACAGCTCTTTTCCTGTATGTATCTTGAGATAACTCTTTCTACTCATGGGAACTGAGGATGTTATGGAGGACAGAAAGCATTCATCTTGGGAACTGTACAGTGGATAATGTAGTAGGTCACCTATGGCACTCAGAAGGAAACAATGCCTCAGCCCAGGAAGAACCAGCAATGCTGCACCCATCACTGCCCTGATCCATCCAATATGGAACAGAAATGGAAGGCTGCCCACAGCCATTTGCCTTCTTTGTTTCTAAAATTGCAGCTTCCAGGCAGCACTTACTCAAAGCAAAAACAGCGCAGGTCGTAGTCAGCAACTCACAAAGCACAGTAATGGATATTGCAAGTAAGTCTCGGGGGGGCTGTTCTTGCCAGGTTTTATGTGGCAGATTGAAGAGTAGCTCCAAGACTTGTAAGAGACAGAGGTCAGTGAGACAGCTGGCATGCAGCGTCAGGCTGCTTGGGTAGCAAGAGGTGGCAGAGGCAACCAAGGTGTGACATGCAGATAGTGCATTTTCTGCTCTGTCTCTGCAGAAACACTTTTGGGACATGCAGGGAATGCTACTAGCATGCCTGCTTCCATTTCCTTTTCTTATTTGTATTATTTCATTCTTTAATCAGTTGAGCTTTAAGTTTTTCAGTAATGAACTAAATGCATTTGGACAGGTGAAGTGCAGCATTTATGCTCCCTTAGTATTTCTGAGGTTAAGCAACGTCTATGACTCCAAGCCCTACCTGGCCCAGCGTAGGCCAGCCTCATGGTGTGCAGGTGCTGGCCATAAAATGATGATCTCAGGTCTGTCCTTGCCCTGCAATGAGGTTACACATAGAATGAGAAGGGCAGGCTGGACCCATCTGTGGGGCTCTCCCTGGTTGCACCTGATGCAGAGCAGAGCATGTCAGCAAGGTCTGAGCTACCAGGGTATGAGGGGTGATGGGCAGGTCTCATAGTAGGGGACGTGATGTGTGGTGAGACTATACTGTCGAGAAGAATTGGGCACCCATCAGAAATTGATCCAAAGAATTGGGACAAGGAGCCACTGGCAGCAGAAGCAGTTTTGGGGCCGTTACAAGCACAAGCCGAAATGGTCCTTGGGGTACTGGTGGATGGGAAGCTAGACATTAACCAGCAATGTGCTCTCACAGCCCATAAAGCCAACTGTATCCTGGACTGCATCAAAAGAAGCGTGGCCAGCAGGGTGAGGGAGGTGATCCTGCCCCTCTACTCTATGCTGGTGAGACCTCACCTGGAGTGCTGCGTCCAGATGTGGAGTCCTCAGTACAGGAGAGATGTAGATCTGTTGGAGTGCATCCAGAGAAGGGCCGCAAAAGTGATCCAGGGGATGAAGCACCTCTCCTGCAAGGATGGGTTGAGAGAGCTGGGGCTGTTCAGCCTGGGAAGAGAAAGCTATGGTGAGATCTGAGAGTGGACTTTCAGTATCTAAAGAGGAGCTACAGGAAAGAAGGGGACAGACTCATCAGCGGGGTCTGTTGTGACAGAACAAGGGGCAATGGCTTCAAGCTCAAAGAGGGAAGATTTAGGTTAGATATAAGGAAAAAATCTTTTACAGTGAGGATGGTGAGCACTGGAACATGTTTCCCAGAGATGTGGTGGATGCCCCATACCTGGAGACTTTCAAGGCGAGGCTGGATAAAGGCCCTGGGCAACGTGATCTGGCTGTGCATGTCCCTGTTCATTGCAGGGAGGTTGGACTAGACAGCCTTTAATGGTCCCTTTCAACTCTAAGGATTCTATGATTCTATTATTCTACTTTCAATGTTGTTAATATTTATTTGAAACATGGGATGATCTAAGGCTTCTGTAACTCCAAACTCGCAGAAAAAGAAGAGTCAGGAATTGCCAAGAAAGAGACAATCCTGATACCTGTGGCAGGCAAGGATGACAACGCTGGAGATGTCCCACCATCCCAGCACTGAACAAGCCTGACCTGAAGCTCCCTGACTTGTGTATGGAACTGTGTGCAGACCCACATGGCCCTGGGCTGCTCCAGGATGCTGGGAGAGCTGGTGAGATTGGGTCATTTCACTGGAGAGGTTTCTCTTGCCCTCCCCCATGCTGCTTTCATAACTAACACCAGTTTTCCACCTACACTGAAACAGATTTCATTTAGGAGAGTTTTTCTCATAGTTGTGCTTTTGGAGTAAATTGTTTCCAAGTAAGGACTGCTCTCTCTGATTGTTTTCAGCTTGTTTTCTCTATTCAAGATGGAGAACCCTGAGCCACATGTATATATTTATATATATATATCAAAACAAGAAAGAATTTCAAGTATTCTTGCCATAGTAAAGGGCTTTTTCTCACTTGCTTAGAACAAGTCACATTTTCACCATCTTCTTCAAATCTGCACAGAAAAAAGAAGGGAGGCAGAACAGGCTGCTGAATGTAAGCATGAGGCATGTGCTTAGTGAGAGTATCAGTATACCTGGGAGTATACTTCATAGGGGGACTGGCCCAGGGGGTCTGTGCTGTTGCTGGATTTCTTCTGGCTGTCTTCAAGGTATACATAATCCTGAGAAGTGTAAGGAAAGAAACATGAGGGTAGGTTCCAAATGCAGGTGAAATGGACTTCATATGCTTCAGGTTAGTTGACTGACAGCACAGAACTAGGCTTTGTAGTCACAGTTTAAAGCCAACAGTCATAACCTGCATCCAAGCAAGATTCTCGTTCTCCCTGCTTCCATTCAGCTCAATATCAAAGAGGTTGTGCCCACTGCTGAGAGCACCAGTGTCACAGGGAAAGCAGCAGCTTGACGGCGTTAGCACATCATCTTAAATCCAAATTGCACTCCTGAAAACCCTTCTTCCCTGTTGCTTATTGCTGCTGGAAGTGCTTTAAAACCCCAAAGCACAGCCATGCATCTCCTATAGCATAGAGCACCTGCAGTGCAGATACCTACGCCCAGGCTAGATGTTGGTTGTATGTCCGCTAGCTACCAGTGTGGCTCATTCAAAACAGCTCATTACGGTGGAACACCTATTGCTGAGGGCATTATATGCATGCTGTAGGTGATTCAGAGTTTATTTGGACTGGCTGTAGGCTGTGGACTGAATGCCCATTTGTGTTGGTGTGCATCAGGCATACTCTTGCAGCTCAGCTTTTGCACCATCTTTACCTAGAAAGAATATGGGTCTCAGCCTCAGTGTAAACCAAGTCACAGTACTGGAGCTGGTCATCCCAAGAGGAATGCTCATGAAAGAGACCCACTGCAGGCTCCTCCAGCATTAGTCAGAGGGGTCTGTAGGGCTGGCTCATCCAACCCATCTCAGACACCAGTGTTCAGTAGGGTGCAAAAGGCTGAAATTCTGTAAGCTGTACTAAATGAGAGCCAGGCACAGAATGATCCTTTCTTGCACTCCATGACTCTGCGATATGGTGATTTACTCAAGGAAGACAGTGCTGCCCATGAGGCTTGCAAAGGTAATTACCATCGTGTGTCCCTTGCAGCAGAGCACCAGGTGCAGTGGCGCAGTGGTGGCTGAGCAGGTCAGCTCAGCACAGACAGCAGTCCCCACAGCAAAGCTGCATTACTCACACAATCGGTGCATTGCCAGTGGGTGGGATGTGCCACTCTGCAGAGCCACTGTCAGGTGAAACTCCCTCCCCAGTTTCACGCTGCCAATGCCACAACAACTTACAGAGAGCTTTGCCTCCCAAGAAGTCAGAAACGTCAGGCAGGACACTTACATAAGGAGCAGGTTCACGAGCAAATAGTGCTGCTGTTTGCCTGGGGCTGAGGGAGGCATGACTTCCTTCTTCCCAGCAGAGCTGGAAGGCCCCACAGCTGGGCTGGCCTTGGCTGTCTGTTAAACCTCAACTGGCAAAATCTGGCCATGGGCGGCTGTGAGCCGTGAGACCTTGCTGGTGGGAAGGTAAAGGCAAGGCACTGTGGGACCAGCCCTCTGCAGCACCTTCCGTCAGACGAGTTCTGTCCAGTTCTGGCTGTGCTAATATCCCTTGTATAAACATCCAGAGAGGGAAGTAGGCTTTCTGAATTTGTTTAAATCCATTGTCAACTTATTCATTCTTTTTGACTTGGCAATATTCTGCAATAGACCTTTTCCAGTATTTAAATGAGCATTATCTGCAAAAATATTTTTGTTCTTTTGAACACATGCACCAGCTGGCCGCAGTCAGCGGTCGTGGTAGTAGGAATGTTGTCAGGAAAGCTTTGCTCCCAGCTGCCTGCGAGGCTTTGCAAAGAAAAACAGATCGTATCTATCGATCTTAAACTAACACATTAAGACTCCAGGATTTTCCAACCCATCTGGTGCAAAAGGAAGCGGTCAGCACGAATGTGAATTTGAGTCTGGCTCCAGGCAAAGGGGTACCTTCCAGTAAGCATTACGTGCAGACTTTCCACCTCCAGCCTAATGAGGTTTGTGGCCTCAACGCCAAAGCGAGCCTACCCACCAGTGGAAGTGCTGATTAAACCATGGAGCTGGGTCCAATATCCTCATTTAGATCCTATTCAATATTTCATTAATGCTGCAGACACAGTACTAGCAGTAGAAGCGGATTCACTTCTCCCAAAGCTGGGCAAGACAAGGCACCGCAGACATCGATGCCACATCCCCACCCGCACTGAGCTCAGGACAGCCAATGGGGCCACGGGTGTTGTGCGGGGACATGGCCAGTGTGCCCAGGTGGGCGCTTCTGACACCTGGCAACAAACCCCTGTTCTCTCACAGTTCAGATCGCCATGAGCCCAGAGCAGGGCGTATGGCCATGGGAAGAACACTATAGCTGGTATGCACTCCTGGCCAGGCATCTGCACATAGTCCGGGTCTTTATATAGCACTGGCACCTTCTCATGCTCCTTAATTAACATGGTGCCAAGTGAACCAACAGAGCAAACTCTGTATCTTTCACATGGTCTCAGAGTCACCAAGCACAGCCAGCATGCCCCGTTAAGTTGGTTATTTGTAACGTTGCCCTAAGGTGATATTAGTCACCCATCTACCTCCCACTCCAACAGGCAATTCCCCAGCAGGAGAAAAAAGATGTGTCTGATTCCCTCTGGCAGACCAAAATGGATCGTTTGCCCTCGATTCCACCACTGTCGAGGTGTCTGCAGCAGTATGCCCTGCTCTCACCACTGGAAAATGCAAAAGCACTCTGTCAGCTATCGTGTGTCCACGGAGCAGAGTGTTGCCTTGCAGAAACATTCAGATGAGTTTTGGATTACTACCTTGGGTGCTAGAGGCATTTTAACCTTATTAGCACAATGCTGTGGCTGAAGCAATTAGCCCTAATTACAGGAGCAGTTATATTGGACTTGGAGGAGTCGTATCCTAATACAGTTATATTGTTTTGCTCTTTGAGTTATCTCTGGCATCTCTGCAGAAACTTCACTGTGTCCTTTAATGAGAAAATACATAAAGATCCCAGGTTAGGGAGCGACCAGTGATCCTTCCAGGGTAAAGATAGTAGAAATGGATAAATGCAATTCCCCAAATGAATATGAGGCTGCCTGTGATTTTTTTCTTAGACAAGCAGCTTAACGGGAAAGGAAAATGTATAAAAGCTTGAAAATTCTCTAAGCGTATCTCCACTTTGTTTGTTCCAAAACAGCATTAGGGAAAAAATAAAAATCTAATTTAAGAATCGGAAAGAAAAGTAATGAAAAATACATCTTCCAGAAATTTGCAATGTTCCAAGCCCCCGCTAGATATCCAGGATGGTGCAGAGCTGGTGAAAGAGTGCTGCCTGATGCACTGTCAGCAGCAGCTCACCATCCCTTGCCACGTCACCAAGGAACACGAGTTTATTTTGTTCTCCTTTTGAGTGGGAAATCAAAGCAGAGAAGCTCTGTGACGTAGCCAAGCCGTGGGGAGTCTGAGGGGACTTCCAGACAGAAAGCCCAGAGTGGGTGTCCCCAGCCTGTGTCCTGCTATCCCCACCCTGCGCACCAAGAGCAAGAGCGTCCACAGGGGTGGGTGCATCAGCCCCAAGGCAACGAGGCTGTCACAGGCTGCCATGGAAGTGGCTGCTCTGGAGGTGGGACACACAGTGGGTCCATAGGGCAAAGAGAGGCTGTAGGACAGCCTTCCTCCAACACCCTTGCAGCAGGAAAGCTGAGCAGGAGCAAGCCTTGTTCAGTCTGGAGAAGAGGAGGCTCAGGAGTGACCTTATCGCTCTCTACAACTGCCTGATGGGAGGTTGTGGTGAGGTGGGAGTTGGCCTCTTCTCCCTTGTAACTAGTGATAGGACGAGAGGGAATGGCCTCAAGTTGCGCCAGGGGACATTCAGGTTGGATGTTAGGAAATACTTCTCTGAGAGAGTGGTCAGGCAGGCTGCCCAGAGAGGTGGTGGAGTCACTGTCAATGGAGGTGTTCAAGAAATGTTTAGATGTCATACTGAGGGACATGATTTAGTGGGGAAATATTGGCGGTAGGTGGACGGTTGGACTGGATGATCTTGGAGGTCTTTTCCAACCTTGGTGATTCTATGATTCCAAGAGAAGGGCAGCACTTGGAGGAAGAAACACTCCTGGGGGCTGCAGGGCTGTGGCCCATGGGCAGCACGGTGGAGGTGTCCCAGGAGTCACAGGGGCTCCAGACTCACAACACCAGCATCAGTGGGACCTGGTGGAGTTGTCACAGCGCCTCAGTGAGAAGTCTAGCAAGACTCGAAGACCAGGCCATTGGCAGGCACCAGGGCTTACTTATTGTAGGGTTGTATTAAGAAATGACTTACATTGGAAGGGACCTGGTTGCCAACCAGTAGATCAGGTCCTACCTGGTTGCAGCCTGTGTCTGCGCTTGGTTATCGGGCTCTCAGAAGGCTCTGTTTCAATACCAAGAGTGTCTTGTAAATAGGACCCAAGCACCACCAGCACCGGGAGGCGACCTCTTCCCCTGCCCCAGCCCGAGGGTCTGAGGACCAAGCTGGGGGTGATGCTCAGGGCTGCGGAGGCTGGGGGCTGGAGGAAGCAGGTGAGGAGCATCACCTTCCGCATCACTCCCTCAGCCCTGCCAGGTGCGGAGTCCCCCGCAGCCAGGAGCGGGACGGGCGGGCAGTGACGGGGCCGGCAAGCGGGGGGTGAGCTCCCGGCCTGGGTGTGTCGTGCCGTGCGCCGCCGCCGCCCCCGAGCGCCGCCGGCACGGCACTTCCCGCGGGAACCTCGGCCTCGTGTCGGGCTCGGCGAGAGGAGGGAGATTTTCTCGCGGCGCGGGCAGAGGAGCTGCCATCGGCAGCCCCGCAGTTAGCCGTTATCCCGCACCCGAGCTCAGACTCTGCGATCTGCCGAGCGGCCGGGCAGGTGCACGGCCACCGGGACGGCGTAGGGGAGCCCAGGAGCCCGCTGCCCGCCGGCCGCGGGTGGGGTCCCCGCCCGGAGCGGCTCTGCGGATCCCCCGCTCCCGGCGGGGGAGGCGTCCCGAGGCGGGCG
>NC_034410.1:126275472-126426255 GCF_002078875.1 Numida meleagris
AAAGAAAGGCAGAAAGAAAGAAAGAAAGAAAGAAAGAAAGAAAGAAAGAAAGAAAGAAAGAAAGAAAGAAAGAAAGAAAGAAAGAAAGAAAGAAAAAGGCAAACATGCTTCAGATTTTCCCATTCTGCTGATGCTTTGTGCATTGCATTCTAGGCTTTTATTTCCTACACACCTTTGGAAGGAGCTCACTATGACAGGGCAGAGCCTGAAGGCTTTATCTGAGGCGAATTTTGAAGACAATGAGATCAGCATCAACGTTGGAGGCTTTAAGAAAAAGATGAGATCCAACACATTATTGAGGTTCCCAGAGACCAGACTGGGCAAACTGCTGAGCTGCCACTCAAAGGAGTCAATCCTGGAGCTCTGCGATGACTACGATGACACCAAGAATGAGTTTTATTTTGACAGGAACCCTGAGCTCTTCCCCTACGTGCTCCACTTTTACAACACTGGCAAGCTCCATGTGATGGGCGAGCTCTGCGTGTTTTCTTTCAGCCAGGAGATTGAGTACTGGGGAATCAATGAGTTCTTTATAGACTCGTGCTGCAGCTACAGCTACCACGGGAGGAAAATGGAGCCAGACCAAGAGAAATGGGAGGAACAAAGTGACCAGGAAAGTACTACATCTTCTTTTGATGAGATCTTGGCATTCTACAATGATGCCTCTAAATTTGACAAACAACCCTTTGGAAACATCAGGAGGCAGCTCTGGCTTGCTTTGGATAATCCTGGCTACTCGGTCTTGAGCCGAATCTTCAGTGTGCTCTCCATTGTGGTGGTGCTGGGCTCCATTGTGACCATGTGCCTGAACAGCCTCTCCGATTTCCAGATCATTGACAGCAGTGGGAACCCCGAGGAAGACCCTCGCTTTGAAATCGTGGAGCACTTTGGTATTGCATGGTTCACTTTTGAACTGGTGGCGAGATTCGCAGTAGCTCCTGACTTTTTAAAATTTTTCCAGCATGCCCTAAATTTGATTGACCTAATGTCTATCCTACCATTTTATATTACCTTAATTGTCAACTTGGTGGTGGAAAGTAGTCCGACCTTGGCAAATTTAGGCAGGGTTGCACAAGTCCTGAGGCTCATGAGGATCTTTCGCATCTTAAAGCTTGCTAGGCACTCAACAGGTCTTAGGTCCCTTGGAGCCACCCTGAAGTACAGCTACAGAGAGGTAGGGCTCCTTTTACTCTACCTCTCTGTTGGCATCTCCATTTTCTCAGTGGTGGCCTACACCATTGAAAAAGAAGAGAACGAGGGGCTAGCCACCATCCCCGCTTGCTGGTGGTGGGCCACTGTTAGCATGACCACAGTGGGCTATGGGGACGTTGTGCCAGGGAGCACTGCTGGCAAGCTGACGGCATCTGCATGCATCCTAGCCGGCATCCTGGTGGTAGTGCTTCCTATTACACTGATCTTCAATAAATTCTCCCACTTCTATAGGCGTCAGAAGCAGTTAGAGAGTGCCATGAGGAGCTGTGATTTTGGTGATGGCATGAAAGAAGTTCCATCAGTCAACTTAAGGGACTACTATGCCTATAAAGTGAAATCCCTTATGGCTAGCCTTACCAATATGAGCAGGAGTACCCCCAGTGAGCTGAGCCTGAATGATTCACTGCATTAGAGTACAAGTCTGACAGCAGTTTGCATGAGAGCTATCAAGAGCTGTGTTTATAAATGTTTTCCTATTTGTCATCCTTTCTTTTTTTTTCCTAGAGGATAATGTTGCTGACACTGCACTAACTTTGCACTTGAGAAACTAAAGAAATTTATATTCCGAGTTGACAGTTTGCACATTCTCATCCTGTTGCATAGGCACTGAATGCTGACTTTTCCATCCAAATGTTTCCACTCCCCTGACATTAGTGCTAGCAGTATAGTGATGATTTGTTACTTTGTGCATTTCCTCATTTGAGCAGAGAAATGAACATACCCAAGTGGAATAGCAAATTCTCAGCTGTGGAACTGATGATGAACAAAGCACCCATCACCTATTCCGTTATCTGTAGCAGTTCGGGACCATCTCAAGACAGATGTAGGACTTCCAATGCATTTTACAACTGTTTTTAAAAAATCACCTGTGAATCACTGACAAGGGACTGCTCTCCCCCATTTTTCTGACTGGTAATTCCAGTTGTCAAGCCTTCGAAAACACCTCCAAGCTTCATATTTCATTGGAAGTTTGCTTACTCTTAAGCACGTGCTAAAAAGTGGGTGTACTTGTTTGGCAATGTTATGTCCAGTAATATTTTTTAGAAGTTCCTAAGCATAGGCCTACCTCTGTTTCCAAGGTGAGGTCAGTTTTGATCCCTGCAGGGAAGCCCAGGCCTCCTTTCAGGTGGCTGTGTGCTCCAAGGCCGCACTGCCACGAGCGGCTCGAGGTGTGGAGGCCGTCGAGGCACCTCAGGTTCCTGCCCTCAGAGGGGACGTGCACACAGCGTGGTTCCAGTGAAACTGGAGATACTCTGCATTTCAGTCCATCCAAATGGTTCTGAGATTAGGCACACAAAGATGTGGGTTTTCAACCATTAGAAGCTCCAGTGGAAAATCTGGATTTGTTTAATGAAGAGAAATATCCCCACATGAACAGTGCAGGCAGCATTTTAGGAACTGACATTCACATACTGCAAAAAGACTAATTATAAAGATGCCATATGTGACGCTGAGATACAGAGTCTAATTTTATCAGGAAAGCTTGAAAGCAGGTGTTGATTGCAGCCAATTCCATTACGCTTTCTGCCAAGGAAACTCTAAGGAAAAAAAAAGCCCTGCAAGTCACATTTTCCCTCAGAAAGGAACTCACAAGTTACAGCTGAGAAAGAGTGCAAGGGCCTAAGAAAAGAACAGATACAGAAAAAGAGCTTAGTGCTGCATGCACTGTGGGCAGATCCTCCCACCGGTTCTGTGACGCAGCCGATGCAAACCCGCTCAAGGGCTGGCCTGTACTTTTATTTAAAAAGAGAGAGAGAGAGCAGATCATCTGGGTTCTCAAGAGTAATCATGAGTCTGCATAAACTTGTTGAGTGATCAGCCTTTTCCCTTATGTAACTGTTCCCAGATCAAACACTTGTAGCCCACAGGCAGATCTGACTGCTTCCTCTCCCAGCATCTCTGGTGCTCTGTGCTCTAACAACCTGCTGGCACTCAGAGGGCACAGCCGTGTTTCTTTTCAGATCTGTTGGCTTTCCCACCCCATGTATTACATATTGTGTAACAATTGATTATTTTTCTTTTTAACTTGTGAAGACTAGAGAGGTTCAGAAAACATGTTCAAGCAGGTTGGCACTGAAACTGAAATACGAAAGCTAAAATTGCCCTCTTTGGAAGCCCGTGTTTGCATACTGCAACAAGGAGTGGTACCTAAACCAAAGCGGCCAGACTGGCAGAATGAAGCAAATGTGGTGAGGACATGTCCTTTTCCAGACTATCAAGGGTTGCCATCTGGATCTTTTGATGGTGGTGTTGTATCAGCTCGACCTAAAACCAGAAGGCTGAGCGCCCAGGATCAGACTCCAGTGATCTACCAAAGAGTACTCAATGGGAAATTACTTACCTGCACACAAAATGTCCTTTGAACACTCTTCCCTCAGAGTTGATTTTGGCCATAAACTGTGAGGGAAACAGGTCCATCCCAGCCTTACCAAAACAAAACTCTGAGAGATTTCAGCAAAGGATGCACAGGCTGTGAAGTCAGATGTTGCTCTCTGTCTCCAAGCACCAAACAGCCGTATACATGGCCCCAAAGATCGACTTAGATGCTGAATTAGGCATCCAAACTTGAAGAACTTTTCATTCCTGAGTTACCCGCAGGATTGAAATACCAAGAGTTAAAGAAGAGAAGGAAGAGGTGGGCTTGTGTAGCACATTCACGCACTCCCGTTGGACTAAATACTGCAGGGGAGGCAGAATCTCCCACTGGTGTCAAGGCCAGTGCAGCTCTCATTAGGTCTGTGGGTCTGGGGCCTGCAGAGAATCTCCCAAGTGGTGGTTTTATCTCAGTTCCACAATCAGCAGATTCACAGAGCTTAAAACCAGTGACTTCCAGGGCAGTTATTGGAAGAGACCTGTAAACTTGCCAAAGAGTCACAAATTCCCTCAGCTGTTATTAGTTTAGCGTTGCAAAGGTTGGATCCAAACTTTGCAACACATCATTTCAATAACCTATAACTTATCTTATGTTCCAGATTTATTATTCATAGAGCTGATGCTCAGTCATTTCTGTGAGTATTGAATGGAATGTGTCCAAATTGCATTTTACTAAAGAAAATGAAATACCCCAAGGAATTATGACTTTTATTGTACCGGTTGAAAGGAATTTTCGTTATTGCTTTTTTATATAAGTGCTTTGGATCAAAGACACTAAATAAATAAAGTACTGAAATTTAATATGTTCTTATTATCATGACAATGACTGTATGCAGTACACAGGAATTCCCTTCATAAACTTAACTAGCTCCATGTCAGAAGTAGCCAGCCTTTGCTCCCACTCCCCTGGAAGTGCATTCCAGAACTGTGCTGCTCTCCAAGGCTTGTTTAACTTTTAGAATAATTTTACTAACAGCTGCTTTACATGAGGTTTTTCTCATGCCAGGACTCTTCCTTAGTTTAAATAATTCCTTTTCCTCCTAGTGGTTACATGCGTGGTGTATACGCAGACAGCAATCATATGCCATTGCAGTCTTATTTTCAGGGGCTGATACCTGCTGAGACTCTTTTAGTTTTCCTCCTTGCTCTGATCATCCTAGGGGATGTAGCCTTATTTTCTGCTTTACTTCTGCTTAGGTTTAATCTGTTTGAGCTGGCACTGCACACCACTGCATCCTGAAAGAGACTTTGTCCAGCAGCATTAATATTTGCTTACGCTATTGGAATTTTTCACCAAGCCAGATGATAATTACTCCAATTGAAGTAACACTGTGGTCTTAACTCACCAAATATACTCAGGTAAGGAAGAACGAGGCACATCTTTCCTGCCATTTTATGAAGTAACCTCTATGGCAGGGTTTAGCCCCATAATCATAAATTCATAGAAGTGTTAAGGTTGGAAAAGACCACTAAGATCATTTGGTCCAACCGCCAGCCCATTACCACCATGCCCACTAACCATGTTCCTCAAAGTGCCAAGAATTCTCATTTCTCATTAAACAGAAAAAATGTTTATATTTTGAAGGAAAACTTCAATGTCTCAGAAGTCTTTGCAATTAGAGGAGTTTACTTTTTGAGAAACCAGTACTTGTTCCAGACTTACAATATCACTGGTCATTGTCAATGGTTTACGGGCGTTCGGCCTGGTTCCACGACAAAGCGGACGGGGAACCCACGGGCCCACGCCCCGGGAAAAGGGAAAAGGGGAAAAGGGGAAGGAGATGGCCCTGAGAGCAAAGAACAGTGGCAACAATCTGAGGAGAAACAAACTAATTTACTAAATAAAATATCAGAATGCAAAACAACACACTATAATACAATGTAATTACAATTTAAGCTGATAAATCCAATACAGAGAGAGAGAATGTCCCAAAATCAAGGTAGGCCTTACTCTACTACCGACGATAAGACGGCTGGAGAGCGAGGTGCTGCCAAGACGAGAGATGGTGGAAAAAGGGGCTGAGGTCTCGTGATCTGCAAGTTTTTATACTGCAAGCTTTTATCTTTTCCCTCCGGCTGGAAAGTGGTAACAGAGGAGAAAAGTACCGTGGGGACTGTAGTAGTCCTTCTCTTCTGAGAACCAGGTACATCCACTACATGATGTTATGATGTGGAATACCAATAACCGAAAATCACAAAACCATGACAGACATGTTCATTTCTATAAATCTAAAGGTCCAAATTCAGTATTAGAGGACTAATTGGCCACTTTCTCCAGTATTTGAAACTTGAAAATTGTTGTGGTCAGCAATCTGCTTTCTACGGACGCAGTGGAAAACACTGCATGTGGGATGGGCTCCTTCTTCCTTTTGATGGTCACCTTTCTGTTATCAGTGAAGCAGCTGCTACTGCTCTCTTCAGGCTGAAAGCTCCAAAGTGCTTAAATGAGGATTATGGTAATATTTCAAATTAGGAAACTTACCTTAGGAATGAGCTATTACAGAATCTTGATTTCTAGTACAAATCTAGGCTAGCAAGGAAAATCAAAAATGTCCTTGAGAAGCAATATGTTATTTTCCCAAGATGTAAAATCTATATATAGATTGTGATTAAGCTTTTTATGTACATTCAGAGTTTGTATTATCGCCTGGTTTATGATTCATATACTTTCATCAGTTGCAAATTCTCTCTTTCCCTGCAGACTATCGTACTCACTTATAAAGCAATGTTTTCTTCACATAATACAGGACAATCTCCCTCACAATGCAGACTTAGGAACAAATAACTTTGCATTTAATTTTCCAAATTTTTACTCCAGTTTTTTTCCTTTTGGTACAAGACTTTATGGGCTTGCAGGAAACTACAGTATCTGGTGCTCATTCTGCTGCATTTCTTGTCCCCATAGTGTACTGCTCATTCAAGAACTCAGTTTTGTGTCACAATATGGAAATCAAATGCACAAAAAACAAATAATAAAAAAAACTGCATTAACACAGGGGTTAAGAATAAATCTATATTTCAGGGTATTGTGAGTATATACTATAATGAAAGAGAAGCCTGCATCTTCGTATGAAGGTAGGTTTCTTTTAAACATACATACATAAATACATCAGGCTAAATTTCTACTTTAAAAATGCCCTTAATTGGGGAGAGGTGGGGGAGATGGAAACGCATTTTTTAGTTGAGCAAATAGCACAAGCTTCTCATTCTCTACCTCACCGATTAGGGACTAAGCAGCACACCAATAGCACTTGTAGGTACTAAATCAATTTGACATGACCTTTCATCTCTCCCAAACAGCCCCTCTCCTGGTGGGCCCCAGCTGCACACACACGAGCAGCAGAAAGCCCCTGGAGTAACCGTTCTTGCTTTCCCAGTTATCCATTTCCTTTCACAATACTCCTGACTTCATTCTACCTTTGATGGTATTTTCAAACAATATTCAACCCAGAGTCACCACTCATATCCCTCAGTGAGGTGTTGAGCCCTAACTATTCTTTTCTCATCATGTTCTTCTTTTTCTTCTTTTCTCCCAGTTTACGTACCTGACTTCCCCGTAAGTTACACCAGAAATTAAATGGACCTTCTGTAACTTATTTTCAAGCTTCCCACTATTTAGGCAGAGCTAGAGCAATATTCCCATCCAGTCCTGAAGCATCTTTTACAGATTCTGCCTTCTTCCTAAAAAAAAAAAATAAAATAACCACCATTAACAAAAACTCTGCTTGTCAGTTGAGAATAATTTACAGTCAGCCACAGTGCATGGGTCTTCAGAGCAGTTGTGTTCATTTCATCACATCAAGGTTCGCAGATCCCTTCACTGCTCACACACAAAGGTACGGGCCATCAGCTGGAAGAGGCAACCTCCAAGCAGTCTAGATAGAGTCTCCCACACAGCATGATGCTGCTGGCTCAGTTTGGCATTCATTTATCTTGTAGTACAGCAGACAATCACCTCACAGCCTCTGGCTGACTTCCCACTGGACGCGGAGACATCCATCTGCTCCAGTATGCACAACCCTGAACCTGAAAGTCTTCAGTTTGGTGCGTGCATGCATCTGGCTGGACAGGCAGCAGCATGCATCCAGCCCTTCAGAGAAGCACAGAAGAAACATCAGCACCTCAGACTTCCATTCATTTCAAGGTACCAGTAGGGTTTGGCTTCTCACTGAACACCCCAGAAATAAACAGAGCCCATTTTTTCAGGGACTGGACAAAGTCTGCTATCAACCTGCTCATTTCTTTTACACTGCCCATTTTCCGGTGCCCAGTCCAGCTCCTGCTTGTAGTCAGCACACATGGAGGTGCTCTGCTCCTTCCTGCCTCTGTCAGTATCATCCCTCTCTGGATGTGCCTTTTGCTGGTACACTGTAGGAGCATGCCCTACAGAAAGATGAGGCCTGCAAGGAGTTGGAGATGCTTGCAGGTCCCTGTGGGAAGAGTGGGTTGTTCCCAACCAATTTCCCTCTCTCCTGCGCTATCGGCAAGGCTGGCTTCCCCCAGCAGGACCATCTCAAACTGCTGAGCTGAGGCAGCTGCTTCCCTGACCTTTCATGTTCTCTTGGCAGGGGAGCTGCCAGCTACCAAACAACTGGTATCTGCACTTCCCACTGGGAGCAGGGGGAGCCCCAGACCCCAGCCAGCTGCAGCAGCACCCCCAGCCCCAGCAGCTCCAGTGAGCACAGCCAGGTGCTGAGGGCCCTCGACTAACCAGGGTTGGGAATGTGAATGTTCTTGTCCCAGTGCTGAAATGATGAGGGGGATAGGAGTCATGATGGGAGGCGGAAGCAGCAGGTGGGCTCTAGTGCATTTGGCTTTCTTCAGCGATTTCCCTTTAGGCATAAAGAGAGGTCAGTCTAGACATGACGGGAATATAGGAGAAAGTTAATGGTTCCTGAATTAAGAGAGCTGGGTGTTGGGCAGTTTTTCTTCCCTCGCTCCTGGCAGCAACAGACAGCTCTGAATGCAAAGTGGTGGCCCCTCAGCATCTGAGACAGAGTAAGCAAGTATCGGGAACGCAAAGCCACACAACTCCTGCAAACCCCATAGCTGCTGGGGCTGCAGCACTGTGCACATTCGGTCCCATTCCTATGCATCAGTGCAGAAGCTGGAAGGCAGTTCAGAAGCACAAGAGTAATCTCTTCTTAAATACAACTTAATCATTGTTCCTTCCACTAGAGCAAAGAGCTGAACTAAATACTTTCGTTCAGCATCTGTCTACAAAATAAATTATTAGTCAAACGCTTTGCTAATAAGACTTCCTCCTACTTCAGTTGCAAGATAGGACCTAACTATTGTGCTTTTTGTGGAGGCAGTAACTGAAGATAAGTGCTCAGAGATGTATAAAAATTGTGTCAGTTGATGGGCTGAATAAATCAGTGTTAACCACATTTAAAACGCTTCAAACTTATACCCACTTGTGGAATAAATTAGCATTAATGGTTGGGATGTGGGCCTGCTGTATTGCTGGTCCTACGATCACAGAAATTCTTGATTATTTATCCCAACAATAACATACTTGGGATACATCCGTGTCAACAGAACACAGCTACACTAAGTAGGAGAAATGGGCTGATGGAATCTAATACATTTTTGCCACTGATTTCAGACATGTTCAATTGTGGGCTATGAATAACCCCAAAAGCGAACGGACTTGTATGAAAGCTGAGCAGTCAGCGGCGAATATGCCTCCTCGGTAGCTGAAAATACATGGGAGGTGCATGGTCCCTCAGTCCTTTCTAGCACAGACCCACAGTGGGCTACCAACTCACTGCTGGTTGTGTTGCAGTTTCTGATAGGATGAGAGGTCCTTGCAATGAGTAAGAGCAGTATTTCAGAAATGCAGCTGCATTCAGTGAAATACAGCACCAGTACTTACTGTGTTAGAGACCTCTGCTCACTTTGCAGAGGTAAATCACATTTGGATTATAATTACTTGTACGTGCATATAAATCAGTACAGCACTGAACACTGCTGTAGTCACCCCACTACTTTCCGGATGGTCTCAAGAACTTCACTCTGCAAAGATCAACAACAACAACAACCACCACCCCACCAGGATTTTAGGAGACTCAGAAGTTGTTATTTTATTAACTGTAAGTACACAGTTTGATCTGTTTCTGCATTTTTTTTGTTACAAAAAAACTTTTACAAATTCTAACCTTCTTCCATAGTTTCAGCAGGGAAAGGGTGTATGGCAAATAAGTGACTTATCTGAAAGAAGGCCTGCATTTTAAATAGAATCTCATGCTTTTGGATATGGTTGCTAAGAAAATTGGTAGCTCTACTTAATCCTTCAAATAATCTTTGACCTACATAATCCCTGGACTATGACACCTGTTTTCATGTGCTGGGAGAGATCAAAAGGATACCTCTCGCTGTTTAGTTCATATACCCAATTGTGCTGTAATAAAAATGAAATATCAATTGATGCATCACACTAGAGGCTTAGTGTCAGATAAATCAAATCAGAAGCTTTTGGTCTCCCTCTTTGATGTGTTCACTGTGTGTTTTTCCTTAACAGTAACCATGCTGGCTTTGCAAGTGCAGGAAGGTGCGAAGCAGCAGAAAATCTTAAGAGGGAAAAGCATTGTACTGTGAATATCTGAGGGCCACAGACACCTTCCCATGATGGGAACGGAGGAATGAACAGGAGGCAGAGGGTGTGTGTCTGTGTGTTCATGCACACACCTGTGTACAGAGAAAGAAGGATTACACCGATTATACCAGTCAGGTCCAAATACTGGGGATAAACATGATTAGGAGGGCTGTATTTTTCTCTGGGAGTGGGACAGGGAGAGATTTTGTAATATGAAATCTTTCTCCATATAAGAAGTACCCGCACAGGGTGGAGTCCAGTTCTTAAGTAAAGACCATACACCTTAAATAACTTGTAAAAATAAAATATATATCCAGACACGTTAGCATGTGGTTGTGCAGCAAGTGAGAACTCCGGCTGTTTGCCCCTAGCACATGAAAACTTCTTACTCCCGTGTCAGGCCATGCTGTCAACGTGTCAAGTCCTGCCAACAAAGCAGTGTTGTAGCAAAAGCCATTTGGCACCGCAGCGTGTCTTTGCCCATGAGGCTTCCTTGCCCACAGGTGCTGGTTGAATATAGTGCTACCCTGATGCTGACCCACAGTGTCCAGATCTGTGCCACATCTCTTGGTGGTGAGGTGACACACTGCTTTGTGTTGCTTCCTTGTGGTTCTCAGAAGCCTCTACAGCAGTGGAAGGAGTGGAGTAGGGTGAGAGGGGTCAATGGTTCCCAGTGGGGCACAACATTTATACAATGTCCAAAGTAGGGGTACAGCTCATTCAGCTCTCTTGCTAAAATCATCTGCATCCATACAGCGTGGATGATCTGTCCATGTCACGACATCTACCACCTGCAGTAAAAGCCCTCCATGACCCAGAGAGGAGCGGAAGAATAAAGGACGAGAGGAACATCCTTTCAGTGACTTCAATTGTTTTCTTCCCAAGGTTTATTCACTTGGCATTGTTACGGTGCTTTCATTTATAATTTATTTAAAACCACTATCTGTAGAAGTGGTAACTGAATAACATAAAGCACAGACATAAAAGACAGTAAGCATTAATGGAAGCAAGTCAGATGTGAAACACTGATGTAGAACAGTAAGCTACATAGACGCTTTTGTTAGCCAGCATTTTTTTTTTTCTAACATTCATGCTTAGTCTCAGAAGCAGCATGGTCAGGGCAGCTGAGACTTTGCTTCAATGATCTCTCAACAATGACAAAAAGAATAAATGCTGTTGTTGGCATCTGTGGGACAACATCCCAAGAACACTTAGCTCAGGGAACACTCTTTAAAGCAACGCCCACATTTGTCTTTCTGAGCAGGGAGGAGAAGCAAACCAGGAGGAATGAATGAGTATTCTTCAAACACTCTAACAAAGGAAAACAACAAAGGATGAGAGCACACCATGTAAATAGCAGTCCCTTTCCATACCAAATACACTAAACAGAGAAAAAAAAACAACAACCATTTTGTGAAGGAAACTTATTCTAAACTTAATGGGGCAAGTCCCCAGGTACAATGTAATGACTTCACATTGACCTATTACAAATGTAATTTTGCCTTTCCCCCAAGGCAGTGCAATGTTACATCACCCAGCACCAAACAGCGGCAGGAAGCACCATCTGCTACCCAAGACTTCTTTTCTGCAAGGCCTTCATTGACAACAGCGGACATAACCCTGTTGTACCACAGCCTGGTACAGAAAACTCCCTAAGCCAGTTTTCCAGCTCGCTCTATGATGTTAGAGAACATCACCTTATCCCTTCAAAATGCAGAAAGAAACTCCACAGTAAGATGGAGCTCTTAATATTTACAAATGCAAAGAAATAAAGGCTTGCTTATGTTACAAAGTCTTTTTAATTAGTTTTATACCCATGAATACAATTAAAAAGAAAATGCAACCTTCATCACATCACATTGATAAAACAATGTGCACACAAAGTGCTTTACAGAATTTGTGCAGAATACATTCCACTTAAAAGCACCAATGCATGTTATGTTAATGGTGACTAATGTTACCTCATGGACTTGTGCATTGATTCATTTATCATCAGCCACTTTTATACTGAGAAGCTCAACACGCTGTGCAGATGGACACAGAAGTAGCCTGAGCCACTGCACCCTCTCCTCTGAAAATACCTAGGCAAATACAGGCAAGCTGTTATTTACTGGGGATAAATAGTAAATAATTGTAATATCCAATAACTGTCAGATACAGATTTTCAGTAGAATTCTGTCACTTGAAAGATACAGTGGCATTCAAAAGAGATACTAAAGTGTCTTTGTGGGCAAACACTTAGAGAAGAATAATTAAAAAAAATAGAAATGGGCCACAGAATCAAAATTGAGATATCAAATGTAGTAGCTTTCCCTACTTAAGACTATTCATTAACTATTTTTCTCATTACCCTAGAAAATCAAAGGGGGACCTACAGCTGCTAACATGTAGCACCTCCAAGTGAAGGATTCCACGGTACCTCCAACATACTGGGGGCTCTCAGGACCATCAGCAAGCTTAGACTGCAGAGACAGACTCGACAATCCAGGATTTCTGTCCTTGGGCTAGTCTAAGACTTTTCTACTGAGATCCTCAGACTTCTAGAGTTTGCAGCAATGTCTGGAACTGGAAAAATCCTTTCCAGAGTTGTTTCTGAGAGATGTGATTTTCTGTAAGTATAACAGAAGTACACTGTGAATTTTATAGAAAGGAAATAAAATTATGAGAGATAGCTATGTAAATGAACATTAATGGTTACTAGTGACATTAGCTTTAGTTAGAATGAACAACAAGACAACATTATACATGAAAAAATCACTTTTATTACAAATGTTTAATAAAAGGCAATTATTTCTCAAAACTATTTTTCTTTTTCTTCCTAAACCTAAACAGACAAAATCAGAAGCGAATATGCAACTGCTTGGTTAAAATGTTACTGAAGGTTACCTTGTCAGTAGTTCTATCAGATTTTCTGCAAATCTTGCTTTTAAAATGTCGTATTTACTGCACTATCTGCTTTCCTTTACAGAGATGCTCATCCTGCAGCAGAGATGTGTAGTCATTAACACCGATGATTTGATTCATTTGTATAAAAAGAAGAAAGGAAAAACAAGTTGTAACCATCTCTTAATACAAAACCTATTTCTGTGAATTATGCTTGCACTTAATTTAGAGCCTGGAATGCTAGCTTCTGAAACCAAAGACAGGTTTCACACTGGCTGCAGCGTGCACTGTCCCAGAAGAGCAACATGAATAATTCCATATTAATTGGTGGAAGAATTCTTTGGTCACAAACTGCTGATATCTACCCAGTTCACAGTGTTTCAAAAGCTATTTTTCCACCTCTATTAGGTGGCTTGCTTCATTTTATTTTTTTTATCCCATGACTTTTAGATTTTCCTCCTGCATGTGTGCATGCTCATGCACTAAGTTTATGCAAATTGCTTCTATTCAGACAGATCAGGAGTGAAGAGAGAATGTCCTTTATCTTCTGATACCTTTCAGATCAGTCAGACTGCAGCACCTCTAGTCTAAAATGGCCTTTTACTGGAGTCCCTCTGGAGAGTCAATTCATATTTAGTGCACTACATTAAAAAGCTTTCAGGATACATAAGATATGAAAATTGCGATCATTATGTTACACCGTAAATTATACTGCAAAGACATTGTTCAAAATCAAAGCCCTTTTTTGGTGGGAAAAGTTTCAGAGAGTAAGGGAAAAGCAAGCTGCTAATGATGAGAGCAAGAGTGTCTGGACACTTTGCTTAAAAGGCACACCAGGAAAAGGCAAGTTACATTCCTCTCCTGACGGTTTAAGTAATCCTGTTCTGTATTTCTGCTTATAGATATGTATATATATACACATACACACACGTGCATATAGACACACACACACCAGAAATTTGAGGAATTAGAAATGAATTTTAAATAAGAATCAAACTAATGGGGGAGGTGTTTGCTGCAGTTATTTTCTGCTGCATTATGGTTATAATCTAATGATACGGTGATATGGTTATACTCTTTTTTACTTTACATCATTTCACTGTATAAATGTGAGGCATTAGACTACAAGGTGCATTTATCTTACCTAAAGTAATTTTTATGGATCTTCTGTGTTCTTGCTTCTTCAGAAGGGATGGTCATTATTTTAAGAAATATAAAAAGAGTTGAGGGTAAGGATGTTCTAACAATCACAATTAAAATTTATTTGACTCTAGGGTTTACAGATTAGAGCGTGGCACGCACGCAAACACACAGAACAACAATGACAACAGTGGCTGTAACGCAGCTCAAAACCAAATTCTGGTCCCAGCACAGCTGTAATACGCTGATCTTGTAAAATCTTTTGTTTTCCTTTTGCTTCAGTTTTATGATATAATGCACCATTTCCAAAATCTGCACTGTTCCACCTAAATGGTCCACGCACGATGGCAGTAAGTGTTAAGAGGTATGAGATGATTACTAATTTCCAGAAAACATTCAACAGAAGATGCTCGTACAGTAGTCACCATTAAAAGCTTAACAGCTGGAGGTTGAAAGTAAAGACCTTTTTGGTTGTATTGTGTAAAGAAGTATGACTATCACAGTAAAGTTAATTATAAAAAGGTAACAATTGTAAAGATTGCAACAGAGAACCAAGTAGATTGTTCAGAAAGTGGATCACATTTTCAGCGAAGTCTGAAATAGGTTTTGCAATGTTGTAAATTCTACCTACTAGATATCACACAATATAAATCAGACAGAAGAAGCTGTAAAAAGATATTAAAAGCTTGGTCCTGCATTTCTGATTTCTCAAAATCCACCACAGAAGACTACAGGAATTTTGTACGTTTAGTGACTGCAGGACAGAACCCTCAGAGATCTGCAATACATTGCTTCATTTCAGTACTTACATTACATATAAGTATTCAATTGATATTCTTTGGCTTTTAAATTACTATCCCTTAATATCTATAATGTGAAACCAAACCAAACCCAAACCACTAGTAACTCCCCTCTTCCCTCAAAACAGTGCTAAAAAATTAAGTGAACTAAAAACATATCCAGTATGTGTGAAGTGTAGCTGTTACTTCATTATAAAACTATGATATAAGTACGGTGCAAAACAGGAAGGTGATACTGGTCAGAATTGCGATAGCAATTGGAAATTTACACTGCAGGAGAGACTGCAAGCGATGCTTCTCCTGAATAATAGAAAAATCAAAACCAATTAGGCACTTGTTTTCTTGTTTAATGAGAGATCATTCTGTGTGCGTAAAAATGATAGAAATATTCTCTAAAAGAATGCTCTCTAGTGTAACAATTGTATTGCTCAACCACAGCCACAGTCCTCGACTCAGGAGAGCAGAAAAACGTGTGCTTATTCTTTACTTTATGCTTAAAATTCTGTTGATAGGAATGGACCAGACACACGTTCAAGTGCTGTCCTGAATTGGGACACTTGCTGAAATTGGAGTTTTAGAAGACAATATCGTGGTGAGCTTCTTTTCATTCTACTACAATACTAACTTTATCTAATCTGGCTCTGCTCTCCACAATATTATCGTAATACTTCCTAATAAAAAAAAGAAAACAGGAATAAAATAAATAGGATAATCAAAGATTACACAATAAATACACTACTAAGTGGGAGGAAAATATATTGCAACATAAGGCTCTGTAGTGTTGTACAATCAAGAAATAGTTCCAGGTGCTCCAAAGCTCAACTCCTAATGTACAACACAAGGTTACCACAATACACCTGAAAAAGACTGGGAAGTAACAGATCAAACTTCTATTACATTGAACATTTTAAAATTTAACAAGTGGTAATGTGTTTCACTGCCTTTGCAGAACACCACGTGTTCTTCTGCTGCTCCAATTGTCATTGCTTGTGAAGGAAAAATGAAAAGATTGTTGTTTTTTTTTAACTCTCATAATAAAATTCCTTCAGACTTACAAAGTTACCAGTGTCCACACTGACTCATAGCATTATCTCTGACAGTAAAACAAACTCAGAAATTTTGTTGTCTCCTCTTCTTGGCATCCATCGCATCCAGGATAGGTTGCCTCTTTGCAGTGTACCTCTGACGAAGCTCTTCAATTTCTCGTTCCATCATAGGGTCCAAAGCCTTTAATCTCATCTGTAATTCTTCTAAACTGAGATTCTTCAGCTGTAGAAAAGACAAAACAAGCAAACAAAAACACAGAAAAAGATTACAAACTACTTATAAGCAATATGAAAACCATTGCTTTTCATAACCCTTTAATTTACAGTTGTAATGTGCTTTTACATACCCTGTGTGTATACATATATCACTGTTTATATAGCCAGAAACTCTACAGTATGTAACAGCATACAAAAACACACACACATGGAGCACAGTTAATAAAAATAACAATAAAAAAAACCTTTTGAACACCTTCTAATTAGACTGCAAATAAATATAGGCCTGGAATTAAACTCCCTAGGCTGAAAAAAATGCATGCCACAGTACACAAGATTATATTCACACATATGTATTACATTGGTTAATCAAATACTCCTTACAGAATTCAGTCTCTCACAGAAGCCTTAAGAGACAGACAAGTGCTGTAAGTAACAGTCTGAGAGATATGTAGAGGTACCCTCTGATAAGAATGACAAGACGCCTGTACTCTACGGACTGCCGCCAGAACTAGTGAAAGCATCTACCAACAAGGTGCTTAAATAACACACAAAATTTCCTGAATTCATGGGAGGGAACTACCTTTGAAAACGCTCTTTTCTTTCTAAAAATGTTTTCTCACAGTGTTAAGAGTTCATTACATTTCATTCATTAAGAGCAACAGGTCACAAAGGAGGTGTGCAAGCAAAGGCTGGGGTCCTGGCAGGCACTGGGGCACATCAGGTGTCAATGCCCCACCTGCTTTTGTCATAGTATTATTGAAAATTGAACTTATAATTCTAGAGTAAAATCTTGATGTATCATAACGGCCTGGGTTGAAAAGGACCATAATGATCACCTAGTTTCAAACCTATGTGCAGGGTTGCCAACCACTAGAACCTCCTCTTGCTGGGAGGACCCACTTCTGAAACATCTGCCTGGCCTATGCAATTTTTTCTTGGGGAAGATGAGCGCCTCTCTGCATTTCTAATTTCTGTTGGAATTGCCTGCGTGCCGATTACTTTTCACTCAGTGTGATAAACATCAACAGATTTCAAAGAGCACAAAGAGTTGCATCCTAGGAAAGGGATGATCTATACTGTGTTGCAAACAAGCAGACCACCTAACTCAGGAGAAAAAAAGAAAAAGAAAACATTTTCTGAATCAACCTACTAATGAGTCACTGCTTAGTTTATGAATCTAGGGCAGTTTTCCATCAGCACCGTCTGATCTGCTTTCCCCAAGGAATGAAATACTACTTTTGATCTTTATTTTTATCAGCATCCGAGGCATATAGATTAGCAACACATATTGCTGTATACACTCCAAACCCCAACACTATGATTTCTACCAATATACTACATTGTACGTAGTAAACAAATAATTTAAATGCATAATCGAGATGGAGTGAAGAGCAGAAACGCATACAAGAGCACACAGAAAAAGACACCCGTTTTCATTTTAACAATAAGATTCCTATGAAGGCCAGAATTAAATGCCAGCAGTCAAAACATCCCCCAGGACCAGAGACCCTCAGAGCAGCATCAGCTTCATAAGCCCCATATGCACTCAGCAGCCTGTCACCACTGTCTGTCTCTGCTGAGGACAAATGGCACCTTTTGTATCTTAGGAAGAAATAAGTTGCCTCCACCCAGTTTATGACATTTCCCCCATCTGAGAAATGTAAGAAAGGATGGGGGAAAGGAATCATCATTCCTCAGTCACCAAGACTCTCAGAGAAAACCCTCCTTCAAGATGAAAAAAATAAATCTTCTTTTTCAGCCAACTGGTAAATGTAACTGGCATGTTACAGACATTCTTCAGTGAAGATGTTCTCTAGATGAGCGAAGTTTCAGAGGGATTTGCAATACTATCAGAAGATATAACACTGATTCCCCTCTTTAGCTGGCTCCAAGCAGTAGAGATGAGAGAATCAATAAAACCATTGTTTTTAGCGCATCTGAGAAATGTGTTTGTGGCTCCATGGACTAGCAAGTAGACCAAGACAGGCACCACCAATAATCACTTGTGTGACTATTTCATGAGAAACGGCACTGATGAAGTCTTGTGTCTGTTCAGGGCCAGCCTGGGCAGCCATTTATTCCCCCGAATCACTACTGCAGACATCAGGCATGCATGTAATAGACTCGAGCTTATGTGATCACATAACTATTCTGCACCAAAACATCAATTCAAAAAAAAAAAAAAATTGTCAGTGAATAATGTGATGGGTGGCTTTTTATTTAAATTTCAGTCAAGGAACAGAGTCAGCAAATAGAATTAAATATTCTTTAAGGATCACAGACAGCTGGACTGGAAATTAAAATACAAAGAGAATGAATTTTTAAATCCAGAGAATAAGAATCTTTCAGAATGATCTCAGTCATGTCACCCAGGGGACGTGGGGAACTGCAGTGCTCATCTGTATGAACGGATGGGACACACAGAGGAAGCAAATAACAAAAAAAAGGGAAATTAAGAATCTGAAAACAGAGTTATGAATCTCATCCATCTGACATCAGATGCTACATTAGACAGTAATGGTCTGAGAGCTCTATGTACTATAGTAAACCACTTAATCATATCGAAATGCTGCAGCTCATTCTAGGATGTGTTTCTGTGCACGCACATGTATGTCTCCTCAGCAAATGTCAAAACGTTTGCTTCTTGACTTTTCTGTGTTCCATGGATATTTTTTTCGTGAACCCTAAAGGCTGCAGAAGCCCGAGCACTGAATGCAACAGCAAATATATTAAATGAGATGAGCAGAAATAACTCCAACAGGAAACATAATTATTCCTATGTAACTTATTCCCATGCATGATGAATATTTTGATTCAGTTTCTTAAAGCAATTGAGCTTGGCACTCTCACACATTTCCATTTGCAAAGAGTTCACAATTTAAATTGCCATAGCTCATTTCCCATGTGGCTTGTTGAAACAAGGGCTACCAACACAAATGGGAATTTCTGTGCAAGCTACCAGAATTCAAAGAGGTATTAAATGATTCTTTGATAGCATTTTACAAGCTGCAAACACAGTGGTTCAGTAATCAAGCTATTATTTGTCTGACAATGACAGTTTAATCTCTGCCACTCCAAATAAGAGAATCAATCACATCCTTTCTGAGCTCAAATGCTCACAATCAGATGCCAATTAGTGTCAGGATGGTCCAGCCCCAAGTCAGAGACAGGCTTCAGTGAACGGAGTGTCTGCAAGGCAAATAGAGCACTTGCCTTCACTGATACCCTTCAGATACCAAAGTGTATCTATCTAATCCTGCAGCTGAACTGTAATTTTCATTCACAGTCCCCGGAAAAGGCAACACAACCATACACTGCACACTCTGCTCTTAGGAAACAGAAGTAGGGAAACCTGGTATAACTCATCTCGAACTTCTACAAAAATGGGATAGCAATTGTTTGCCTCTTCCTGGCTCACTTTTCAACCTACTCATAACAGGGTTAGAAACTTCCCCAAAAAAAGCTAAGTGCAGAAGTTAAAAAGAAGCAGAACAGATTCAGAATTGTTAGCAAGCTTCTTTTAATGTGATTACCCTCATTATTAAGAACTTAAGCTGGGATACAGTAACAAACAAGAGGCTGGGAGAGTTTCAGGCGCATCTACAAGCTGTGACCAAATCACAGATGAGAGCAACTGAGTATCCAGAAACAGGTACATTCCCTGGTGTGAAGGTAGCAGGAACCACAGCTAATCTCTGTTATCTGGGTTTTTAAGAAGCAGTGATAAGCTTTGTAGCTGAAGAAAAAATAATCCAGTGCTATAATGCAAGATAGGTAGATTGCAGTGCCGTTTACCATTTCATCAGAAGAATATTTTCTATGCAGAAAACATTCTTATTCTGCTCAACACTGGCTTCAGGATTTTGCTTTCTGTTGCATCTTCAAACAGTGACACAGAAGGAATCCCTTCCTCCCAGTACTGATGCAGTCATCTCTCAGAACTAAACCCCAGCAAGGGAAGTGCAACAATTTTTACCTTTTTCAGACTAACTTTGCGCATCTCAGATAGATCAATTTCATTTGGATTGGTATGTTCAGCAAGCCAAAGAATTACTTGCAGTCAATACTCCTGCCTGCAGGAAGACCCACACCGTACCTTATATATTTTGTTTGCAACCCTGATCAGATCATATTGACAAAGATTCAAGCCAGAACATGCAACTGGAAAATATATATGCATTCCTGTCTACAAACCAGAGATCTCTACTGATAAGCTGAGAAGGAAGGAGATAACACACAATCATAAGTGGACCCTCAAAGGTCATCAAGACAAGCAGTGCAATGTGAATCCTAACTACCTGTGTCCAGCACAGGAGTCGGGAGGAAGGAAATGCATCTGAGATACTTGGCAGCGCTTGCAGAGCATGAATTGCAGTGAAGGGGTCTGGAAAAGAGTCTGGAACTCATTAGCTAGTCTTGGCCAGCACACATCTGTAGCCATCCAAACTTTTCAGGGGGCGAAATCCAAAGTTTTCGTGGATATAGCACACTACAATCTTAATCCACCCTTGACAGCTAACAGAGGTAAATAAAAGCTCTGGGCCTGTGATGTTTTCAATATGATAAAATTAGATTTCATTAGTAATTCCATAATGCATGAATTACCATTGCAAACCTCAATTCTATCAAACTAAATTATGGAATACTGCCATTAAGTTGGTGCAATGAAAACAAGCAAATGCATTTTCGGGGTTTAAATTGTTAAGAAAATAGATATTCGATCAAAAAATAATCTGTATCAAGTTTGTTGTGTTTACTTGAAAAAACAAATTCTCCCTAGCAACTGCTTAAACGAATCTTACAGATGCAACATACCTTATTAGAGGCCTTTGATTAAAAAAATATGGATTGTTAATACTGTATTCTGAGTCATCTATTTTCCCATCTGCTAGTAATTCCTACAATATGAACTATCAACAGAATGGCTAACAACAACAATTTTCTATGGCAATTGCAAAAGTGGGTTGCCTATAGCACTTTCTAAGATTTAACCAGTGCATGCCTTGGATTGCTCTGTGTTGTTAGTGGCCTCAGGTAAAAGAAACTTTCTCTCTACTGCAGCTTTTTCTATACTTTTGCTGACCATTTTCTTCTCTCTTACTGAATGAGATCCACTGATGATTTCAAAATCCTTTTTACTAATCCAACAAGTTAGACTTGAGTCAGGATCCCCTGTGACAAAAGGTGGGCCCTCCTGACTAATTTTTCTGGTCTATGAAAGTTCATACCTAAACCCCAAACACCCACTTACGTGGTAGTTTCCCTAGCCTCGCATGCAAGGAAATATGCCACAGTTGCTGTTATCTGCTCAGCTGCAGCTCTCCCATCCTTGCCATACATGTCAGGCAATGACCCTGTTTGAATCACCCACTGGCTGCACATGAAAGCTGTGACCTGCTGTCATCCCTTCCCCTGCTGTCACTGGTGGAGGCAAATCAGTCACAAGAAAACCAGCTTGAACAGTGAGTAGAGCAAAAGCAATTATTTCTGTACATTAGGGAACAAGTTTCCTAGATGCAAAACACAAAATACGAGGCTGTACATATACAAAAAACCATCTCATTTACTATTGTTGCTTTTGGCAACTTATGGGAGAAAAGAACCAGGAATATAAAATTTTAAACCTTAAACTTCATTCCACAGGACTACCTCATGCACTGGGAGGGGTAAAATATGCACATGGCATTAAGAGAAGATTAAATCAGGACAACTTCACTTAATTTTAAAAAGTCCTTTTAGGAACAAAATCTTATATAAATGTTCAATTATTAATTCCTATCTTCGCTACTCAAACCTTCTCTGTTCAAACATTAAAACTGTATATTAACAACACAAAGCTCAATCTCAGTTACTACCACCATCATTTTTCAGCTTGTGAAGACTTTTCTCAGCTTCATACAGTATTACATTTGAATAGCAAACAAACAAGAGAAAATAAAAAGGAGTTTTCTATAGCATTAAAGCATACTATGATTTGCATACTATCCACGGCTTTCCCTCTTAGCACATTAAGTACTGCCAATCCTAAAATTCAAAAATTATGAGCTGGGTCCTTCATCTTTATTAAACTACCATAAGAAATTAGATTCCTAAAACGATAGTTTTTTTGGAGGAAAGAGGTGTCTTTCTACTTCTCTTTTTATTTCTGAGCCACGAGGAGGCAGCTGGAATTTAAGCCTTTTTGCAATCGTGAGGTCTAAACTGTTCAGGAAAAAAAAAGTCTAGGAGCTGAAAACTTTAATGAGTTATGCTGACTATAGGAATTGAAATCTACGGAAAAGCACAAATCATCATGAAAAATCATGTACATATCAACGATATTACAACTCTTGCATACTGCAGTTTTCCACAGTTCCTGACAATACCAGTTAAGTAGCGTGTGTTTATGCTTGATCATATCGTAAGCAGTTCAAATATAATTTACATTGCTTTTACTACTAATGAATGTGATGTTCATGCAGTTGGGGTATAATAATTTTCACTCAAAGAGATAAAACATAAAAAACAAATGAACAGAGGTAAATAAACTGCAAGCCAGGTATCCTAAAAAACTGTCCACTGATAAGTAACTGTGAGATCAGCTTCTCAGCATCTGATAGATAATAAAAAATTAATTTTAGAAGCTTACAAAAGGAAAAAACTCCTGTTATTCTGTTTCTGTTTGCTTCTGTCACGCAGAGATTGTACTGTAACATTACACACTTAGAATTGAATTTACCGAAGCACGACACTGTAATTTGCTATTGTCCTCTCTTTACAATTGGATCATCCATCACAGACATTTTTCAAAATGACTTTTAGAGTATCACAGGCAAAAACTCGTCATTTAAAATGCCTCAGAGAAGACCTTGGTGTTCTTTAAGTACTCTGATTTTCTTTATCAGACATGTTAAGCTACAGTTAGCCATGAAAAATACAATGAATGTTTAGTGAAGTTCCCAACAGAGTAAGTAATCTAAAGCTTAGGAAAAAACCTCCATGCGGGTATCCATTGTGCACTGCAAATACGTCCGCACAGTGAGGAGAGCAGAGCAGGTACCACATCTTATCTAAAAGAAGATAGGATCTCCTCTCAGCCCTCTCTGCTTTTAGAGGAAAAAAAAACATGAAAAAAAGTTTTTCAAATATCATCCACATAGGTATACAGCTTTAAAACAAAAATGAATTATTCAACTGGAATTATTAGTGTGCTAATAATGTAGTATCTTAAAGTCAGCATTTTATCTGTATTAATGTGTAGATCTCCAGGGCAAGCAAGTTTTAATGGTCTTTCCTAATTAACTCTCTCATAAACAGCATGCTTAAGGTTGTAAGAACTATGTATCCCATCTCAGCAAATTGTAGTTATCGTTCACCTACATAAATGCAAACATTGCTCCACATGTTTTTTTCAAGGTAAGGCACTGCCTCCTTGCCATTTGATTCCTCCATGAGAGGATCACTTATAAAATGTTCAGAAAACAAGATTTTTGCACCTTTTTAATGTTCTGCTGATCTACATGCAAGTACAAGCTGTGTTAACTACTGACATGGAAATGATTTGGGATCTTTCTTTTTTTTTTTTTTTTTTTTAAAACATAAATTCATCCAGGTAAGATGTCCAAGCATAATAAAGGTACAATTATAAAAAACTAAAGATGGGCCATTTTTGCAAAAAATATTTGGTAAATGCAAATCTGTATTTGGAAGTAAAATTAAAAGCATAAATAATATGAAATAGAAGTTTTGAAGTTAAAAACGGTACTAAAGCATACAAATTAATTAAATACAGAATGAGTCATGTATAGCAAGTTTACTTTAATAGTTCCATTTAATATTATATTTAAAAGGAAAAGAAAAATTGAAATTCCTTGAATAATCAGGATATCTGTACGGCACACAAGATATATCTGTGCAGAAGTTAACTGCAGACCCAGAAAAGAATTTAACCTGAAGAGCTAGAAGAATTTTTAAACCTTAAACCTCAGTGTCCTAGTGAAAGACAACACATGCGCATCTCAAACGTCTTAGAAATAAAGAACGTTCATAGCTCAAACTACAACAAAAACAGATACAGCAAAACTAAATTTTCCAGAAGGGACAAAGTCTGTTGGAGGACAGCCTCTCCCCAGCCCAGAACACACACACAAATTCTTTTCTTATTTGCTGAGGAGTCTTGACTTACTTATATTCTTTACAAGGCAGAAAAATCAGTTCAGTTTAAAATAACCTATTCAGAAAGGATCTAGGAAAATAACATATCATCTTCAATAAATGGAAGAATGATAGACATACAGTTTGTTGGCTTTCATTTCAAGTAGAAAGCCTTCTAGAAGGCACATCCAACAGTGTATAGCTTTCAACCACTTTGGGTATGAGATGGACAGGAAAAAATCCAGAGTCCAAAAACCAGAAAGGGCAGACGCTGAATGCAGCAAATGGACAAAGCCGGGGCTAAGCAGAGAAATGTAACCGAGCTGTTAGTCACAGCAGGGAGAAATGAGACCCCTGCTGCACAAAAGTCACACGGGTTAAGGCCTGGGGATGGGGACCAGGGAGAAGAGGACAGCCGAGCCTAGCTGAGGGAGCACTACCAACAGCATGTGGCTGCTGCACAGGGACCTGCGGTGAGTGGGGAGCAAGGCTCAGTCCCAGCCCCCTGCCATGTAATGACAGCTACAATATTAGGGAAAATGATCAAAACAGCTCTGAAACTTTCTTACCATCTTTAAGAACTGAGAAGATTTGTTGAATATCTCTTTAGAACTTAAGGGATACTTTAATTCTCCCTAATAACATAGCTGTTTTATTGAAGTCTTATCTACAAATCAGCCAGACACTGAAGTTGCAGCAGCTTCACCAACACAGTCAGCTCTTCTTTTGATGAAATGCACCAGCTCTACATTATGAAACTAAATTTTAATTAAAGAACCACTGATTATCAGATAATCTTTAGTCAACCTGAGCAAATACACATTGCCACTCTAAATGTAGTAAAGCTACTGCCTTCCTTCTAATCCAGACTAAATTAGATCTAAAATAAGTTAATGAATACAGAAAGTGATAACCTATGAAATAATACTACTTAGATTGCAGCTTTTAAATAATACACAGTATCTTTTCCTTAAAAGAATGGTAGGTACTCACAGTACAAATAATATACTGAGAAATATCCTGGAAGTACGAAAATATAGAACAAAATAATAATTAAAACACATGAATTAAAAGGCCCACGCACTAAAGTACAACAGCAACAGTAAATAATAAAAAAGCCACTGCCATCTTAATGAACAAGAAAAGCAGGCGATCTCAAGGCTGATTCTAATTCTAATCTCTTAAAGAGACTCTATTCTACACAACACAACACACCTTACTACATGTAGAAACCCCATTTATTTATTAAACAAGATTCAATGACTCAGTGGCATATTCACTTACTGAGTCCAGAACTGCCAAAACAATTTGCCACATAAATATTTTATTATCAAATATTTTGTTTATGACTCAAATATGCATGTGATTAAGCCAAAAACTAGCTTTCTCACCTTCACAGTATTATCTCCTAAGAAGGTCTAAAGCACTCCATCTATATACACTTTGAGTATTAGTTTGTTTATTCAGTTTTTTTTTATTATAATTTGCAGATATAGTTATAGTTTATTACGATGAAGGAAAAACACTAGACAGAACTAACTTCAGTGCAAACAGGTACCATGGAAGCTTTTGGGACAACACTGTCAATTAATCCCAGTACCAGTTCTAGCATTCACTTCTCCACTTCCACATTTCTGGAGTGAATTACGTCAACTACAGAGCTCACAGCTAGGGAATGGTCTGAGCTCCGTAAATCCTCCAGACATATGATGTGACCCCAGTTTCGCTAAGAATTCTTCTGGCCTCTCTATCCACTGCTGGTTTTTCACTTCATCTTACTGATTATTTACGTTTTGATTATGTTTCACTTTTCTAAACTTAAACTAGTCACGAAAAAGAAAAAAATACATATTATTATATAGTAGCAGTAGAAAAAGAAAATAATAATAAAATCCTATTCATTGCAAGATGTATCAACAACAAAAAAGATGCACATACTGCACTTGATGTTGAGGTGTCTGCAACTTCAAATCCAAATCCTTATCCTGAAAAACCCTGCTGGGAGTCTAATCTAGGTTTTATAATTGATGTAGCATTCATAATGTGGAAAAAGAAGTAAAACGAAGGGCATTATCGACATTATTTCCAACTGTAAGAGCAGGAAATAATGATGAGTTCCTATCAAGCTTGATCTTGCACCAAACAATGTATCTACCTCATTCTTAGGCCACATAAAAACTGTGAGGAAAATGAGAGCCAGGCAAATGTATTCCTCCAATACAAGGTGTCAGTACTCAGAAAAAATCTGCGCTCAGTTTGGTCAGTAGCTACATAGCTCATCTTTAAATGAAATTATGTTTCACAACTGCACATTCAGAAATAATTAAAAGCCTAATGAAATTTAATTTCAATTTACCGTGCCTTGTAAAAACAATTCAGTAGTTAAGACCATTTTCAGAGTAGTGCTTTTCCAAAGTAAAGACAAAATTATCAATGTTGAGGCTATTAATTGCTTTTGCAATTTATTTAAAATTCATCACTGCATTTTCTGCTTACAGCACACTTATTCCTCAGTTTGAATTCAAATTCCTCAGTGCCTTCAAAGACATAAAACTGAACAGAGACAAGGTACAAATTAATGGGTTCGATCATCTATTGTCATGGTCTATAGAGTTTGTTAGAGCAAAGAGCGTGAAAAATCCCTCTCTGCCAACAGAGCTAATGCATATGCATGAGCACAAATGCAAGGAAACATAGAGTTAGTATCAGACTACACATCTGTCCTAGACCTTCTGAGTAATATATGAATTCAGCAACACACATGGATTACTTCTTGATACAGTTATTGCATGTATCAGGATGCAGCACTGGAAAAAGTCCTACTCTCAGAAAAGCATATGAATATACACTATATATTCTTGAATTGATGCTAATGAAAATCACCTTATGTGGCAGAATGATGCTATTAAAAAAAAGCATGTATTTTAAAAATGTTAACATCCTTCACCATACTGAGCAATTTAAAAACTAGTGTTGATGTACAGCAACAAATCTGAGTAAGAACTGTAGAAATTACACATACCATTTGTTTTACGATAATTCATGACAGTGTAAAGAGAAAACCAAAACCATATTATTTTGGTAAATTACAGGCGAATGCCAAATTCACCAAAGGCTCTGTTAAAAGGCAAAATGAATGCAAGTAATGACTTCAAAATATTTTAAAATCTCAAATAGATCAAGAGAGATTTTAAAGTATCAACATAGCATATTGTATACAAAAACCTGAGAATCTGGTTCATCAGTTCATTTTTTCCTAAATAAGTAATTTGATTATTGCATTTTCAAACTTTAAATACTTGTTTAGAGAGATATTGGCTCCTTGCAGTCCTCAACCATTTCCATCTCAAACCACTTTCCTCTTTCCTCCACGAGCATTTTCTCTTGCTTTAAACAGAATCTTCTGCGGTTTTTGACATTAATATCTCCAAACATCAGCCATTCTGGGAGCTTGTGTTTTTCACATATGATGGTTTGCGTAACGCAGGGAAACCTAGTTATGAACTAAACACCTATTAACCTGGTTGTTATCAAGTTGCTTATCAATTCAATATCATGCAATATTTTACAAGTAGCAATGTCATTTGAAAACTGACATATTTGCTATTTATTGTTGCTATAACAACCACAGAAAACTGTATAAGAAAATAACAAGCAATAAAGGATGAAACACCATAGAAACAGACAAGAATAGAACAAGTTGTGTCAGCACTAGCCTTAAGGAAAATTTTACACACAAACAAGTACATAGAATTATAAAAAGCTGGAGAAACAGGAAAGGGCAGTTAAGGTGGGAAAATAAAATAGGTAGTTATATGGAATATTAACAATGTTCTCCAACAGAGATTACATGCAGATTACATGAAAGCTCTATGAAAACTAAAACTCATTAAATGAGAAATTTTGAGAAAACATCCAGCAGAGATAATAACACAGACTCATTTCAAATATATATTTTCAACCTCTTGCTTATAATAATACTGCTGAAGTGTCACACAATATAAATAGTTAGGATCCCTCAAAACCAGAACACAGTGATAGCTACATTGCTGCCAGTTCTACACAGTTTTCTAAAATTCCCTCCAGCAGAAGGAACTAACAATTGATTTAGGAAGTTACGAAGGAATTCAAATGTGGATATCTATTTTCCTGTAGGTCAATCCACTACTGGACTGTATAATGAATGTAAACACGAAATGATATCATTTCATCTCTGCTCCTCACCTTTCCAATGACCTCTCAGAGAAAACATCCCGGAGCCTGAATTTTGTTTGGCATGAAGTCATACAGGCTGAATGATACAACATTCCTACCTACAAGCAGAACACCTTTAATGTATTAATTTCTCTGAAAGCAAAAATAAAAGTTAAATAGATACCTCTATACCAAATCTAGAATCAACTCAAGGACTATTAAAAATCAAAGTTTTAGGTCCAGCAGAAGAATTAATACATTTACAGCTCTTTGCTTAATGAATTTACAAAGCCAAAATCGAACTTCTGTCTAGTAAATCTCCTTTTTAGATGTTATCCACTGACTTGTATTGACAGCATAATCAAGACAAAAACACTTTCTCTTCACATCTCTCTTGTTTCAAAGAAGGACAAAAAAGCAGATGGTATTAAAATGCAGCTCAAACCAAAGATGATAAATTTAGATTTGATTCAGTAGACACATGGAAACCATTACATAAAGAAGGGAATTCTTCCATAAAAAGTTAGTTCAGGTGAGATGCAAGTGAACCACAGACAGGAATCTTAACAGAAAGGACAGTCTTGATTTGCTGATAGTAAAACAGTAGTAGAATTAGGGAGCAAACAGAAAAAAAATCAGAGTAAGGAAGCAGCTTCATTTTACACTTAATCTGACCTAAGGACAGGAGGAAGCCAAAAGAGTTGTTCCTACTGTGTGAAGCCCTCAGGCTCCTGCCTGCCTCCTTACATGGGATTCACCAGCTCACAGCTGCAAGTGGGTGGGGAGGGAGGGGAGAGAGGATGCAGCAAGGGGAGGCCGATGTTTGCTGTGCAAACCCAACCAGCTCACCTTGCTGGGCATCTGACTGCTCTGATCAGCATGGGGCAAGTCACAGAACAAGATGATGCCCTTTCCTGCCACACCCCTCTCACCCTCTAACACATCTCACACCTAAGTGAGAGTACAGTGCCCCACATCTATCCCTGCTTCCAAGCTGCAGCGGTGAAGGTCAACCCACTGGCAGGCCAGAGAGAACTCAGACCACAGCCCACATCTCAGCACAGACATAAGTTTGCAAACTCTCTGTCAGACACCAATTATTTTATTTAAGAAACTTGTAGCAAATTAACTTCGGGACCTCCACATTTGCCAAATTTGGACAATCAGGCTCCAAAGTTATCAAGACAAACAGTACAATCACCTAAGTTTCATTTTGCCAAGAAACAGACCAGAAGTAATACAAAGCCAGACTGCAAAAAAATTTTCTCTGAGCAGGGTAATTAGAAATTAGAAACACCAACATGATTAAATGTTAACAGAACACAAACAGTAAAAATGAGTATCGCATTTTGGGTAAGTATAGGTTTGGGGGGCAATCATAAAAACCTATGAAGGATGGTTATGCTTTCATGACAAAGTGAATAAAATTGATTTTATACACTACAACTACTAAAGAATTAATCGTATAATTTTTTTCCCTAAAGTTCTGGCAACTGGATTGGTAGTTTCCTCAAGTTCAGTCTGCAAGTGATCCAAATGCAGCAGGGGGGGACCCTGCAGGAGGGGTGTGGGAATCAGAACCAAGGCTTTTTTTCTCTTTCTGGTATTCATATCCCTTCAGAAGAAACACAGAGATGGTATATTTTCACCACATTTTAGGATTCATGTATTTGACGATGCACTTGACTGTGGAGTAAGAAGACTGCCCTACCTACACCAAAAATGGCAGGAGATCTCAGAACCAATCAAGCTGTAAGTGAAAATCTAATACAAGCAAGCAAAGCTTTTGTACCTATTACTTAGATGGTAAACTTCTTGCTTACTTCAAAAATACATTTTTAAATGCTAGATACAAACAGTAAACACTGTAGTATGATTATTAGATGTCAGAAATGGATTGTACAATGCATGCTTTTGGAAACAGTATTTTAAAATATCCTTTTACAAAACTACTACAATAATTTCTTAAGTTTTATCTTGATAATATAATCTAAAACTATCACAAAAAATGAAAAGGGAATAAAGGATTGTTTTATCCTCCATATAATTTTAATCTTTGCACATTACAAGAAGAAATGTAAATTATGCCTTAACAGTGGATGTAAATGCGGATCCACTCAAGCACTGCAGCTGCCCTGCAGTTGCCATCCAACAATACATTTTAAAACATATTCTAACTCATCACATGTATTTCTAAAAAGCTTTCACACCTGCAAATAGGCAGAAATGCGGTCTTTATAGAAAAAGCTTAAGGTGTCACTGGCAGTCCACTGACAGTCTGTCCTCTGTGTTGCTGCAGTGTTATCACTGAAGTCCTGCCTTGCTTTGATTTAACTGCTCAGGCAGCCCATCGCTTGATTTGGAAGCACTCTAAAGCTCTCAGAAAAGTGTTTAGGGACTTGGCATCATGTCTTCTCACTGCTGTGCAAAAGCACCACTCTGTTTTTGCATTTTCATCAGAGCTATCACAAGAATTGTGGACTCTGCTATTCCTACACTGCTTTTAAATTTGTGATGGCTTTGTCAATCTTAACACTTCAACAAAACTTTTAATTAAAATATTCCAGAGAGAATATTGCTATTTCACTTTATGCAATTTATTTGGCTTGATTATTTAAAACAATGCAACTAATTTGAAGAAAAGCTTACATTACATCACAGCCTAACTAGGGAACATTTCACCAGAAAGTGAACGTTAAGAAATTCTCTGTCCTATTAATTAAAAGGCATTTGTGGACCTACTGAATGTAGGAGAAAAAATAAATAATTAAAAATCTGCAGGCATTACAAAATAAGCCCACTAAAACTTTCAAAATTGCGTATCTTAACCATGAAGTAAATTCACTTTTTACAGGTAATGACCAAAACACTTTGTACAGTTACTTCACACTATGAAGCAGGTCACACTGAGGTCAAAAGGTGTCATTAAAATCACATGCTAGGGCTATTCACAGCCTAAACTGGCAAACCCATGCCAGCAATGAGGATGAGGAGCCTACTCACTGCCACCCAGAGCAGCACGTGGGCCAGGACCATGAGATGAGCCCCATCAATACCTGAGCCATAAGGCAGACGGCTTTTAATGAAGCAAGTTTGAAGTGCAATCAAATTGTATTCAGATTTCCCGCACCACATCGTCACGACACACTTGTTAATTTAAAGGATTAAAATAATTTCAGGTGACTGCTTTGAAATTTTCAAAAGCAAACTAAGTCTGAGATGGTTACTGTCAATGACAAAGCCCTGACCGAGCATGTTTCAGTTTGACCTCTACATATATACACTTGGAAAGAAAATATCATTTCTTAACATAAGCCAACCACAGATGAAAGCTGAAAGCCCTTCTATACTCAGACATGAAGTCTCTTAATATTTCTACAAAAGAAGGAAGAAATAGAAAGGAATTCTTTGCAAGCAAAGACAGGAAGCTGTCTGTTAACAATTCCTACGATTGTTCATCCAGATATAAACTTCTTAAAACATCAGTGTCAGCATGAGACTTCCTACTTGTAACATCTATAAAACTGACTACACGCCTCAAAGTATCATCACTGAGAAACAAGAGCAGCAACAAAACATATTTCATGAGGATTTACATAAAATTAACACCATGTTATCATTGTTAAATGTGATCTGCAAGTTAACAAATGATTTACCAACCTTCTGAGACGCGTCCTGTAGATCTCCCTAAATTGATTTCAAGTCCTGCTGTATTTACAGCAAAACTCTCTTGCCTATTTCACAAGTAGATGTGTCTGTTCACAGAAGTAACACAAAGCAGCATTTTTACTCCATACCGTTTTCCATAAAATCAACATATTTTTTTCTATTGTACAACCATCGGAGCAAGCACTCCCTTAGAGAACACATCAAGAATGAATAATTTGCAGAGAAATATGTAAGACATTACTCATACATAAAACTGTATATCCCATGTCTATGAACGTATCAAACACAGCAATTCCAGTTCAATTTCACCGAAGGTTAGTTGTGATCATAGACTGCTTGGCACCAAGTACCATTTATTTAGATGAGTACAAGCCAACCAAAGCATGAAGCTTCCTGGCACAGCCAGCTAGAAAATAAAAATAAAAATATTAAAACATGTGGACAAGCCAGCCAGCTTTCACTTAAATACCTGACACTTACTCAACTGATAACCACCTGCATACAAAGTCCTTCACAGCCTTAAAATGACTTCCTTCTTTCCGTTTTTTCCTTTGAAAGAATAAAATATTTTTCAAGCTATTTCCCATCATATCAAGTACAAACATGCTTTCATTTAACTTCAGGAATGGAATGTGTCTTATTTTGATCTTTCACCTTTGTTCAGTTAGAGAAACTTGTATTGTTGGTAATAAGAGGAAAACCAGATCTTACTTAAAATAAGATTTATGCTATGTTTTTGTATATTCTCAGGGACACTGCATTCCAAATCGATAATTACTTACATTTTCTTTCTCTCTTTCTTTTTTTTTCTTAAAAAAAGAAAGTATGTTTTTAATGTAGTCAGTCCTGCAAAGACAGCTGGCAGGATCACCAGCCTCCTGAGTCAGTAGTATCATACACCAGGCACTCGTTTTAATTTTTAGCTGAAAAACCCTTACTATATATCCCATAAATCATGGTTTGGCAATAGATAGAGATGTCTACTTTAGCAGGGGGGTTGGACTCGATGATCTCTCGAGGTCCCTTCCAACCCCTGTGATTCTATGTTCGCATGACTATGGCACTAACATTTTTATAAAGGGGAATGCATGCTCCCAGATAACGAATACAGGAGCTGTACAGTTACAGACTCTAAATGTAGATGTACACATGTAGACTCTCTTTACTCTGATACCTTGTTGGATCCCAGTATAGAAAAGGGTGGGCGGGTGTGTATACACACACATATACACACTTCAAAATGGACACACAGAGGGAGCGTGCCAGTGTTCAGTGCTATACAACCCGTGGAGCCATAGAGGAGCGCTGACAGCTGATGTAGCTGACAATCAATTACAAAAGCTATAGCATACACTGCAGCCTGCTCCACAGCCACACAACCCAGGTACACCTGATCACCTTTGTGCTTCTTTTTGAAACAGGACTTTGCCAATGTCAGCTGCTTTGTTTTGCAAATCAAGAGCAGGTTTATTGTGTAATGAGAAACCAGGGCAATAGTTTGGCTGTAGGTTTCAAGAAATGAATACTTTTGCAAATCCAAAGTTGTTGGGACAATCTGCAAAAATAACGATCATTTCACAGTAGAAAATAAAATCAAGGAAAAAACTGTGGGTATCAGGAATAGAGGATTAGTTATATGGCAGTAAACAAGGGGAAGGCAAGAAGAAAAATAAGTATATATTTAGAAACACAGGCATTAATCTGACATGAATATAATCCCATACATTATTACATTCCCATAACTGCAACTCAAAGCTAAGCATAGGCCTTCCTTGTTTTATCTGATTTCAGTGAGGCCAATTGATAGTACCTCCAAGTGACTGATTTCAGAGAACGGACTTCATTTTCTAAAACTACCACCAGCATCTGCAGTGGAATTTACAAAAAAAATTGCTTGTTACTTTGGTAAATACTAGCTTAAAATTTATGTGCCTCTGTAGCTCAAGACTACTTTAATTTATGAAGACAAATTTAAGGGATGTGACATGCAGATATGAAATCCAAGATGCATACATTACTATCTATGTCTTTGACTTAACTTTTCCAAAAATAAACATGGCACAATAGTGAGAAGCACAGGAGAAGTTTGACTGGGTCAGACGTACAGAAGCAATGATGATCATCACTGATAAATCAATTCTGTCCCTATTAGCATTTGGTTACTGTGTGATAAATGGCAAGTTTCCACCACTGTACTACACAGAGCATTTACAGAGCAAGAAATTCAACCCATCCACACAAAAGTAGTCCATGTCCTCTGAGGTATTATTTCCATTGCTTTGAGTCACTTGCTTGGTACTGTGTCTATCAGTGGAAGTGCACCTTAATAACATTTTGCACTGTCTCATAGGCTCTCCTCCTAATACCTTTTTAAATTTTTTCCTTTTTTTTTTTTAATCTATGCCATAAAATTATGTATCATATATATTTTATTTCCATCCAAATTCAGCACTAGGCATGGGAACACATTTCTATGCTACAGGTACTTTTGTAAAAATCTGTGAGTAGTTTAATTTAAAAGCCATGGACAGCAACCTAAAGCAATTTTTAACCATGCAAAATGTTTTATAAATACTTCCATGTGCGCTGTTCATCTGGAGTCTCACCAGAGACGAATAATGACCTTGTATTTCATTCTCATTTACTCTGAATTAGCCAAACCTTGTGTTTTTAATTATATACTTAATACACCTGGCATGGTCTAATTACAGAAAACAAAACATCATTTAAACAAAAGGTGACCTTGAACTTAGTCTATCAAAATACCAGTTAACTTTAAGTTTTCAGTTTTTAACAAACTGCCAAGACATGCAATAGCAATTTTCCAAATGTGATCATATGCCTTTGGAGCAACAGACCTTGTGCATTAGGAAACATCTGTACATACTCTTTATGGCTTCCTTCATTATTAATGCAAATCCCTCTTAGATTTCAATAGTGCAATAAACAGTTCTATAGGTAAACACCAAGTTCACACTACTGATATTTTTAATGTGTTAGAGTATACTAAATCTAGATTTGACAACCAGCAGCCTGATGGAGCTGAAGCAACATTTTTCAGAAACCAGTGACTTTGCGTGAGTTTCACAACCACGAACAAAGGGAACGTGAAGCTGTAGCACTGAAAATACAATGCAGAGAGGCAAAGGGCTTTGACACAAGAAACTGTTTTAAAAGACATGTTTATTTTAAGCACATTGGTTATCCTACTGCTGTAATGTGGTTACCTACATGCCTGAAACTGAGCATGTGCTTAAATTCCTTCTTCAGTTGTGCTGAGTTTTAGTGACAACTTGTTTTTATAAGAATGATTCAGTGAACGCTCTTTACATATTTGATACATGTTTTTTACTCCTATTTGTGACCAAGTAATGCTAAGAAATTAGGAACAGCATATTTAATAAAGCGTCTGGGATTTAAAGTCAACAGAATGTAATTCCTACACAAAATTAAATTCTAAGCCTAGAATTTCTGTAACATAATCGGACCACATATTATTTTACATTACGGGTTGTTTTTTTTTTTGACATTACAAATTCACTTTAGTACAAGAATAACTTCAGTATACATTCTCCTCAAAAGAATCCTAGTAATTTCCTTATACCTGGGTCTTTGGTCATCACTGCAATCCTAATCCTTCCCACATCAACATGCCAGAGCAGTGAACGTACAGTGTATCTGAGGTAAGCAATATTAATAACAGTATTAAGAAAAGGAGGAATTAAACACACTCACCAAAGATCTACCTGTGGCAAATTCATAAACAGCTGACTTTACAAACATGTCTTCTCAGAATACTCCTATGTTCTGTACCAATGAGCACTGCATACTTCTAAAAAAGAATACTTCACTGCACTAGGGGTACAGAAACTGGCTGTTACAAATGTTTCAGCATGACAACAGACTACTATCGCCACTGGCACATTCAACATTCTGAATATAAGTGACAAAGAAAGCATTTTGCATAAGCAGTAGATTTGAATGGGTAGGTGCTTGTTAAAAAAAAAAAATCAATTTTTCAGTTATACAAATTCACATGAAAGTATACTAACCAAATAAGCAGTTCTATTCAAAGTTATCATGAATGTTAACAAGCATCCATCACTTCATTAGGCTGGCAAAACAAGGAGAATAGTTTTTGTAGAAAGAGGGAAAGAACCCTTTTAACATCCAACAGATGGAATTTAATACAAAGAGGAAATAGTAGGAAAAGATTTTATAACATACATCATGTATGCAATAGATATATGTTGATTAAATAATGAAATACATTACTTTTTATTTACCTGAACTGCAACAGCATCTAAACCAAGACTGCGTTACACAGCACTTTCTGAACTGCTTAGAGTGGGACACAGTCTAAGATAAGCTTATCACAAAGCAGAAGGTCATTTGAAAGTGAAAATAAGATATATGGCAGTGAGCAATATTCACACTTCACATAAGACCTGATGCTGAAACTGCTGCATCTTGGAAACACTTACTTTCTGCTTTTGTGCACCAAAGGTAACAGAATGTATTAATTTTTGTTTTATAAAAGGCAACACAAAAGCTGGCAAATAAATTCTCAGATCGGAATCCTTTTCACTGTGTGTCAAACAAATGGTCCCTGCCAGTGCAATCACATTGATTTAGCCATACCAAAAAATGATGTTCCTGCAACACAGGCTACACCAAGCACAGACACTGCACCCACTGAAGCACGTAAGTGGCTGGATCTACACCTTTCTTCTCAGGAGAAGAGTTTTCCCTTCCCTTCATCCCTGTTTAGCTATCACTCCTGATTATCTTTTGTTCAGCCGACACCCTGACATGACCCAGTTAGACAGCACAACAAATTTTCAAAAGGGTGACAACCTCAAGGCATTTTTGTTCACTAAGATTTTTTTCTGTCATTTTGCACGCTGAAAAACTTCTAACTGAATGTATTATGGAGTATGCTGTTAAATAAAGACAAGTTTCCCTATAAGCCACAATATTTGAAGCTTAGAATTGTCTGTTTCACACAAACTGTGCTATTTAGACAGCACAAAAATCATTTGTCAGAAGTTCAGTCTTTCATTCCCGTAAGACCTGGTACAGCTATGTAAATTCAGAAAGAAAAAGAGTGCTGTCTGTCAAACAATGCCAGTGACGCAGCCTGGAGCAAAATATGCATGTCACTTTAGCACAGAGGAATAAAATCAGAAGCAGCTGTTAAATAGATAATCTGGAGAAAACACCTTGAGACCATGCAGGACAACCTGTTAATAGAACCTAGTGCTTATGAACTCTGAAACGAGTGGACACAGAGTTAAAACACAGATTATCTGCAAATAAAAAAATGAGAAGAGTGTTTTCCTAAATTATAAATAAATAAACAAGTAAAATAAAAAATACCACCAATCCACAATCACAACAAAGGCAAATGACTATAATCTTTGTGTTCAATTAAATCTGCTCCAAATAAACTGACAGTAATTAGTCTTTGAATTGTTCAAAGCACATGGTTAATGATTTCTATAGCTGGAATGACAACTCAATAAACTTGTCAAAATATTGCAAGAAGGCAAACCTACAGTAAAAATCAGAACACAATCCTAAAAATCATCCCACAATCTTTTTTTCTTTTTTTGAATCAAGATACAATCCAAAAAATTTCAATGCTGTTTCCTTACTGTGGCATTCACATTTCCAGTAATGAACTTAATTAACCTTTCTTAATATACTGTACAGTAAAAGATACAGCCCTTAATACCAGCCATAAGATATCACAATGTAGTCCATTCACTCCTACAAACTGCTAGATTACATGAATGAAATACTGAAGATAATGGCTGCATCTCCACTTTGTACACTACACAACTATTTTAATAACCCTGGAAGCATCCCTGAGGATATATTCCTTGCTGTCTACCAGTTACTAGCCTCTTCCTTCCTTCTATGAAGCCAATAATTTATTTACATGATATCTGAAAACAATTCACACATGAAACAGAGTATTTTATTTATTTATTTACTTTTAATTTGACAGCGTTCTGTCGCAGTGCCCAGAAAGGAAGACTCTGAGCTCAAAAACCTTTTCTCTGAGTCTGTCTAGAATCAGTTTGGTATCCAGGCAGAGGGAGCAGCTCCTTTGAGAAGGCACACAGATTGATGAGCTTTCACCATCTTGCTGTTGCCAAGGGGCTGCGAGGTAGTTACTGTACTTCTTCCTATGCTGCTACAAAGACAGACTGTCACAACTTCAAACCAGTGGCCCACTGACAGATGTCCCTAATCCTGAAGAACAAGCTATTCCCACCTGTGGATAGCTCTAGATGCAAGTACAGAACTGACACATGGAGAACTGATCATATTCTTGGCAGCTACTGACAGCTTGGCTGCACTCCAGGGCTCTTCAAAGTAGAAGTGAACTCCAAAACTTCATAATAATTTCTGGGGTGGCTATTTATATACTAATGTATGTATTGTTTCATTTGTGCAATATTCTTCCTAAGACAGACACGTAAAGGAAAATTAAATATCCACATAGAGAAAGTTATTTCTCATGGGAGAAATAAGAACTGCTGAATATTGTTTGAAGAGCTATACCTAGGCATAACATCCTAAAATTATAAACTGGAAATTTTAAAAAAAATAAAAATCACTTAGTAGTATGATTAATAAAACTGAAACAGCCTCCCTCAAAGAAAATGATGGAAGCACCTTCAATTTAGACTTGCTGAAACACTCTGGATTCAGTAGCGCATTGCTGGGACAATCCATTGTAAGTAAGCCATTTTTCTCTCTCATTTTTTTATTAATAGTAGTTTGGAAGAAGAACTACCTTACTAAATGAAAATAATTCAGCACCACACAGCATAAGAAAGCGCTGGAATCATTTAGTTGCTAACCTACTTTAAGATGACCTCTGCACATACTCATACTTGATATATCATGTCAACACTTCCTAAGTAAAAGATGCTCCGAAACTACTGGAAGAATAAATTGTTGTTCCAATGATTTGGAGTCGCAGTAGATATTACCAGTGTGGTTTTGGAACTCAGTGTTTTCTTCAAGTTAGGTGTTCAGTTAAACACAAAGGAAAAGCGAAACTCAAATTTTATTTGAATGCAAAATTCAGAAAGGACAAGACAAATTCATCATAGTCTACAAAGGTTATTCTTACACCCTTTGCAAGAAAACCATGTATTTACAGTATTTTAGACCTACCTGCTTTTGATTTGACAGAGAGAAATAATGTGTAAAATTCTCTCACAAAAACTTAAGAGAATCAGTATTATCCAGATTATTTAAATCCTCAAAAGCCGAAGACCAGAAAACAGTGATTCTCAAGCAGAAACATATGCAGGTACAATCTATCTTCACAGAAACTCTATCTACTCATAAACTAACAGCAGAAGCCAGTTTTCCTCAAATACAAGGTGTTTTCTAGGTAACCCAGCCTACTGACACATTAGCAGCAGAAGCAAATTATAATTGAGACGCTCCAGATTTTCTCACATAATTGCTTTAATTTTTTTTTTTTGTTTATTGCATCAGCCAAACTACTGCACTACTACCACTACTTCTGCGCGCTGCAGAAAACAAGCAGAAAATAGTCTTCTGAGACTGTCTTAGTTTCTGCTGGGACAGAATAGTTTTCTTCAGAGTGCCTGGAATGATGCTTTTGGTTCTAGAAGAAAAACAATGCTGATAACACAACAGTGTTTACTGTTGCTGTTAAACAGTGTTGTACAGAGGTAAGGCCATTCTCAGCAAAGGGCCCCAGGAGTTGAGAGGGAACAGAATTAGGACAGTTGACTTAAACTGGCCAAAGGGATATTCCATACTATATGACTTCATGGGTAGGGAAAGTTTTCAATTAGGAGTTGCAGGGGAGTTCATCAGGCTCTCTTCCACTGCTCGGGGGGGAAGCTGGGCATCAGTCAGGGGATGGTGAGCAATTGCTCGTGCATTACTTGTTATATACATTCATATATGTGTACAGTCATAACTATAATCCTTTTCCTTTTCTCTATCTTAGTAAATAGTTGCATTTCACCCTACAAGTTCTACTTTAGTTTTCTTATCCCAGTTCTCTCTCCCATCCCACTGGGAGGTGGGGAGAGTGAGCAAATGACAGTGGTGCTCAGCCACCTGCTGCGTTAAACTACAACAGAGACTAAATAAATGGTGGTATGAGAACAAACTGGGAACCACAGTTTAAATCACACAGGTAAGATAATAGCATACCAAATCAGAGGTAAAATCTGTTATTGGTACAGAAGAGCAATGAGACTGTCAAAGAGGGTCAGTACAAATTCTCAGAGAGGCAAACATAAATATCTTGCAAAGGTAAGAAAGTTTAAGTAGTTGATAAATACAAACTTACTGGTGACAAAATGTAACTAAATCAGAATTAAGTTTACACATCTTCACATTTCATACAAACAGTTCCTATGTAACTTGTGATATTTCATATCTGAGATTAATTTATTACAAATTCTTTGATCTAGCCTTCCATTCATTAACTGCTATCACAGTGGAGCGCTCAGCAGTAAATGAAAAGCAGAAGCAGAGGACAGAACAAAGTGAATGTGTTGGTATAAAGGTAATTTGCTGCAATTTAAGAAAAGATTAGAAAAAGCACCTAAAACAAAAGTTGCAGATACTACTATCAGTCTTATAAACAAAAATGTAAAATAGCTATTGACTCAGATAAGTGATTTCCTTTACCAGTTTAACTTTATGAATCAGTATTTTGAATTCTGAATCATGAGAAACAAACCATTTTAAAAATACAAGAAAACACACATTTCAGAAAGTCGGAGAATTGGGGGCTACAAATACTCCATACCAACAACTTCAATACAAGCTGAACAAAATTTTCAGTATTAACTAGTATTAATTGCCTTGTTCTTATGTTATCAGATGACAGGTATTTCACGCCTACGACAACAGAAAGCAGCTCAAAAAAAAACCCCTTTCATCTAATTTCAGGAGTCACCTTCTGCTTTCTATTCTTTGTTGCTTATGTTTTAAATTTTCAATACTGTATGGATACCCAAAGAGTTTCAGCCTTAACCGAAACAACAGGAACTGCTGAAATAAAAGAATGTGAATATCTTCTATAGTCGTATTAACATATGAAAATATAACTCAATATATTACACCAGCTACTTACCTCCAAAACCCTGCTACTCTAAAATGGTTATAATTAGATTGTATAGTCATGGAGAACAACCACAGTCCAAGCTTCCTTCTAATTTTGGTTGCTGCTAAAGTTTTTGCTTTGATTTCTCTCCCAGAATGCATTCCTACTCAAAAAAAATCCCAGTTCTTCCTCTAAGCCCAGATAGGAAATCAAAAACATAAACCTGGCAGTGAAAAAGAACAAGAATTACACATTTTCTAACATTACCAGAAGACTTGTAGCCTGATGGCTGTTTCATTATTTTTGGTTTTTTTTTTGGAAATGTGTGACGTTAACAATCCCAAAACTTAAATAAGTAGTTGTTATGTAAAATACTACGCATTTAGATGTAGGATTCTTCAAGGAGAAAACTAAATAAGCAGAGTTCAATCCTCCTAAATTTCTTGTCCAGATAAAAAAAAATTAATAAAAAAATCTGATGTCTGTTGCGTGTGACTTAGGTAAGAACGAAGACAGGTTGATTTCCTGGCTTGACTCAAACTCTGCATGAATCACTTGAAGTGCAACCTTGTACAGGTCTTTCCAACATAAAGAAATCCAGTATGACTTGATACATATTTTTCCAAGATGGTAATCACTAGAAAAGACTTTTCATTAAAAGTATTAGAATAATGAAGAAATGAACACGCAGCCATAAGTTCACAGATCCACAAGGGTATGTAAAGACAACATTAAAGTCTCAATAAAACCTGGTTCATTAAATCAGCTAGGAAACTCCTATTAAGCTCCCGGGAAATTTCACTGAAGAATGTCATGAAAAGACTTCCAAGAGATAGCTGCACTCCTAACAAGTGCATAAGAAGAGCAACAGCTATTCTTGTTTTCAAAAACTGATCCCACATCAAAGTGACTTCAAAACACAGCGGATAAGAAAAAAGTTGGACAGGTCCATCGAAATACAACCCACGTCATGGAGAAATGTCTTGAACATCATCCTGAAGACTACTCATTCAGTTCTCCAGTCTCCATTACCCAATATTATTACAGATGTCAAGAAACAGATAGTCAATATTAGAAATCCTTTGACACTGTCCCCCACAGCATCCTCATGGAGAAGCTGGCTGCCCATGGTTTGGATGGGCATACGGTCTGCTGGGCGAAGCACTGGCTGGATGGATGGGCCCAAAGAGTTGTGGTCAGTGGAGTTAAATCCAGTTGGCAGCCAGTCACGAGTGGTGACTGCTTCCCCAGGGCTCGGTACTGGGGCCGCTCCTATTCAACATCTTTATCAATGAGATTGATGAGGGGATTGAGTGCACCCACAGTAAGTTTGCAGATGACACCAAGTTGGGAAGGAGTGTTGATCTGCCAGAGGGTAGAAAGGCACTACAGATGGACCTGGATAGTCTGCATTGATGGGCCAAGGTAAACGGTATGAGTTTCAATAGGGCCAAGTATCGGGTCCTGCACTTTGGTCACAACAACCCCAGGCAACCCTATAGGCCTGGGGAGGAGTGGCTGGAAAGCTGCCTGGAGAGGGACCTTGGTGTGCTGATGGACTGTTGGCTGAATATGAGCCAGCAGTGTGCCCAGGTGGCCAAGAAGGGCAATGGCATCCAGGCTTGTATCAGGAATGGTGTGGTGAGCAGGACTAGGGAAATAACCCTGCCCCTGTACTCGGCATTGGTGAGGCCCCACCTCAAGCACTGTGTTCAGTTTTGAGCACCTCAATACAGAAAGGACATTGAGGTGCTGGAGCAGGTCCAAAGAAGGGCAACAAGGCTTGTGAAGGGCTTGGAGAATATGCCCTATCATCTTTTCAGTAGCGCAAGAAGATCTCATGCTTCACTGTGTGTTCATATAAATTATCAACCTGGTATGTTCTTGCCATTCTCGACATATGGAGGCTCGCATTGTTCCTAACACTCTGTGTCCACAGGGGAGCACAGGGTGGAATGGGGCAGTGGGAGGAAATCTATTTCTTCAACTGTAACCACCCACTGATCTGTATCTGTACAAAACATGGGCCTGCTTGACAAACTTAAGTTTGACTTAAACACTCACCAGTGTGGCTACTTCCAATCAGCAAGATGCTGCAAAACATCAAGATCACTCTAAGTAAGCTCTGATCATGATTCTGAGGCTCACTTTTCACTCCAGAGAAAAGCCAAGAAATGTGTTCAGGCCACCTGGAAGTTCTTGCAAAGCAGGCAAGACCTTATCCAAAGTCTCAGAGAAAGCTGTTGACTTCAGTAAAGAAGAATTTGGAAGCAGAATTCTATACATGTGATATGGACTAATCTCAAGACAGTTCTGAAAAAATAAGTTACAGTGCTTTTACTAGAAATTACTGGACTGATTCTCTGTCTCTGGTAAGTGTGAGCAGTTATTAGAAAACCACTGAAGTGATCTTAACTGGAGGACAGATGGTATTTGTGCTTTAGTTCACTGAGGGGGAAACAGACCTGGCATTCTTCCCTCAAAGCAAGCATCTGCAGTGGTGCTAGTTACTGAGCTCTGGCCATGATGGAAGTGCTGTATCAGGAAAAGAGAAAGATTTGTGGTATGGACCACACAATGGGGCTCAACTCTGTCCTGTAGGGGGCCACTGCAGGGCCAGAAGTGTCTGGCACAGGAAGGCACCTTGCCTCTTCCTCCTGCTACAAAAACCTTGCCACGGACACTCAGCACTGGGAAGCAGAGATTTTGTATTATTTAACAGATAAGATGGTGCTTCACCTTCCATTTCACAAGGCAAGAATTTGCTTGAAATGGAATACAGGGGAAACTTAAATTAATGACATCACACTTTGTTCCAGGAAAAGTTCTGAAATTTACATATAATTGGTGCCTTTAAGAACTTTATAGGGTATGCCTAAAGAAGAAAGAAGGGCCAACTAACTTCTGTTTTTTCAGTTGCAGACAAACCTGAATGCCATGATGTGGAAGCTGTGCTGGCTGTAGCATGAGCTCACAAACAACCCTCTGGACATTTAGAGACTGTTAAGTATTTGGAGAAGGCAGGGAAGATGAAAGCAGCAGCAAGTAAATGGCTTGCAAGAGCACCTGTTCTGAGACGTTTTTATCAAATCACAATTCAAGAGAACCTCTCAGCTTCCTCCCGAGATAAACCAATCTGAAATATGAAACAAGAAACTGAATAAACCTGATTCAGAAGTCAAAACAAAACCTGTCAGAATGATATAACTGAAGCAATTATTGATCCTTCTTAGGACTCCAGACTTAATTTCTTTATAAATAGATGTTTCTCAGATATGTTGTTTTTTTTCTCATCAAAATACTGCCAAGAATGACCATTGTATTCCAAACAAGATAGTTTATACACAGGAGACACTGCTAAAAGTCATACAAATTAAGCAATTGTAGGCCCAAAGTGTTGGAGCAAAAATGTAAAATAAAATCAATATATGAAATGAAATAACAGTACGGCTCTAAAAAACACCAGAAAAAAAGTAAATTCAAACACTAAATAGGAAGCCCAAATGAAATACATTGCAAAGAGCAGTTAAAAGGCTAGGAATAGCTTAGGAATAGGAGTCTAGTGTTATTTAACTCAGTCCTCACCTTCTGGGTGCGCACTAGGGCAGGACCACGGAAGTTTACAAAGCGAGTGTTCAAAATTCATACAACCATATATGAACATGTCTATGAGCACATTACTAGAAGGTGAAAATAATTGAATCATTCATGAAAACCATTAGAAGTCAAACCAGAAAGTCCATTTCAAGGCAACAGTCCAATTAAAGCAGATGTATACAGAGGTATTGTTATGCTCATCAGGCTGGTTATAAATTTTTTAATTATTTCAAAAACTAGCTCTTTAAGTCAGTAAGCAAAATAGCTATTTCAATATAATCTCTCTCTTCAACTTCCCACAAAAGTTGTTAGTATCAGTTCTAATGCCCTTACCATCACTTTGTGTGTCAAATGGTGGATTGTCAAAGGGTATCTACAGAAAATTCTCACATTCTTATCAGTATAATTTGATACTTGAAGTTGCACACTTCTCTTAAAGATATTTACTGTAACAAATAATTTAATGTGTTATCTAAAGGTATAGAAGAAACTGATCTAATGTTCTTCTGTGGGTTTGCGAGTTCTTTCATAATGAAACATTTGTTCAAACTAAAACCACATTAAACATTGACCATTACAACAACATTTACCATTAGTTTAATGATTAACCAACACTGGCACTTTTAAACACCATAGCCATACCTAATCACGACCAAAACATACCAAATGATGTGGTTTAACAGTCAAACAGGATAGCTTGCATATGAACACAGCTCATGATTTTGGGTAAACTCCCTTTTATGGTATTTCTGTACAAAACAAAAATGCAGAGTGAAAAAAAAAAGCCAACCATTTAAGACAAAGGGAAAGTACAAAATACAAAAAGAATAAATTCTGCCATTTTTCATCAGACTCAAGTACTTCTGTGGCAGGCTCTTCACTCCACTCAGTTTAGAGTTACTGGAAAACTTCAAGCCTCTGAAACATTCCTCCAAGGCATGTTTTCCAAACTTCTGTAAGGCCAGATACTTTAAACACCACTATTTATCCAGAGTCGTGTTGAAAGCTGGCATGTGAGTTTAGGTTCAACACGGAATTTTACAAAATATATGACCCCTCTCCAAAAGACAGAGACATATACCAGTACACACACATATGCTTAAGGAATACGTACATTTGTTTTCTCACAAACACAGGTGAACATCTGCATAACTGATATTGAAATAATTTTATTAAAGGAAGTTAATTACATTTTAAATAAAACTATTTCAAACTCATTTATATATTGCCAGATGACTAAATATTGAATTATTAGGGGAACGGAAGATGATGAATACTTTAAAGTTCTCCAAGTACTTCAGTATTTTGAATATCTAGTGTGTTCACATTCTCATTTGCATCAGAGATAGCCCAGATCTGTGAGAAGAACAATTTGACTGGACACAAAGTTCAAATGGTGGAGAGAGTCATTCTTTTAGGAATGTGTATAACACACACGGTAATGCAAAATCTTTGAAGGTCAACAAACAACTCAGAAGAAATGGAAAATAGTGGCCATTAGAGATGGTTAGACAGATGCCCACAAGAGGAACAGAAGGTATGCCTATTTACCATATTGTACCCTTCAGTGCAGTGAGATAACTGAAAGGAATATGACTTGCTAGAGCAGTATCATGATGAAACCAGGATGCTGCCTCTCAGCAGCACAGACTAGACCAGGCTATGCCTGGTTTCCACTCACCTGGAGAACACTGGATACATGTACCTAGAAGCAGGAAGATTATTACAGCAAGAAGCAACCAACTAAAAGCAGCAGAAGTTCTAAACTATTTTATTCATGTTTTAAGATCATTTTCTCCATCACTGTAACAACTATATTTGTGTCAAAGAACTTTCATACTTCACAAAGTCAATAAGTCTTAGCTTGTAGTTGCCATAGCCTAGCTTTAGGTCATCTGAGGCTTGTACTAGTTTACATAAGTCCTGTATCTATGTATCTGTACTTGTGTTAAATTTATATATGCCTGAAAGAAAACTCAATTTTATCACTGATCTTGAGATTTTCCATTTTAGCATAAGAGGCCTTTTTGGCATGCACAGCAGCAACGACTCGTGTCCCATGCCTCAATGCAATAGGTATTTCAGGACCTGCCAACTTCGACCATGCAGCAAGACAAGCATACCTTCTGCTTTTACAGCAAGAAAAGGAAAGGCCCTGAACCAGCCATATCTTTTCCACCTCTACAGCACTAAGATCTAATAGGCTCAATCGTATTGCAGCATGTTTTTCTATATACTGCACAAAACTACAGGTTGATATATGCCTTCAGGTAGGCTGTCGCTTACTCATCTGCCCAGTATGGTGCAGACAGACCTGACTGCAGCTGTAACCCACTTTCTCTTAATGATAGTCAAATCCAGAGAAAGGCAATCAAAACCTACTGGTGGCATCTCTTTTCTGATATCTGGGACGGCTAAGAGTAGCAAACGTTCTTTCCTCCCTTAGCTCCCACTCAGTAATGCAGAGGCTCCAATATTACTACAACGAAGGTGTTCTGTTGGATTCCAACTGAGCTGGAGTTATGACTAGATCTCCTCTTAAGATTTGTGCTTGGCAAGGATGTCCTTTCCTTTCAAACATGGATCACATTACAGTTGCTTTTCTCACTTCATAATAAAAAAAAATTGCAATAAACTGAAAATTGGATTACACCTCTACTAACCAAACATTCCTGTTAGCATGCTGTATTGTAGTCCACTTACTCAGAGACTATTTTCACAATAAGCAGAGCACACTCCAGATGTCAGGTGAAGTTCACCACGCTGATTTTCAACTTAAAGCTGTTAAACAGTTTTTTTTGTATTGGCCATCTGCAAAATCTTCTCTCACCCATATGTTACAACGGCAACTGCCAGCAGCAGAGGCATTTCAGATAGCAATCCACTGATTAAAATTGTCAGGCTATTTTTCAATGAAGGCATCTCAGCTCTGGAAATAATTTCTCCCTAACCTATGGTAAAATAGAACTTATGTTTGCTGACTTCCACAACACGGAATACAGAATCGCAGAACAATGATCATGGTGTTCAGTGACAGGCAAGCTTGAAGGCCACAGGATGTGCTAACTACTGTTCTTTGGAGGTGCACTATTTTGGGAAGCAGACAATTAGAGGGAGATGATGAAGAATGTGTTGAAATGATGCTAGATGAGTAACTGCTCCATTAGGATTTAGGCAGGGCCCACCCAGTGAGGCAGCAATGCAGCCCCTGCAAATGCATATGACTGCCAACCTCAGGCTCAGCAGCTCTCATTCTCTGCTAGCTGCTGTTGCTGTAGCAACAGCTCTTTAAAACACAGAAAACAGGTCAGGTAGTTTCAAACTAACCTCTACTTCTTACGCCTGTTTTCCAACATCACTATTTTGAATTAGCCCACCTCAAAGCCAACCAGGGGGCTGTTGGAAAAGTGTCACCAGCAAGCAGAGAGGAGAAATGCAGGCTTCAGACTTACCAGGCCACAGAGATGCTCAGCAACACAGAGCCTGGCCCAGCCACCACTCTTTCCCAAATACTTCAGAAATCCACATCAGAAACTTCTCCTGTTTCCATCTCTTTATTTTTCTGCAAACATCTTTTTTTCTGCAAATTGTTTGGTTTGTTTGTTTTTTAAATTAAATAAAAGGGCACTGCTCAAAGTTTGGGGGTTTAATCTAGTAAATTAATGAACGTAAGTGAGCAAATGGGAGAAAAGAAGGTTATCAGGAGTACTCAGCATGGATTTACCAAGAGGAAGTCATGCTTGACCAATCTGGAAGCCTTCATGACTGTTTGGGTAGTGAGGGAAGAGCACTGGAATTTGTTTACCTTGAGTTCAGCAAGTCTTTTGACACTATGTCACATAGCATCCCCATAGATAAGCCTAGGAACTGTGGGATAGATGAGCAGACAGTGAGGTAGATTGAGAATTGCCTGACTGGCAGAGCTTAGACATTTGTAATTAGTGGTGCAGAGTCTAGTCGGAGTCCTGCAGCTAGCAGTGCTCCCCAGGGGTCAGTACTGGGTTTGGTCTTATCCAACATCTTCATCAATTACCTGGATGAAGGGATAGAGTGCTCCCCCATAAAGTTTGCTGATGATACAAAGCTTGGAGGAGTGGCTGACACATCAGAAGGCTGTGCTGCCATTCAGTGAGACCTGAACAGGCTGGAGAGTTGAGTGGAGAGGAACCTAATAAGGTTCAACAAGGGCAAGTGTAGAGTCCTACACCTGGGGAGGAATAAGCACATGCATCAGTACAGGTTAGGGGCTGACCTGCTGGAAAGGAGCTCTGCAGAGAAGGACCTGGGTGCCCTGGTAGACAACAGGTTGGCCATGAGCCAGAAGTGTGCCTTTCTGGACAAGAAGGCCAGTGGTATCCTGGGGTGCATTAAAAAGAGTATGGCCAGCAGGTCAAGGGAGGTGATCCTCCCCCTCTACTCTGCCTTGGTGAGGCCATACCTGGAGTACTGTATCCACTTCGGGGCTCTTCAGTTCAAGATAAGAAACCTCTAGAGAGAGTCGTCCAGTGGAGGGCTACAAAGGTCATTACAGACATAGAGCATTTCCCTTACTAGGAAAGGCTGAGAGATCTGGGGCTGTTCATCCTGGAGAAGACTGAGAGGGGATCTCATCAACCCTTATAAATATCTAAAGGGCAAATGTCAAGAGGATAGGTACCCAAACTTTGTCAGAGCACTTGACTTAGGAAAAAACAACCTCAGTGAAGCAGAGCTCCCTGAAATCCACAAGAAGGAAGTTAGCTGGCTCAAGAGACAGCAAATAAAACAGCAGAGCATACACCAGATTACACAGATACATCTCACTCTGCACTGCAATGAATATGCTTCCACCTCTTTCTCCTGTTTCCCTGCAGTTGCACTCCTGGTGCGTAGCACACAGGTGTTCACACCTCAATGAGTAATTAGTCACAGATGAAATCCCAAAGGATCAGTGTTAGTTTCATTTTTTTAATTTAATGTCTTTGTTACTTTAATTGAATCTGTCTGAATATAGGCTTACTTACACTCATCTCTTTACCTTGACTCACAGTGGTACTCTATTAGTTAATGGAAACTCTTTAGAGAAAAAAGCAGTGAAATTTCTAATGTTGCAAAAGCAAACTAAAAAGTCCATCTCACCTTACACATTCACATCACAAGCACCATGGAGCTCTCACAATTCCATCATCATTAATGGTATCTGGATACTAGCTCTTATCTTTTGGTGACTATGCGTCTTGCAGAGGTCATGTTTTTCTCATGTATAGATAGCATTTAGAACACGTGCATATAACTAATAGCAAACGTTAAGTAACAATTTCTACTAAAAGTAAATGATCATTCTGTAAAAGTAATAACCCAGTTGATACTGCAACAACTTGGGGGATGACAGCCTAACATCCATTCCTAACATGAAGCTTTGCACTTCATATACAAAAAAACATATTTTGATTAAAAATATATATAACTTCTTCAGAATGAGCCCAAACCTACTGCAGAACAGTCTTCAGTGTTGAGACTTTTGACATCGTTTTGCTTTGTCCCAAATAATTTTAATGGAAATAATTTCAACATAAACCCAATCCTGTAATTTTGTTTCCTCTATCAGTGCCTATTTTGACTGTTACTCTCCAGGAATTTTCCTTTCCATACTGGTTTGCTTTAGAAGCACATGAAGAACAGCTCTGAAAACAATATAAGCACTTCCTAAGAGTTCCAGTGGGACTGATACTCAAAGAGCTCCAAGATAGCCTCCTCTTCTATTCCAAGACTTCTTAAAGTAATTCCCTATGTCAAAAAGCACAATCTTCAAAGAGAATACAACAAAAAGAAAAGGGAGAGTCATTTGGGGCTATCTCATTTTTACTGGTAGGAAATTTCGGACCTAAGAGAGCTTTCTGATGTGATGGGAAAGCCTGGTCTGTAGATGTCTTCAAAGAACACTTTTTCTCCCATCCTTACTTGAAAGAAGAACATCCAAATATAAAAACAAATATATTGGTCTGTAGTGACACCATGAGGGAAAAAAAAAATCAAATGTGTTTATAAAAAGCTCAAATTCATATCTACAAGCATTACAGGATGGTGACACAATAGCACGCAGTCAAGGCTGCACAGTATGCAAAATTCCTGTACCACAGCTACTAAAATCTAACCTTGTCCATGCCTTAGCTTGTTGCACTGTAAATAAAATAAGTTAAATTCTTTAAAACGTTGTAAGCTTGCTTTAGTTCTCACTATTGCACACTAAAAACTGTCAGGGTTCTCAGCATTAAGCAGCTTTTTTGGAAGAACTACAAACTACATTATTCAAACTTCAGCACTTTCCTAGAACAGTTTTGTCCTTGTACATCTTGTTTACATTAAGTAATTAAATTTTCTTACTACTCTTCTTATGCCTGTACAACTCATCCTGTCAATACGAATATAAATGTATATAAAACAAAGATCTTCATGCAGATGCTATACAAGAGTTAATTAATCAACATACCAAAGATCAGGAGATTTTGTTTCCTGGTGGTAAATTTGCATGATGCTTCAATAGAGATGATTCTGAAGAATTCTGCTGAAGTGCACAAAGTGGTACATGCACCTCTTTGTGTCGTCATTCAGTCTGGGGATCAGACATTACACACAGAGGTGTGATGCACTGTCCTGTCATTAAGAGTGATTTAGCAATGTGGAAACAATCCGGATTAAATATCTCCCAGCTTTAAAAACAATCAACAAAACAAAAAACAGAAAACAACAAAATGGAATACAGAGACCTGAAGCTGAACTATTTTGATACACAACAAACAAATCCTCTAAAACTTGTTCAGCATTTCTGTTGCCCAAGGATCCTGAAGAGGTGAACTGGTACAGACAGCTAGTTATTGAGGTAACAAGATGTTTCTTTAAACGAGCACTGCAGCTCATCATTTCCTCTCATTTCTTTCATTTGTTCTCTTCAAACTACACACAAATTACAGGCACACTGTATAACTAAATATATACACTAGGGCTACATTTCAGACTGTGTTTGTGCTAATGAGGAAAAAAAAGGTTTTTAGATCTCTTCAGGTTCTTAAATTTAGATTCTTTGGAGTAAAGCAGTTTCATTCTTAACTCTATATCAAGAATTAGAAAATTGGTTGAAAAATGAATTTTAAAGTGTCTTCTCAGAAGAAGCTGTTTTCTAACTAAAAAAATAAAAATTACATTGCACATTGAAACTATTAGACATGATACACAAATACAAGGATAGCAGTGATGCTTTAAACTTTCAAGAGAGAAAACATGGTTCACTGAATCTTGGCTGAAATTTACCAGAAGCAGAGTCATGTTTGGAAACGCTATTTGACCTCTAATTGTGAAAACTATCAAGGTTACCCAAGGTCTAGATCCTCCAAAATACTGAGACTTCTAGTAAACAAATTAGGTATGTCACTATTTTTGAGAGCCTGAGTTTGTAATGACCTACGTGTTCTCAAACTCTTCTATGATTATTAAGTTCAGCCATCAGCAGTAGCTTAAAACCCCTCAGGATTTAAGGCCATGGGAGACATTACAGGACAAGGTCACTTACAACAGTCCTCTGCTCCAAGCAGACTCCACCAAGAGTGCTCCTGACGTTTACCTGATCAGGTCTTTAACACAACAGCAACAACTTCTGCAGCTCTCTGAGGCAAACTGCTGTAGTACTTTGCTATCCCATTAGATGTTCTTCTTGCTGTCCAACTTCAAATACTTCACTGCAATTTAAGCCTTTCAATTCTTATTATCAGAGGATGTATGAATGATAAGTAAAAGTACACAATGCTGCTATTCATGTATGAGAATGCAAAAAAGCTTTTTGGCCTAGAGAGTGTCTTCCATGCACCCTTACAATACAAAATTCATATGATCTTTGTCATACAGCAAGATTCACCTTCCAAAACTGCAGGAGTACAGTGCCAGCTCTTTGGCACAAATGATTTAGTGATCAGAATAACAGCTTTAAAATAATCCTACAATTTAAGACAAACAGAAAGAATGGATTCTGTTTACTAACTAAATTATTTATGTATAACACCAAATTCTTAGGCTTGGTTCTCAATTATTCTACAATAATGGAGGAAGGGACATACTCAAAGAGAAAGGCTCCTAAATTCAATACCACTTGGAGAAACACTCCGCTCATGTAGTAAACTCCCTTATTCTCTTGCAGAAATAATTCTCTTTTTGTGGTTAGACTACACAAACAGGATTTAACCAAAATCAGCCAGTACTTGACTTGCAGAATTTAAAAAACAAAAAAAACCACAAAAGTTTAATAGGTTGGTCTGTCCTCTTTGCCTAAGGGAAAAAGTAAAACAATAATGTATTTTTAGTTCACATGTCAGGCCGGCACAACCTCCCATACTGAATGCCTGCAGAGCTGTACGATACAACCTAAACAGCCACGGACTGCATACAAACTATCCACACTGGATTCCTAATACTGACAGCTCTCCCACTGAATTATTCCCCACATCTTTTATTTTTTTAAATGACAACTCACACACAAGAAGCTTCTATACTGGTCTTCTGACATAAGAGGCTCAGAAAATCTCCACTGCTGAGGTTCACGCTGTCCTCACGAAACGACGAAGATAAAGCACATTACAATCCATTACAGTCGTTATACAGTCTCTTGTCTGTTAGCTGCCACTGAACTGAAATGAATGAAATTCTGCACAGAGACTAATTGCCAACACCAATAATACTTTCATTAACTATATGACCAGGCAAATAATTTTCTGTTTATCTCATCTGCAAACAGTCCCTGTAAACCTAGCCACCTAAGATTCCTATTTCCTCAGTTAAGAAAATGCATGCAGCTCTCTCTGTTCTATGATGTTCTTCCTGTCAGCATCTGAAAATGCTTCATGATATTCATGCAACTAATTAAAATCAAAGCAAAATGAATATACATTAATACTTCATTTAAAATTTTCTTTTGACTCAGAGGAGGATTTGAAGTGGTTGAAAGTAGAGGAAATACATTCAATCCATTAACTAGAAAGAAGACTGTATCAAATTAACTCTTCTTCTGCTGAAATAAAATCAGACTAAAGCAGCCAAGATTTTGGCCAAAGAGGCATTTCCAATGAAATGAACTCAATCTAGCTTTATAAATGAAGTTTTTATTAAATTCTTAACAGTCTTCAGTCGTATTATGGTATTTCATTTTTGTGAATCAATTGTCACATTATACACTTCCAAATTACAAGTATTCTGTATGAGCAATATTATTATTTCACCGTGATTATATTCTAATGTATTTGATCAGGTTGAAACCCAAGCAAATATTCTGCCTAGGGTAACAGATGGCTTTTAAAATTTTTGTTGCTATTCCAGAATCTTTAAGTCACCCAAAATGCATCTACTTAAACATGATACTGTAGTTTCTGCAAAACATGATCTACATGCTCACTGTTTAATATTTAACAATCTGGATACCATTCTTGTTTGGAAATAATTCTACTAAAGACAGAAATCATTACCCTATCATTGCTATAACAAATAGATTTGCCTTTTAACATTTTATCATCAATATTTTAAAACAAAAAGTAAATTATTTTTTAATTTAAAATGAAATAATAGATTGAATCAGTGCAAGTGAACTTGAGCACCTCATTCCAAGTAGCATCAACTCACAAGTTATTATCAGTTAGAGATCACTTCATTGTAGTTCACGTACATCCTTTGTTAACACTGTGTCCCATGCTAATACACTTTACAAAGGGGCAGGACATTTTACAAAGCAATTGTGTATCTTAATGAGAAGTAAAATGTCATGATACCATGATACAGTACAAATGTAAGAAACAGGTTAATTCACAATACGTAAACATAGCAAACTATTCTTGCAAGCTAACATTTAGCTGATTTTCCCCACATTAAGTTTCAAGCAAGTTTTCCTTATTAAAAGTTCACCGTGCTTGTTGCGAAAACTATGTTATATAATGCTCATTAAAAAAAAAAAAACTGACAAAAGCTATATATATAAAACCCCACAAACACTGTAGAAAGCAAAAGGATAAATCTGAGCAATCTGCTTCAATGACACCTTTAGTTATACTCCTCATTTAACACACGCTTCTCTCCAGCATGAACCTAGCTGATGGAAAACTACCTCATGCAAAGAAAAAAGCTATCATAATAGAAACAGATCAATCAAATGCCTAACATCTATTAAAAAATAATGGTTCTCAAAAGGTCTGGTCACTCAGGTGGCCAAAACAAGCACCACATCATTCAGTCTAATTCAGTGCTCCATTCCAAACAGCTGCGTTGTGAGCTGAGAGGCAGAAAGACCAAAAGTTGGCCCATTCAGTAGTTAAGCTTCATTATGAAAAGCTGCTTATATCATGTATTGTTAACATTGCCACAAATAACACTATTCCTTATTCAATGACATTATTCCACTTCTCCTCACAGTGAGAAGTTTCTTGTTGACACCAAGGTTCGCTGGGAATAAAACATCACTTAAACCCAAATAAAAATGAGCAAATTAAGAGTATAAAATACTGATTTAATTTCATCATTTGCTGAATGCCTTAAAAACAAGGAAACATAAAACAATTGCCTGTATTCAGAAGTAATCAGTGAGAAAACCCACAAAGATCTTTGAGAGTGTGAAGCATGTATTGAAATTTAGTAAAAGCTGATGTTTGAACAAGCACTGGTTTCTTTTTGTAACATTTATATCCAGAGATTGAACATTCTTTTTTAAATGCCAAACTGAACAAAATGTTCACAAGCACTTCACCAGAAATGCATTTGCCTGAGAGTCCCTGATATAGAAGACCCATATTTTGAGGCTTCCAGAATTTACCAGGACATAACAAAAATAGGTAACAGAACAAATTAAAGCTAAAATTAAAAAAAAAAAAACCCTATAAAAATTCCTAGTCACAGAACAGATAGTACCGAATAATATATATATATATATATATATATCTTTTTAAGAGCAGGAAAAAAAATGTAGAAAACAACAACAAAGGAAAAAAAAGCAAGCAAGCAAACAAAAACCCCACATCTTATTCGTGGAAAACAGCATCTTAGCCTTAAAGCACACAGCTTAGGGCAAATCTGGAATAGCATAATATTCTGCTATGCATATACATATACTCACACTATATATACCATTCCTATATATATATATATATATATACACACATACACATTCCACCCATATATATAGGTCACTATTCCGTATCAGAATTAAGTCTCATGAGAAGTTATTTATAACATATCTGATTCAATACAATGCTCAACTTGAAGATCTGCAATGCAAACTTTTTCTTCATCAATTCATGGAACATGACATCCATAACCAGCACAGACTGATCAAGAGACTGAAGTCCAGCAGGACCAACAGTCAACAGGAGAGAGATGGATCTCCCATATGGCATTTGTGGAAAAAGAAATATGAGCAGTTTTTGACTTTTGAAACAGATGGACTTCAACAGTGAAAAACAAATCCCAAATACATACTTCCAGAGTGAAAAAACATTTCTTTTTTAAAAACTCAGATTGGTGACCAGATCATCTTATTTTCTTGGACAAATCTTCTATTTTCATTGGCACGTATATTTTAAAACATTTACGTCAGGACAGAAAACTATGCCCACACAAAAACTTTCAAACCAGACATAGTGCTAAATTAATTTTGCATTATTTTACACATTCATTTATCCAACTTATAAGAAGAATTTCTTGCATAATTTATTTACACCATCTAAAAATTTTAGCAAGCATGTAAGGCCATTAAATCTGCATAACATGTCTATTTAAACAAAATTAAATAACCTTTTATTATTTTATCAAACAGTAAAATACACCAGTAATAGGATTAAATACAACTGACAACTAATGCAAATACACCCTTTGCCCTGAAGAATTATCTCCTCAGGTCTCATCTTATACACACAAATAAGTAAACTAATTATTCGCAGGGAATTACAAGGATTTTTCCTTCTTCCTGTTCCCTTGAGTCTCCCACCATTTTCTCAATGGCATTTTTCCTTCTCCATTTTATACCACAGGAGACCCACACACTACTTAACTTTGAAGTCTTTCCAAGTGATACACTTGAATAATTGTTCTCAGCATGGCTCTGTCAGTCTGCCAGGGCTCGCAGGTAAAGCCATGCTGGCGCCAGCTGTGGCTTGCTATGTGCAGCTTGCATGGCCACACAGTTAAGAAAGCTTTCAGAGAGTAATGGTGTCATTCAGCAAACAAGCGTGATGATCTCCAGCTTATAGAACTCACCTCCCCTTCCTCATGGGAAGACAGAATAGCAGGAAAGTATATTAGCATTAAGCTAGGTTTTTTTCATTGATACCTTCATTCTAGCGTATTAATCCCTTATATAAACAAAACGATGACTGCCAGCTTTTAATGTCAGGATCCCTTTCCGGATCCCATTAAGGCTAATTCCAACCAAAACAGAATTATTTACTAGGAAAAGTTTCCATTATTTATCCGTTTCATGAATCATTTAAAGACTTTATGTCAGCAACTGCAAACATTCATGTTCATCTCACAAAAAGTTGACAATATATTAAGCATGCTGCCCACTGATTTAGCCTTTCAGAAAGCCTCTTGCAGGCCACTTATCAATAATGCTACTCACTGTCTAAAAGATGAATAGAAGTCCTTCTAGAATGTATGAATAAATAATAATAGCCTATGGTTCAAACCAGCAGGCTGCTAAAACCAGTGTGCTGTGTGACATCAGCTGGTAGCACATGCTTCACAGAAATGTATTCGTTAGTGGGCTGCTCTGAAGCAGGACATCCATTATTGACGAGTCTTCCTGAACTCTTTCTTAAACTTACCTATGGAAGTATTTGACTTTTGTTACACTTCAAACAAAATCCCTCCAAGACTGAGTACGCGCCCATGCTAACAGTTACTCATTCTTTTAAATCATATTTCTTCCGATATCAAAATAATTCTGTAGCAACAAGTCCTTCAGCACTGCCTGCCTTTTCAGAGAGTGAAGGACAAACTGCACATCGTGCGGCTTCTGAGGCCCTTCACGTGCCAGCCATGCTACAACCACCAGCAAGGTTTGCCTGCCACACACAGCACATGTACTTCTGAACATGAGACCTCCTCAGGGCTTGGTTCTAGGACAAACTTACTATAAGAAAACTTGCATGTACAAGCAATATCAACGAGCTCCATAGGATTACTCATGCGCAGATTATTCGTGAATAAGCACTTACAAAATCAGGATCTTTAGCATTTACAAAAAAACATTTTTACTTGCATTTCTTAGTAAGTGATGGAAAAGACAGAACGAATTTTCAATTGTTCTAAGGGCAATTTTATTGCCACTTAAAGAACAGTCAGTCACTTTCCAATGAGTGGAATAATGAAAGTAATTATTTTGTTCAATTATCAGGATGATGAATATTGCATTTTATGGTTAAAAGAAAAGAAAAGCCTGAAAAGCCCACCCAAACTAAAATCTAACTCAATCAAAATTCTCTGGCAGCAACAGCTTGTACTGTGCTGTTTAACTGGCTTTACTCCAGTAGCTTAAAATTTAAGAGTCAGCTTTATGTAGAAACGCAGTAAGTGAAAACTGGAAAAAAAAATCCCACACCTACAGCTGTCACCTAAAATTAAACACAATGTTTTTCTCCAAACCCCAAGTGTACTTTCGAAAAGGTGCCATGTGATCACAGCTAGCTACTGCACTGCAGTGAAGAACGTGTTTAAGTTACAGCAGATAAACTAAATTCTTTCGTTAACAATGCTAAAAAAATAAGAAAAAAATGTAAGAAAAGTGAGAAAAACAGGAACAACTATCTCCAACTTTCTACACGGGAGATACTTACTCCACTTTGAGAGTATCCTAAAATTAATATGTACTTATAGACAGCATTTTTTTTTTTTTTTGCTTCTGCTATAATTCATAATGTAGGGAAAAAAACAACAACAAAAAACAAAGAACAAGCAACCAAATGAAAAAATCCTAATTATATTTTGGAGGGGAAGGAAAAAATGTCCCAGAATATAAAGACTGGTGTTAAATACAATAATTCTGTAAACAGAGATATATCCTATTGGAATAGTATCAGCAACTTGGCTCGTGCAAAATAATAAGTAATCTTAACCATCTCAGAGGGGATGGATTTAATGTCTCCATCCATGTTCAAATGCCTGTTGTCTCACTGAGATATTCACAAAACCTGACAATATTCTGCATCTGCAGAAATATTTTTTAAACAGAGCTGGGTCAAATTTGAAAGTTTTTATAACACAGTTTTTATAACATTTTTGGTTGTAGAACCAAAAATATTTTTTACTAAAAACCTGTACTTAGAAAGAAGTGTATTTATAGTGTCATATACCACTATGTATTAGAAAGGTCCCCAGTTACGCAAATACACTTATTGTACAGCCAGGATGAGATATGAAGATTAGATAATCGGATAGTATTCTTGAAAGATGACTTATTTTCCTTGTATTAACATAGTTATAAAACAAGATTAACTATTTTGGCACATACAAAATAAACAGCATGTACCAAAGCAAACAATAAAAACGTACTTACAAAATCAAAATCTCCATCTTGAGGGACTTTCCAGTTATCAGGGAAAACATTTTTAGATATGTGGTAAGGTTCATGCATGTTCTGATTACAGTTTTCAGGGCTTTTATTCTTAGAATCTTGTTTATCAAAGTAGTCCATGAAAGATGGTCTTTGAACTTGAGGTGAAGTAGCATTTCCTTAGTTGAAAGAAAAAAAGAAAATAAGTTAAAACAATTTAAAGATGTAAGATTAACTGTACTGTAAAATTAACTCAATTTACTAACTTTCTTGGAGTTCACAGAGACTAATACAGTCATCTGTACGTGGTGCAAGCCTCCATTTGTCCCCTGAGGATCTTTGGCATAAAAGCTCATAGCCGAAGAACGATATATTTGTAGCAAGATGCAATGTGGAGAAATGTTCGAGACATTTCAGAGCTGCACACACTGATAATATTAGAAGTTACTTCATGTGATATCTATTTGTTGTTATAGAAACTGAATAACACAAGGTGCTAAGCATCCCTCTGGGCGCTGAATGCCCTTAACTTTAAGGCCTAGTCCACATGCACTTGTAGTAAAGTAACAAAATACAGCAGTTTCACAAAAGGTGGGACTTCAGTTTAGAAGAACTTGCAAAAAACAACCACACAAACAGCATCTAAATGCTGCTTAATCAAACTTGTGGCCAGTTTGGGATTCTTAGCATATTACGGGATCACACTTTCCAGATGGCTGTAAAGTGCCCATTTTTATGGCATGGAAACCCTGCAGGACTTTTGTCATCAGCTACGCAGCTGCAAGAGCTTTATGAAGCAGATCAAGACCAGTGCAAACCCCCATTCTACTATCCTTTTCATGAAAATAAATTTTTCAAAATTACATCTACAGCCCTAAATGATTTGGATTTGTTTTCATTTGTGGGATTTCAAAATAAGTTCATTAATAAACAGAACAATAAATAAAACATAAGAAATGTTTTAGTAGTTCTACATAGCTGTCTCCTCAGAGACTATACTCTGCATAGCATTATGATTCATGAAATGCATGCTTGCTTACAGTATAACACTCTCTACACAGAGTGAAATGAAATATATTTATACAAGTAAAATATGAAACGGGAAGGAAAATATAAATAACCAAGTTGAAAAAAATGGAGGGAGGATTATGCACTTTAATTATAACAAGAGAATTAGGAATTTTTATATGAAGTACTTGTTTTAAAAAGAGAAAAGCAATAACACTGGAAGAATATTTTTGACCTAGTTTTTAGCATGATCACTAGGACTTGCTGATCTCCACATCTGGCCTTATTTTTGGTTTCGTTAATTCATCAGATGTTTATTCCTCCACTTTCACCTCTTATTTCATCATCTTTTCCTGTGATAACCCATTCATTCCGTATGGAGCTTTTAATATTCAATCTGATTTTGCTGCATGATGAATAGCAATCTTTTTTCATTAATCCATTTCTGTGCTGCTCTCTTTCATAGCATGTTGATTTATCCTTTCCTTTCTGTCAGTACGATTTCTCCTGGGTTTTTGAATGAGTTTTTTCTGCCTTGCCTTTTATCCTAGACTTCACTGCACATGAGCCCAGTTGCTACTCTTCCACTCCATAATGATTCCTCCATTCATTCTGCTACGTTTCCATACAAATCTCCCCCCATTTATTTCAACCAAGTTTTCTTTCAGTTGTAACCATACTCTCTTCTAATCATAGATCTTAGTTATCTCTACTCACTGTTTTCTTTTAATCTAATGTCAACCATTTACTATACAAAAATATTCAAGGAACTAAACTCCAGCTTGAATTTAGCAGATTGCACAGCAGCTACCCTTCTCCAGAATCTTGCACATTTGCCTCACTGAACCCAAATTACTTGAATGAGGTTTATGGATCACTGGACTAAGGGGCAGCGGACAGGTTGAGGAAGAAAGAGCAGGCATGCCAAACAATACAGAAATAAGTACTAACGAGCATAAATGGAAGAACCTGTATTTCAGCAAAGCGTAAATTCAGAAAACAGATTCAAGAGAAAGTAGTAGTATGTGGGGAGGAAAGGGGGATAAAACCAGAATACAATGCACAATCTTAACAAAAAGATTTATTATTAGAACTTCTATTTACTTGTTATTTGCTGAAATACTGCAGCAAAACTATACTGCCCAAAACTCATGAAAGTATTTGTACCAAAAAGACAGGACACTACACTGAGGACCTTTCACATTTCAGTTCTTTCTTCTGCAGAGATGGCTGTATGTGAATTTCATCCTTAAGATATAAACAAGATTAACAGTCTCTGTTAGAAACTGAAGCACCCCATTGTTGGCCCATTACAGGTAAGAAAGTCTCTCTCCTTTAATATAACAGGAAATGCTAAAGATTTTCCAAGCGTGTTCCTTAAGTTTAAAAGTCAATTACGACTATGTTCCTTACCTACGTAACAGAAGAATGCCCACATTTGTAAAAAAAAAAAACCAACCCCTCCATCTTTCTTGTTATCAAATGCATACTATCAAAGTGGGTTAGCAGGATTAGAAAAACAAATTTCTTTGAAATGAACAAAGCACATTTAATTTACATTTTCAGGACTTGTTTTAAAAGCACTTGGAATTTGCATTTGATTCCAGTTTAATACTCAGTCAGTTAACTCACTTAATAGAACAAAAGCTACTTTCATCCACTGCAAATATGAAAACTCAAACAAAAAAAACAGAAATATTCCCACAAAATAAGGGGTTTCAATGTTTTTACCAGTGTAAGAAATATATAGTTATTTATTTCAAGATTAAGTTTTATTTTATCCTTGTAAGTAATTAAATGCAAAAAGAGACTCCTTTTGATGCCCAGCTAAGCCAAAGAGAACAAGTTCAGTTAATATTTCATGGAAAATAGGACAGGCTGACACCTACTAGTTTGAAAGCTCTTCTGTGTTGACTTTACAGAAGACTCAGGATCCTTATGCTACAGTAAAACAACATAGATTGCCTTTTTTTTTTTTTTTTTTTTGGAAAATGTAACATTAGTAGATTATTTTGGTCTGAAAGGTCTTCTCTTGCACTAAAAGACCCTGTGCAATAGACTGTTCTAACCTCATAAGATTTGGATTTTTCCAGTTCTTCTCTTTCTTCTCTTCAACATGGCATGACCATGCTTTAAAATCTTCATTTACCACAGTGTAAAAATTTAAGGAGATACGCTCTTTCATCATACCTGTACTGGCCCACTCCAAGGACTTAGCAGGTTGCTTTTGAGAAGAAAGCAATGAAGCCTACAGCAGTCTGAAAAACTACTGGTGGGACATGAAATGCAGCTACTCTACTACAGGACACTGGAAAAATATGTTCTGCCTCAGCACTACCACTGATAGCAGCACAATGAGCGTGGATGTCCCCACACAATTACATGAGAGAGTTTCTTCCAAAATGCATGCTGAATAAAATGAATGAGGTAATGACTTACGCAACACAACACCAGCTTTGTTACTCAGTCTCAAAAAACACACTCTAACGAAAAGAATTGTAACAGGGAAAACTAATTCTAAACAGGCATTTCAAAGAAAGAATACACATTCCACTCTAATGTATGTCTTGATCAAATTCAATTGATGTCATCTATAAAGAAAAATGTCTCCACAGTGATATATTTCCAACAGTGAAGTATTAACGTTAAATTGATTTTAAATTCCTTTAAAATCCCTTCAATAAACTATTATTATTTTCTATGAATAATACGACACGTCAAGATCTGTTCCCCTGAAATTCAGGATCTACCTGTTTTTCTCACTCAGCTTCTTCAACTTCTCCATTTCATGGTCACTACAGTCAAGTTGCCATTGACTATCAACCCCAACCAGTTGTACCTTGCTTGTGAATAGCAGATCCAGCTGTGCATTACCCCTCTTCAGTTAATCCAGTATGAGTATCGTGACATGATCTCTGATGCCCTCCAGAAGTCTCCTGAATTTCCTGCATTCTGCTGTGGTGCCCCTTCCAGTTGATGTTAGGAAGGTGTGAATCCCTTTGACTGACCACTAACCCCCTACAGTGGGAGAAAACTCAGATGATGGGCAAGGACAATGTGCTCATGATATTAAGAGAATAATGTAAGGTTTTGTCACACTCTGAAGCCCCAGGGAGTAACGTAGGGCACATCCACAGCTGTTGCAAAGAAAACCAACTTCATCTCAACACAAAGAGATGACTAATTTTTGTTTTGAATGTACAGCTATGCCAGCTGGAGGTGTAAACATTAACCCCTGAGTTCATTAAATTCTGTATACCTCCTCAAGTTATACACTCCTTCCATACTGGCCTGGTTACGTATGTAGCACAGGCCACCACAGACTTAAAAACTGAACAACTAACAAATGAACTTCAAAGACAGCATCTAGCTTGAGCAGCCTGTAATCCTTGTAATCCTTTCCAGCAACTGGGGACATCTAGTGTCAAGAGAGTGTGTGTATAATAGAGACAAGTTAACAGGGATCATCTTGTTATTCTGAATGAACTACACACTGCAATTCCAACATTTTGGTGAGTGTAACTTACACTTGTATTATGATTTTAGCATACTCTGTAGCAATCCTAAATCTAAAGTCCCACATAACAGCAAATATCTTCAAAAAAGGAAAACTTCTATTAAATGTTACACAAAAAGAACCTGATCAGAGTGTATTGGACTCCAGCAGTCCTACATTTAAAAACAAAAAAAAAAAAACAAAACCCAAGGTCTGTGCTCCAGAGACTTCCTCAAGCTGTTTCAAGACCTTTTCCATCTCCTAGACCTGCCCAGGTGGCTTGTACCACAATCTGCAGGTGCAGAAGAGGTCCCTTCCTAGCAGACAAGGGCCTACATCTCCTAGGGAAGTGTTTCCCACAACAATTTCTTGTTTCTTTTGTCTGCAAATCTACAGAGCAAAGCTTTCTGCTTTTGCCTAAAGCCACAAGTTTCTCAACCTTCCCTATCCTGGCAATCTCCATTTACCGTTCAGCTGAGGAAACTTTTCAGCTGCAGCCCCATCCCTGATGTCAGGAGACCAGGCTCTCCTATCTGCAGTACTTCTGTGAAGATCCTAATAGTATCTTGATTCCTTCAAAATACATTGTTTTGTCACCATTAGTGTGAGAAGCTGTACTGAAAGCAGCTTTATCCTTCCTTGGATGATCACCTTTATGGCAAAGGCTAGAGCAGCTAATAACTGCAACATACTTAGGCTTTATATTTCATTCACTCTTACATAGACACCCACAGTGCAGTGGCAGGCTGTTCTCCTAGGAAATAGGAGCTGGGACGATGGAATACAATAAGAGTGCAGAGATCCTGGATTTTAGATGTTTAGGTTTCACTGCACAAGCACTCTGACCAGTGCACTATGATGCCAGAAGTCAGTATAAGCACCTCCTTCAGTCACGTTATCAGCAAGCTGCGGCTGTAGTCTATGAGTGGGCCACTTCTGCTGGTATATATTCAGCATGTTTTATGAATGCCCATAAGAAAGCCACCAGAGACTCAGAGGTGAGTTTACCCGGTTTCTGAACTACAAGGAAGTATCAGCAGAAACTTAACCACCATCTGCTTAGACCAGAGCAGTTGGGAGTCTACCAGAGAACCAAGAAATGCATCTGGGAAATGTCTGACTGCAAATACATGCCTAACAAAGTACTCACTCATTGCTGGTGTAATTACTGACAGTTTTCATACCAGTGGCTTGCACACCCAAGTCAAGTCTCATTCAATATACAGGGTAGATAGCTAAGAGGGAAAAATGAAAGTATAAAACCGGCATTTCTTCAACTATTGAGAATTCTATCAGATAAGAGAAGATTTTTATTTGCTTTACAATATACTTTGTTATCAATAATTGCAACTGGCATTTAAGTGAAAAATTCAGGTATTTTTCAACCAGATAAAGCCTTCAGATTTTTTGATGAGTTTATGAACTCAAATTTAAAAGCTTTATATGGAAAAGGTTTTCTACACAAAATACTTCTTTCCTACCTGAGAATGGGACTTGTAAAACTAGTTTAATAAGTTTACATCTATTTTTCCACCTTCTGGAGAAAGGGAAAAAAAATTAAATGACAGTACTGTTATAAACTCATTACTCTGTTCCAGCTGAGTTAAGCTCTATTTCTGCTTTCTGCAAAACAAAGAAAATCCACGTTAAGCCAGCATTTTGCAACAGCTCTTGACCCAGAATTGCCAACATGTTTTTTCTTTGAAAAAGATCCCATTTGTAAAACCTACTCCTACTAATGGAATGAATGAGAAACTTTATTACCAATTACAGAGGAGGTCTCCAGTCTTGGAGCAAGCTTAGAGACATCTACCATCTTTTTCTCTCTCACTTAAACAAAGCTACATCAATGAAATACCAATGCCCAGGCTAAAGCACTGTTGAAATCAACCCATAATTAAGCTTCTTCGCTGGGTTCTTATAAATTCATAATTACTCCATTCAAATTAAGACATCCTAATTGCCAAAAAGAGAAGACAATTTTTAAGAATTGTTTTAAACTGCAAGAGAGATATTTAAAAATCCAAAGAACCCTCTGGGTCTGAGTCTCTTTTATAGAAGAGATAATTCTCCAGAGATAATAAGTGAAGCACTAAAGAGATAATTAGAGAAGTATTGTCTGAATTAGGTTGTTGGGTAATTTTAAAAGCCATTTATGAGAACATTTCAGAAACCAACGCGGAATAACTAACAGCACTACAGGAAAAAAGAGTCACACCTTAGTAGCTTCTATTAGCACAGCTATTCTTTTCTATTACTACAGGAATGCACAGGGGTATTATACTGACATCACTTGACTGGATTTTCCAAAAGCGCTAAAACTCCACATTACAGAATGAGATATATGTTACAAACTTCCACTATAAATGCTATAGTCATTCATTCTTGTTAATTAACTATGAGAAATAAGTGCATAACAGAAAACTCTCCCAATTCAGAAACATCTTCCAATGAAGTCTTGATTGAAAAGAACAATTTCCAAGACTCTAGTTTATGGTGTGAATTAATCAGTCAGTTTAACGCCAACTATACACTCTCCTGCATCATCTAATAAACATATCTGTACAAGAAGTTGTCACGTGGAGCCTTGTTCAAGTCTACAGAGGGGTTGTACATGAGTCTTGCCCATGGCGAGGCTGTTAGAGGTCCTGGGGCATAGATTGTTACAAAAAAAACTTACAAATAGCTTTTTCTTTTAAGTTGAAAAACAACTGTGGGACCATTCTAAGAAATACGTATTTCAGTTAACCAGGTGGTCACCTCCTGTTACAAAGACCGACTTCTATGGCACAGTCTCTTACACAGGATGGATTGAAATCACTAATAAAATGAATTAATAAAATCAACTCTCATGAATTCTACTTTCAGGTAGAATTTCTTCAACTCATGTTAAACCTCCTAAACTTAACTTTGTTCTCTCGCATCTCTTCATTGTGCTCCCTTCTGTTAGGTACATACTGCATCATCTCTGCTAAGAGAACATATAGGCACACAACGTAGGAAAGCATAAATGTTATTTATTGCTAGGCTGTATGTGGTATGTTAGGGTAGGATAACAGACCTCTTTGTTCCAAATCCCAGTTTTATTTGGGCACAACTCACCATTTGTGAAAAAAATACATGCGTGTTTTTAATTATTTTCTGTCATAGCTCCCAGAGGCCTCTAAGCATGGGCACTTATAAAAAAAATTATTATTGTTTCTTATTTTGTTCTCGAGCGGAGAAACAAAAGACAGAGGGAAACAAATGTGAAACTAAGCACAAGAGCATTACAAAAACATTTGTCATAAGTATTTTGTGTCTCCAGGAAGGAAATAAAATCCCTCTTCCCAAGTTAACTAAGTTTATTTATCCACACCGCTTGCACGTGGATTTTTTGTTATTCAGAAGTATTGAAGAGCACTTTCAAGCTACCTGTTCTGCTGTATTACAATTGAGTTATGCAAACATCTAGTAAGTGTCCATTGTGCCCACTTTGGCAATAAGGGTACACTGGAAAATGCAACCAAACTCAGAAATCTTGTATTATTTTCAAGTACAAAGGAGCACAGATCTGTGTCTGCTTCTCAAGGAGAGCGGTGATCTGCATGTTGTCACATTCCTGGTGACGTTTCTTTAGGACATCTGCTATTACTCCTGCTTCAGTCCATAACATACGAATCACAGAAGCAGAGGAAAAGCAGCTAAAGTAGACATGACTTATATTTATTTACAGCTGAGAGATGCAATGTCCTATTCTTGAATTAGTTCTAACTTTTGAGCAGTGGACATCTAATGCAAAACACAATCAAGTTCAGTGTGCAAGTGCAGGAACCCAAACCTGCCCCTATCAGATGGATGATGAAATCGTCACTTGCCATCATGCTTCTTCCAGAGTGCTGATTTTCCTTCCTTACTGTTACAGTGCCAAGAGAGTCAGCTACAGGGGAGGACGGGGAGAAAGCCTGCTGTCCCAGAAATGGAAGAACAAGTTTAATAACTACTAACAAACCGCCAAGGTATAGAAAGGCAATTCCCTTTCTTAATAGCAACTGCTACCAAAATCAATTCAATTTGAAAATAATAGTACTTAAAAAAAAATTTCCAGCAATATAAGAAAAAAAAGACAAGAGACTGCAGTGCAAATGTAAGGGCATTTTTTCTTAATTGGTTTGGCATACTAACAGATATTTCCCCCTCAGCACATAGAAAAATGACATGGATAGTTACCAAACCTTAAGTGATTTGAAAGGCTGCATAGAAACTGCACAAGTCCCCTGCTTCATAATACTCCCATCATAGGAATTATTTCATTTGTTATAATATCTTTTCAGGTATTTACTATCAGGAATCCATTCCTTAGCTTGTTGAAATGTATTAGTTTAAGATCACTTGTCCTAACCCTCCATTACTCTCACAGTTTAATAGGTAAATACTGCATTGGCGTGAGAACAAATTAAAGCATGCACTGTTTGCATGAGGTGAATCATCCTGCTTAAATTAAACACTAATCAACAGGCTTACTACCTTATTGCTAAGAACACTAAAGAAAAAAAAGTCAACAACAACAGCAAATAACAAACAGGGGAAAAAAGCAGAAACGAACAGATCATCCTCTCCTCCCAGTTTGCTGTACATTCAATCACAAGGAAAACACACCTGATTTACACTTCCAAACAATATTTCCCAAGCAAATTACAGCAGGCTTTTGCACACAGAAATGCAATCTTATTTGATACAAATCATTCAACAAATTTATTTAAATAATTGCCTGGAGTTAAGCATTACATTGTGCCTCACAGAATCAGGCACTAAAGCTATAGCATCACATACTGATGCTGCCCTTTCAAATAAATGGATTAACTTACATTCAGTAGGAAATCTTCAGCCAAGTAGTGAACAGATCAAAAGTAAACATGTAAGTTTACTGTATAACAAATACACATTATACACATCTCAGTCTAATTGATAACTTTAGATTTTAAAACACTTTTTCTTCCCCTTTGTTATGAAATCTTCCACACCAGTGGAGTTTAGACTTTTTATTTTAATTTCTTTCAATATGTTTTGGCCAGTCCCTGAAATCAAGCATTACCAAATTAAATTTTAACAAATGTCATGACTTCACAAAATAATTTTGCAGCAAGATCTGCAGTACTGACTGCTGGAGAGTCGCAATGAGTTTCCAGGAACACCGACACTGAAACAGCATCTTCCCACACAATCGCACCATTTGAGTATAGTTCCTTGGAGCTGGTCCAAATGGACACAGGACAGGAAACAAAAAGCAAGAGACAAGTAGCAGAAGGGAGAATTCACAGAAGGCTGATTTTGGAGTCCTCCAGAGAGGCTCAGCAAAACACCAAAGCTACACGTAGTGCTTTGAATCTCCCACTGTAGTCACACCTCCCCAACAACAGAGAGCAGTGATAGAAATAAATAGCCCTCTCCCTGACTTTTAACCACTGAACTTGATCCTTAAAGGACACTGACAATAGAATGTCCTCACAAAGGATGAGAAAATGTATTGCATTATTAACAGAAAAGGGAAATAAATCAAAAACATACTTTTCATGGTCCCATCTTCTTCTTCGTCATCGTCGCTATTTATTACCATGGTCCCCAAGTCTGACTCTAGCATAGTACTGTTGTGTTCAATCATTGTCTGAGCACCTTCACTCATCGTGCTTGTGGCCCTCATGGTACTAGCACTCTCCGAATTGGTCTTCACCATGGTGTGTGAGTCCAGCTCATCTTCATCCTATCAAGAAACATTGGTCAGAATACAGTAGAGCATTTCAGAAAACAAGTTAAGAGGCGATAATTCAGATGCTTATTCATTGGTTTTTATGTCTTCACGTGACCTAGCTGTATTGCTAGACAAGCAGGTTGAAAACTATTAAAAAGCCATGAAACAAAAAAGGCATCTTACAAAGGTAGAAGAAAAAACTTCATCCTATCTTCCAGCTGTACAGCAAGATGGATTTAACAGAAATGCGGCCCACACACTCGCTTTGCAGCAGCACCCAGCTTTGAATAGCTCACTGACCTTCAGGACACCTTATGCTTCTCTGGGATTGAAAATCAGTACCAGATTTCATTTGGTTGGTCTGTAATAGATGATCACCAAGGGTGGTGAACCCCCTTAACTAAATAACATGTTTCGCATCTTGCTTCATGACAGAACATCGTGAAGAGTGGCAATCCCAAGCACAGGTACAGGTTAGGTGGAGAATGGCGTGAGACCAGTCCTGAGAAGAAGGATTTTGGGGTGTTGGCTGATGAAAAGACTCAACATGAGCCAGCAATGCGTGCTTGCAGCCCAGAAGGCCAACCATATCCTGGGCTGCATCAAGAGAAGCATGACCAGCAGGTCAGAGGTGATTCTGCCCCTCTACTCTGCTCTCATGAGACTCCACCTGCAGTACTGTGTCCAGTTCTGGAGCCCCCAACACAAGAAGGACGTGGAGGTGTTGGAGTGGGTCCAGAGGAGGGCCATGAAGATGATCAGAGGGCTGGAGCACCTCTCCTGTGAAGAAAGGTTGAGGGAACTGGGCTTGTTTAGCTTGGAGAAGAGAAGGCTCCGGGGAGACCTCATTGTGGCCTTCCAGTACTTGAAGGGAGCGTATAAACAGGAGGGGGAACGATTGTTTATGAGGGTGGATAGCGACAGGACAAGGGAGAATGGTTTTAAACCTGAGACAGGGGACATGTAGGTTAGATATTAGGAGGAAGTTTTTCACACAGAGGGTGGTGACGCACTGGAACAGGTTGCCCAAGGAGACTACGGATGCTCCGTCCCTGGAGGCATTCAAGGCCAGGCTGGATGTAGCTCTGGGCAGCCTGGTCTAGTGGTTGGTGACCCTGCACGCAGCAGAGTGGTTGAAACTAGATGATCTTTGAGGTCCTTTTCAACCCATGCCATTCTACAATTCCATAATTTTTTATAAGAGCATGTAGGAACACAACAGGAAGAAATGGTTTTAAAGTGGAAAAAGATAGATTTAGACTAGATATTAGGAAGAAATTCTTTACTGTGAAGGTGGTGAGACACTGGAACAGTGGAGGCATTCAAGGCCAGGCTGGGTGGGGCTCAGAGCAGTCTGGTCTAGAGGGAGGTGTCCCTGCCCATAGCAGGGGGTTGGAACTAGATGATTGTAATGATAACTCCAGAGGTTTGAGAAGGTTTGAAATGAAGACTGACGATGTGGCATCCTGTGGTGCATGTGCAGTGTGAAACATTGTCCTCCCCTATTTTCTGCAAGACTCAGTTTATAGAATCAGTCATGCTCACTCAGTGAGGAATAATTGTGTACTCTAGTAAAATACTGTATAACTGGTGTTCTTGTGTTTATTTACAAAAATACTAAAGTTGCTCTGAAGACAATTATTTTGCCCCAAATATCTGACCTTCATCTTTCCATTAAAAAAAATACTGATATTAACTAGTTAGATATTGCTATGAACATAACAAGAAATTCTTTACTGTGAGGGTGGTGAGACACTGGAACAGGTTGCCCAGCAAGGTTGTGGATGTTCCCTCTCTGGAAGCATTCAAGGCCAGACTGAGTAACCTGGTCTAGAGGGAGGTGTGCCTGCCCATAGCGGGGGTTGGAACTAGCTGATCTTAAGGGTCCCTTCCAACCCATTCTAAAATTCTGAATCAATGTACCAGGAACATAAAACAGAGAAATAATGACAATCCAGTTAATGAATTATTAACTTTATATGTTATACCAATATTTGAAAATACTGTTGGGAAATCCCACTCAGTTTTGCGGTTTGATTTCAACTATATGCACAATAGCAAAGCACTTCATGAATGCATACATGATTTTCTACATCAGTATATTTTATTAACCAAGGAAAAACATTTTTAATGTTCCCCTCATTAACACGAGATAATACCCACCACTGTGAAGACACTCTATACCAAATTTTTAAATTTTACATATAAATGCTACTTTAATTTGACTGGGAAGTTTATAAAATCAGTCAAAGAGTCGTGTTATGTATGCATTTCCTCTGCTACAACAAAACTTCACTTGCATTCTGATATAAACTAACTCTATCTCTGATTAAGAAAATATTCCAACTACACAGCTCATACTGAAAAAGTATCATTTAACATTGTTATGTGCCAATTACAAGTAAGATGCTTGTTTTTACATATAATGTTAAAATTTCACCCACAAACTAATTTTCCCTTTTCCTCAAATCTGTATTGTTTCACATATTTCATATTTTAACTACGGAGTGCAAAAAGAAAGAACTCTAGCCACCCAACCCTCCAGTTCTGGCCTTTTTTATTTCTTACTGAAATAGCTTTTTCTTTCCTGTTATTCCCTGACATGGCAAACAACTTGCTTGTAGTACAAAAAGAATTGCAAGAACCAGCTACGTTCTGTGAATGCCCGTTTCACAAATGGGTGGTCAGAGCAGGTACGGAGAACCATATCAAATAAGAGTAGCAACAGACCGGCTCCTGCAAATAGTTTTGTGTTTCTGAGCCAACACATAACAGAAACAGATCTCATTTTGATTCAGAATCAACTAACAACACACTGAAACCAGGATACAGAGCTGATTTGAATAAAATTTCAAGTCAAATCAAAAAAATCATAGTTTTCCAGATTATTTGTAAAAATATTGAAGTTCTTATATTTCATTTCTAAGCTGCATTCTAAAACACTCTGTGTAGCACCCTACCCTTAAAAAATTATGATACTCCCAAAGACACAGACAGTTTACGGATACAGCACCAGAGGACTGTGCCTGAAAATAAACAGGAATATTTTAGTAGTGCTCCTCCTAGTGGCAACTTTAATTTTCTTCTTTTCTTTTTTCCCCCTGAACATTCATGCTTATCTCACTGCTTTCTTTATTTTTCCCTTTCTAAAAGGGTACTTGGAAAACAAAGTCTTTTCATCTAATATTCTCTCTCTTTTTTTTTCATTGTGTTTGAAAGGTGCTTACAGTGTTTATTGATGAGTGCTTCTTTCAGTACTGCTATACAATGCAAAATTGAGTCATGACATACTGCTTTTTATCTTAATAGACACCAAAAATGAAGCATCTCTAATACACAGAAAAACAGTTGAGATTAAAACACAGTAACATCTGATTTTCATGTTTGCTTGATTAATATTACTAAGATTAGCATTCGAATATTAAAGTTGAAAGCAGAAATGAAAGACATTTTCCTGAAGCTTACATTCTTTTTTTTTAGAAGTGGGGAGAAAGAAAAGTGATGACCAACAATAGGAACAAATATAAAATGGATTCATAAGTGACCATTTTCATATCTTCTGGTTCGTTAAAAATACTGATTTCTTTTTTTTTTTGAAGTTTGTAAGCCAAATCAAGCATCTGGATTCTTTCAAGGAATAACATTTCATTTTCCAGTCTAAAGTGACAAAAGTCTTTGTCTTACTATTATCTCTCAGCATAGAGAACAGTTGTCATCCTGTACCTGGAAGACTGAGGATGACAAAAGCCAACCTCAGTACCAACAGAATTGTTGTCCCCAGAAGGGATGCACACAACAACTTGGATCTTGTTTTCTCTAGATTAAAAATGAGCTACTGAAAGTGAGCAATATAAGCTTTTTAGAACCTGTGTACATCTCAAACTAATCAGTGTTGTAGGTGACACCAGGTTGCTTCGAGAATTATCCTTCCAGTATTGCTCACAAATAGGAGATTTAGCTAATACTACAGCAGATCATACTTATCCTGAAAAAGTAACAGGATACTTTTATAAAGTTATGTAAGTGCATGTTTACATGACAGATGAAAGTGATTCCTTAGAACAAATTATGATTCATACTTTGCAGTTCATAAATATTGATGTAGAATTTCTGATTTGTTATTAAAAAGGTAAACTCCCTGATTAAATAAAAACAAATATAATATTCATTCTAATTACCAAAGAATATAAAGTATTAAAGCTGAAGTGTCATGTTCTCGTGCTGTTTATGAAAGCAGATCCAAAAATCATGTAGTAAGAACAGCTAGCTATGACTTTAAACTATCTGCCCTTTCTTGCGCACAACTAGTATCAGATTTATATTTGCTAGAGGTTTCTGATGCATGTGAGCAAGATGGCTAACAACTCTTGAAATGCTAAAGAAATTTCAGTCAGCCACAGAAACTCTGAACAACATTATACCCCAAAGTTAAAACTAGTTTCAAACTTGAAGAGGGGAGATTTAGACAGGATATAAGGAAAAAGTTTTTTATTATAAGGGTAGTGAAGTACTTCAACAGGTTCCCCAGAGAGGCGATGGATGCCCTGTCCCTGGAGACATTCAAGGTCAGGCTCTGAGCAACCCGATCTAGCTGTAGGTGTCCCTGTTCATTGCAGGGGAGTTGGACTAGATGCCCTTTAATGGTCCCTTTCAAACGATTCTATGATTCCATGAGAATATGTAGAAGATTGCCAACACCTTGCCACCCTATGCGACTAATTCTTCTCATCTACCAAAGTAAGTTAGAAGATTAACAAAGCAAACCCTTAAAGCATGACAATGTAATCACGGAGACTCAATTGCTAGGACAGCCAAATTCAAGACGACTTCACTAGTAACAGCATACAAGACTTCACAATATGCGTCTTACATAGAAGATATCAGCACACAAGAAAAGTTTTCACAGTCAAGGTGAGCTTGCTTGTGTATCGTATGCGAACCTACATCAGGATGTAACCAAATAAGGTGAGGTGATAAATATTTATGGAATTTTTCACTCGTCTTTTTAAGATTCATAGGGAAAAAGGGGATGCAGACTAGTAAAGAAAAACAAACAAGACAAGAAAATATGGCATCTTCCCCCTGAAATCTCTAACTGTGGTTTGTGTGAAGTAAAAAAACACTAGATGGCACCAAAGACAGCAACTAGTCTGCAATACATTAAAGGAAGATTTACATGCTGGCAAAATCTAGCATCCTGTAAAATAATTTCATTTACTATTAACACTTCATCATCACCCGTGAAAAACGTGCCTGTGGTCGCAGCTATCTTTTCATAAAAGCACTGTAGTAGCTACATAAACACATAATACATTTTGGTCAAGAACTAGGATGTTTAAAAGTCCTAACACCTACAAAGCCCAACTACAACCTGAGTAGATGCTCAGTACTGAGCACATGATGAAGTTTAAAGACATCAGCAAAACACCTAAAGACTTAACTTTCAGCATGCACTGAAATTCTAGCAAATTCCAAGAGTCCTACATACGAACACTAAACTTAAAGTCATTACACAACATTAAAGACTATTTTCTACGTGTGTTTAACTGATACACCTACTAACAATGACTTGTTGCTCACACCTTCTGGCTCTAAATCACTGTGGACTTGAACAACATGCTCCTAAAAAACTGTTTATGCTCTTCAGGTAGATATATTTCACATAACATAGCAATCTTTACATATTTCTTACTCAATTTCACAACACTTAACGGGCCGCAGTCAAAATCAATTACTACGTATGACAAATGTTCTTTGACATAAGAGAAAAAACGCTATGAGATCAGAAAGTTTTAACGTTGTCCTGCAGATCTACATAGCATACCTATAGATAGATAAATAGATACATACAAACATACACACACGTGAAAGATGCATGAAAGTAATCATTAAAACCCCTAAAAATACAGACTGGTGCACCAGATTTAAAAGACAGAATAACTCAAACGACTCAACAGGTCCCTCAAAACAACAATATAAATATTATAAACATAAAGGAATATTTATAGCAATTGTTTCTTAAGATCTCAAAAGACAGAAGGCAACTTCCCATAATGAATATATGACTAACCAAAAGAGCTTTTGAATGAATAAGCCTAAAGACAGGAATAACTGATAACTGACAGTTGTCCAAGTTGCTGACTGTAGTCAACTGACAGTTGTCTAAGGAAAAATAAAAGTGGATTACAGAAGTAGTAATTACTCAATTCAGTACTCTAAAATAATTAAGCATTCCTCACAGAATAGAGGCATTAAAATGTAAAAGAAAACATGAAGGAAGAGTTGCTTATTAGCTCATTCCTTTAAAGAGCCACAGAAATAAATATTTAGACATGTTTCCTGCGAGCTGCCAGGCAACGAGTCACTTCGCATTCCCATAATACAGCTGCCCAACCTCAGACTCAAATTCACATCACACTTCAAAAACTGCACAAGAGAAGAGATTGGTCATGTTTAGCAATGCCTAAGCTAACATTTAAACTTTGATATTGGGATTAACCTTCTGTAGAATAAACCACTTCCAATTTTTGCTTAATTAAAAAAATCTGTACAATTACCTCAGCACCTATCAAAACATGTCAGTTTGTCAGAAAGCATTCTCATCACACAAGCAGCTCTTCTAATAGGCATAAAATCAATTCAGAGCGCACTATTCGTAATGATATTATACATCTCTCTGGAAGGATACAGACATGAAGACTGTATTTAATATGGCCATTTATTTACAGCCATATAATGAAGTTCAGAAGAGCAGAAATTATTTACATTATGATTGACAACTTCCTGTACTACAAAATATTCACAGAACACTGTAAAAACAAAAAACAGGAAGCAGCTACAGAGATGTGACTCTACCTCACCTGAAGGATAGTGATTCAAAATTGACCCTGAAAACTAAATACTTAATAGTGAAATCTTTGCACCTGACTTAATTCTTCAAAAACACCCACTACTTTCCATTCCACTTTTCACTACGTACATCACTTACAACCCCAGTGTCCATTACTATACATACATAACTCTACGAGGGAATTAAATATACATATTTAAATATAGCCGGTCAGGGTCAAATCCTGCTTCCTAACAAAAAGAACATTACACTTGGAACATTTACACCTTTCTTCCTGACGGCTCCCAGCACACGTAACAGTGAGTAATTAGCATGACCGCTCCAGCTTTACATAGGAAATTCTTGGGGTTTTAGAGCAATAAATTCAAGCCCCAGACAGGTTAACTCAAACCATTCTTCTTCAACAGTATATGAACTCAAATCACTGCCCATGAGAGACCTTTAACATTGATAGACTGTCTGCTTACCATTAACACCAATACTTGCTCTTGCTGCTAGGTGTTACTAAATACACATTTCTCAGGCCCGAGTCTGCCTTAGCACTTCTACGATTAGAGCTTCACAGCAATATCACTGACACCAATCCACTTCTAAGGTATCATTTTGCAGAATTTGTGTGCTGTGTGCCTGTTACCTTCTGACTGAACAGTGACTCCAATTCCATGTACAATCTGAAACATTTGTAAATAGTAAAAGATGAAGAAATATATTTCTGACTTCCTATCACTGCTGCTACACAAAGTATACACAGGAACTGCTATACCTCACTCAGCAGCTGTAGCCATCATTACTTGGTTAATCAGAAACGTTACTCTCATTTGAGCTGCTTTTTTCTACAAACAGCACACAAGAAGACCTGTACTTTTCAGTTTTGTGTAGAAGCCAGCACATAAGAAAGAATGCGTAACAGTTACTTATATTGAACGTTAGATGCTGACTTTACCCACTACAATATACCAAATTGACACGTTATCTCTTTTCAATTCAAGGAAAAAAAATGTACAGTTAGAAAGGAATAGTAGGAAAAAATGTCTTATTTCTTCTGCAGTTCTGCAAACAAATTTCAAATTAACTGAAATATATGATCTTTAAGCATCTTTTGAAATTAAGCATAATTTCAAATTGAAGATTTTAGGCTTTTGTTTTGCCTTTTTTTTTTTTCTTTAAATACAAAAGTGCTAATGCTTTCATTTTATCCTTTTGTTTATTGTGGTTTGCCATAACAACCTCTGGGTCCATTCACCAATCTCTGCCTAAGAAGATTTACAAACTGAAATCTGCACTCTGCAGAATTTCACTTAATTTTGGCCTCAGTCACTTCTATGTGTTGCTTCAGAGTCCTCCAGCATCAGTGCATTGCACATGAATAGCATGAAGTCAGGACACATAGTAGAGAAAACTTTTCCAATTACATAAATTGTAACAGTTTGTCCTGCTCTGCTGTTTTTATGCTTTTAGCTGACCTGAAATTTCAACAAAAGCAACTGAAGAAGATGTTGGTGTCATCTCTCAAACCAATCCGGAATCTCTTACAGTGTTATACTGCACTGAAAGGCAGTGGAAAGATACAAGAAGCCAGTGTCACAATTGAATGATTATTAAAATCATCTTTTAACAAGATGAGTCATGTTGTGACAATATGAACGCTATTCATAAAGTCACAGAATCCTTAGAGTTGGAAGGGACCATTAGAGGTCATCTAGTCCAACCCCCCTGCAATGAACAGGGACATCCACAGCTAGATCAGGTTGCCCAGGGCCTGATCCAGCCTTGCCTCGGAAGTCTCCAGGGATGGAGCATCAACCACATCTCTGGGCAATCTGTTCCAGTGCCTCACCACTCTCCCTGTAAAAGACTTTTTCCTTACATCCAACCTAAATCTACTCTCTTTAAGCCTGAAACCATTTCCTCGTGTTCTATCACAACATAAAATCATAGAATCATAGAATCACCAAGGTTGGAAAAGAGCTCTAAGATCATCCAGTTCAACCATCCACCTACCACCAGGGTTTCCCATTAACCCATATCCCTGAGTACAACATCTAACCATTTCTTGAACACCTCCAAGGACAGTGACCCCTGATCACTCTTTGGGAGAAGTTTTTCCTAATGTCCAACCTGAGACCCTGCTAAAGAGTCTGCCCCCTTCTTTCCTGGCACTCCCCTTTAGATAATGAAAGGCTGCTAACAGCTCACTTCGCAGCCTTCTCTTCTCCAGGCTGAATAGTCCCAGCAATTTCAGCCTGTCCTCGTAGGAGAAACATTCCATCCCTTGGATATTTTTGTGGCCCTCCTCTGGACATGCTGTAACAGGTCTACGTCTCTCCTATACTATATCTCCCCTGTACTATTTACAGGTCACTACATAACGTAGACTTCTGACAAACTTGTCAATAAATAAATCCCTTTTCATCAGTTCACTGACAGAATTCTTCATTTCAGTCACTTATAACTCCACTTTGTCTAATGAAGGGAAGCCTTTCAACTTTTTTTCCACTTCTGGCTTGCAAAGCTATAGAGGCATATGTTTAGTGATAGCAAAGATCACACTTATTATCAAATATATAAATAATTTTAACAAAAATAAAATTACATCCCAATCGTAACTTCACAATCCTTATCAAGATTATTTTTGAGAATTATAAAAGCATATGAAAACAGGAAATTAAAAACATACATATTTCAACAGCATAAAAGAATATAAACCAAAATCTTTAAAAAATATATATAGGATTAAATGTCATTTTTTACTTTATCTTTTGGTAAAGGTAAACTTTTCAAAATAAAAATAAACTATTCAATATAAATCTTACTATAAATTGCCCGAACATCCTTTTGTTAATTACACACTATTTCTGCAACAGTAAATAGCTTCTGGTAGGTACGGTAGCTTTGATACATCTGCCTTAGATAATGGTGAAAAATGCACAGAACCTCTCCACAATAACTAAACCCTAGGAATAATGAAATTTGACATGCAGTGTCTTTCATGTTGATGTCACCACTGCTGAAACGCACCACCCACAGCTTCACTGTGCACACATCCACTGTTTGGTCTCCATAAACATTCAGCAAGCATCAATGAACATCAGTGGGTGCCATTTTTTTTCCACATGGAGGAATTCAGTTACACACCTTTGGTGCACACACACCTCCACATCAGATGCCATTTTGTCAGATTGCCCATCTGCTGCCATCTGTCACACAGCAACAAAATGTAATGGAATACTGGTGGGCAGGTTCAAACTCTACTACCATACCACTAACAACCACCAATGATGTTGTGGGCCAACATAATAAATTATGTTACTTGTGGGCATTAGTTTTGGAATAGCCCTTGTAAATAAATCTCTAAGCTGTGAGATGTCAAAACTCAGGTGTGAGGGACCATGTCAACTTCATCAGTGTTTGTGTTTACCTGCCTAACAGACAGCCCATACCCAATTTGTCCTGAACTGGTCCTTCCACCTCTGAGCCTTGAGTCCAACTCTGCCTTGCCTCACCTTTCACACAGTGCTCTGAGACAACTTCCACGTCCCTGGGTAAAACCTGAAGCCACAGCAAACACAATAGCTAACATCATTGGCCAACATAAAATAGGAGGCATTACTTTCAGAACCACCCTCATAAATCACTTAGAGTAATAATGCTAGGAACATTGACTTATTTCTACCATTGCCAAATAATTATAAGGACAATTTCTCATATGATCTGTTTCCCACCTCAAACATGTGTTAGTATCATAAGCTGAGGAATTAAATGTTGTCATCATTTCTACTTCATATGCACAACTTGATTCAAATAATACTGTAAACACTACTTATTGTGCCTCACATGTAACTACTTTGTGTATTAGACTGTACTAAAAGAGCTAAGCAGTCCGAACTTGTGAAAATTTTAGCACTTTTCTAGAAGCGCATGTGTGAAAATGAGACCCCAACAGTATTTGTTTATTTTTTTTAATGTTAGTCAGAACAGCTGAAGTTGACACAGTTTCTTTTCCCACCTCCTAAAACTTACTAGGCCACTGTGTGAAATGGTACTGAAAGCTGGCTCATTCAGCATTACTCACAGATGCATTGCTCATTATAAAAAAGAGACAAACGCTTGGACCTCTCAGGCTAAAGAAGTGGTAGAAACAGAAAAGTATTTGAAGATGAAAAACACGAAGCTTCTGAAAAAGAACAGTAACTTATCTATAAAGTATGGATAGGGGAAAAAAAAAAAACACAGACCGAATTTTCCTCCTCCTCTTCTAGTTCCCTCTGCTGTTCCTCATGTCGCTTTGCCTTTATCTCCATAGCTTCAGTGATAAGGTCCCTTAGAATTGAAACTGGCTTGGCATTCTTAATAAATGTATGCTAGAAAAAAAAAAAGAAATTCTATGACATCATTACAATAGATACGGTTCAGATATAATTGCAAGTAACATTCAACATCAATGACTTCAGCGATAAATGGTACTTCACAGCACACGGTAATTCAAATCTAAAATGTGGTAACTTTCAACTTCTTTGTAACTAACATTTCACTTCTATTTACCCACTCTGTGCTGCATGGTCTCACCTCAAGCACTGGGTACAGTTTTGGGCACTACAATATAAGGACATAAAAGTATTAGACAGCATCCAAATGAGGGCTATGAAAATGGGGAAGGGTTTAGAGTGCAAGATATATGAGGAGCAGCTGAGGTCCCTGCATGTGTGCAGCCCAGAGCAGAGGAGCTGAGGGGAGGCCTCATGGCAGCTGCAGCTCCTCACAGGGAGTGGAGGGGCAGCGCTGAGCTCTGCTCTCTGTGACAGCGACAGGGCCCGAGGGAACGGCATGGAGCTGCGACAGGGCCCGAGGGAACAGCATGGAGCTGTGTCAGGGGAGGGGCGGGTGGGGGTTAGGGACAGGTTCTGCACCAGAGGGTGGTGGGCATGGAACAGGCTACCCAGGGCAGTGGGCACGGCCCTCAGTGCCAGAGTTCAGGGAGCGTTTGGACAGCGCTCTCAGACATTGGGTTTGAATTTTGGGTGGTCCTGCATGGAGCCAGGAGTTGGACTCAATGATTCTTCAGGGGTTCTTTCCAGCTTAGAATATTCTACAAGTCTATGATTTTTATTTAAAACAAACAAACAAACAAAACAAAACAAAAAACAGCAAGACTTGGGAAATGTAACTACACAACAACTGCTTTACAGTTTGGGACATAACTGTCCCAAGGAAACGTGCATTAAGTAGTAAATAAATAGAGTGGTGATTGTCTGACATAGAAAAACAAACTTTTTCAGATATTCAGTTACAGTATTTAATTAATCTTAACAAGCTGACAGCATAAATTAGTGGCCGTAAGTAGAGCAACTATGGCTGTTGCTTACTTCAACAGACCTGTACTTGAATATGTCATAAAACATTTCTTCATCTAGGATGGTGAAATGTGGAACAAGCAAAAAAAAAAAAAAAAAAAAAAACACATTACTTTTACCAGGAAGAGTAATTTTAATTCAAAGCCATTTAAAGCATTAGTTCCTCCTTTAAGACAACCTGTGGATGATACCATTTACATTCCTTTTACTCTCTGTAACGCCCCACTGTTATAAAAACTCAGGTCTTGCATCATCATATGAAAGTACAATTGAGGCAAAACGTAGCTCTCAGCACTTCAAAAATGTATTATTACTGATTACAAAATTGTTCCATGAAGAAAAAAATTGATAAATCCTAGAGTGCCTATTACCTATCCTCTCCCTTGATGTACGAGTCCAATCACCCTTTTCCCTCCATAGCTGTTCCTCACTAGTGGTATTCTCACTTCCATTTGTATCCCTCCAGGACACCCACAGCACCTCCTGCTTCACTGTGCATGCTGGAGCACCTCATTTTCCAGCTGGGAAAAAGGCAACATGTACAACTAATGGATGCAGTAGTTGGTCGTCTGGGCAGTAAGCATACGGAACATGTAACACTGAAGGATTTTTGTTACTCGTATGCATTAATACAAGTCTCTTTTAACCAGATCCAGTCATTAGTTAGCCTGAATTTCTCATCTTGAAGGTCTCAAGTACTGATACAGTCATCAAACTAAAATCCAACTTTTACTTCCCTTCTACTTTGCTTTCCATGAGAAATAAAATACTTCATACCATTGAATATGAATTTTATGATTTATAACATTCATAAAATAAATTTAAAATGAGGATGCTCCTACCTAAAGACAGAATAAATGTATCACAATTGTCTTAGAGCAGAAGTTTCAGAAGATCAGATTCTTATGCAGACTGACGAAATGAAAATTAAGAACAATATTTACCAGTAGCAGTGAAAAGCACACAAGAATACCAAATTATCTAAAAGCTGAATTAATTTTTTGCTTCTCATCAGCAAAGAAAGCTTGTTTATGGGAAATTTTAGATTCCATTTCAATCAGCAAGGAACCTACTACAGATATTCTAGATTTTTTTTTCCTTACAACTGCCTTTCTTCTACAGCATACAGACAGACATGATTTCCCTTGGTTATCTGAAGGTTAACTATGACAGCACTGAAGGAAGTGGATAACAAAATTAAAGGAGCAAACTTTCTTCATGTTTTCCCTTTCTACTGAGCTCCAAAATGCATAGTCCTTGTAAAATTTTCTTGGTTTCAAAATACTACACCTTTCTTGATCAGTCCCTCCTGTTTGACTTTTGTAGTTCTTTGAAATTTCTCTGCTTTATTTGTATCTCAGTAACAAAACGTTAAATGCTACTAAGTTAAATTTCCAAGCAACACGTAGGCTAGTTCAGTGAGTGAATCAGTCCACATTGCCTACTGTGGTTGGAATTCAGAAGTGCTCAGTTGGGGTAACAGCCCAAGAACAGCCTCCTTAAACTGCCCACCTATATCAGATCCTTCTAGGACACAGAACAACCCGTCTTGTTTAATTTGGCATGACCAAAAGGGCAGACTGAGTATACTCCATGGGTGGTCCCTACCGAGGGGTAACCTGGCCTCAGTGCCTTTACATAACACTGGCCTAAACCCCATGATCTACTGATGGCCTCTAATCACCAAACAAGAACCCATTTTTAATATGAAGAACCAGCTCTAAACTTCATATAGATATAATTGTTTAGAAGTAGCAAAGAAGAAACAAAACAGGGCTAGAGATACAGAAGCTGATAGAGAAAAGACCACAAAATGGAAAAGAAATAAGGCAAGAGACGTGGTCTCAGAAATTTTCACAACCATTCTGGTTTGAGTCTGGGATACAAAGCCATAAAACTTGCATTTCCTCCGAAACTTTAACACTGACCTGTAGCAGCTGTGTTGCTGTGGCTCTTTGTTCAGGATTTTTCACTAAGCACTTCTTCACAAAATCTGTGAATTCATCAGACCAGAGCTCTGGCTTCCGAAAGGTTGGAGGGGGATTTGTAGGAATCATAAAAATAGCCTAGATAAAAAGCAAGCAACAATAGAAAGTTTAAACAAAACACATCATCACAGCACTGAATTCAAGGAAATAAATTGCTTTATCCACCTTTCTTATCAAGTTAAGAATCTGGAAGACAAATTTTAAGCAGGGTAGGATTTCCACTCAGACTGAGATTCAGGAAGTAAATCCATCTGTTACTAATGTAGCCACTTCTCATTAGATTTTCTCTGTTTAAACTGTATCCCATTGAGCACATCACTCCCTATATTATCTATTACTGTTCATCAGTCTCAAGAGATTATGTCTTTCAGAAATTCTTAGTAACAGTACTGCTTCTTCAAACAGACCCAGAAAAGTTGCTATGAAAAGCCAAGTTCACCTTCTCATCTCTTCGCTGCATTCAGTTCTATAGGAGGGCTGCTCAGGAGAGTTGGCAGGTCTATTACTTGCTGCTGCATGCATTATTCAGCTGTAGTTTTGAAACTTACTTTTCTTAGTATCTTTTTAAGACAAATGCTAAAAGAGCTAAGACCTAAAAGATGACAAAACCAATCAAGTAACTTCCCTACAAGCAAAGAGAATTCATGTAAAATTAAAAAGGAAGCATTTTATCTATATGTAAGAAAATTCCAGATTGTTGAGAACTAAACAGTTTTTTCAACTATGAAAAAGATTCATGCTACACTTGGAAAAAAAAAAGTCAGACTTGAGGCTATATAAATTGTGCTATTTCTTATGAGCTTTTCACCAGACTTTCCAATTACAGATTTATACTGTTAGAGGGTAAAAAACAAAGAAAGAAAAAAAAGAGAAGATAAGCAGTGCAATTCTGAGAGACCACTGTAAAACAATTGGTAATTTTGAATTTCCACATGTAATACCAAATGCACACAGCTTCACTTCTGAAGATTTACACATGGCAGCAACAAACTATTCAAAACCAGGTCTAGTGACAGAAACTATATATTTTTTTCCCCTAAAACTAGGGGCAGTTTAATCACAACCTCTGAAGTGAAAAGGAATGAACATTCTTTAAGCTTGCAGTCCTTTATTTGTTTCTCTTTACAGGCATAGACCGAATTATGTGCTCAGAAAAGGGGGAAAAATATGAAACATGCGCACCGTTAACATAGTAGCAGTACCAGAAGCTTCAGACAGTGTTTGAAAAACACAGAGAAAAAGGAAGAAAAGAATTCCAGACTTTACTCATCACTTCTTGAGAAGCTCGATTGCCCTTCAAAGCCTGTTTAACTTGTACAAAATCCTCATTCTAAAATTTTTCTCATACGCTGAAGAAAAGCAAAAACCATGCAGAACAATGTAAGAACTATTTACTGCTTTTTTAGTGAAAAACTATTTCAGTATCAAATACTTCAAATCAAATATTTACAGAACTTATTTTACTATCTAACACTACCTAATACAAAAATTACAGGATCAGATCCAGGCATTTTTTTTTTTTTTAATAAACTAAGATGTATGCTACAGCAGCTTTGTACTTTCAGTGGACAGCCTTGCCAAACTAACGTATGACCTCAGATTGGAAAAGTAGAGCTCTATTACCTTGTAATTGGCCTTAATTACTCACTTGTGATATAAAATTGTCAGTACAGGTGAAGTGTCTCTGGTAAAGGAGTGGCTAACAAATTCAGCTGCTCCTGTCCTTGAAAGTAATGACCTTTTTGAACTCTGAACTGATGATTTTAATCTTATCTTTAGCTACTCTTAACAGCTAGCTCTGCAGTAGCTATTGAAAGCACACAGCTATAACAGAAAACCAGTGACTTCTGTTTATGTGGTGTCAAAACATATACCTCCTATTTGACAATGGCATTGACCTATGTTTCAGCATATAAGCACAGCTTAGCTCCGGAATTGTATTGAGCTCCAAAGTTCTGGAAAAATTATTTCCTTCTGCAAACTATTTTGATCAATCACACAGCAGTGAAGAACTTAAATAATAAGATCTTTATAATTTACAAAGGACAACAAGAAGAAAGACAGAAACCATGAATCATTCTTTTACAGCAGGCAATAAAAGTTACAAAAGGAGATATTCAAGAGCTAGAGTCAAGATCCTAAAAACACATTTACGCTTTGTACATGGGTTGAAAGTAATGATTTCAGAAACACATACATCTAGTTAATGCATACACTACTGGCTTTTTAAAATCTTGATACATTACATGAGCTGTGATTATCTGAAAAAAAAATATGGATTACATTGCCTTTTTTTAATACAAGGAAACATTCAGAAGCTAATTCCTTCTTCCAAATGTGTAGTCCAACTTGTTAATTATGTCACACACTTCATAGTCTGAACCTTTCTTCCCATCTGGAACAGGCTGTCCAGAGAGGCTGTGGAGTCTCCCTCTCTGGGGATATCCAAAACCCACCTGGACACTTTCCTGTGCAACTTCCTGTAGAGAAAGTGCTGCAGCAGGGGAGTTGGACTGGATGAGCTCCAGAAATCCCTTCCAACTCCTACAATTCTGTGATTCTGTGATCTCTCATCACTCCCTTTTCTTACTTAGCCTGAAATGGTGGATGTTATATTCAAATCCATTTTGCCCCTTTACTTCCTAATTTTGGCTTGTACGTTTCTGTGCAAAATGTTAAGCTCCCTTTCACCTTCAAAGGAAGTCTATGATTTAACTTCCAGCTTCTTCTGTTTCCTTCCAAGAAACTTGCAAAGCAACCACTGGAGAATTATAAAGTTCGCTCCAGATCAGCAGGAATAAAACCAAAATTCTTATCTAACAGGAATTTATACATCATTTTTTCTTCCATTTATTACCAAATACATCTTTTCTATCCCAACAGAACTCAGTCATTTTAAAATAAAACTAAGATATTTCAATTACTGTCTTTCATAGGTGCCAAGATAGGATTTTACTTACATTCTTCTTTCATCTTATCCTACGTTTCCCACGCCTATTAATGTTGTTGGTTTTTGGTATTTCTTTTTGGGTTTTTGTTGTTGTTGTTGTTTAAAAAAAGAAAACACACCAAAAACACCGTATCAGCAAGCACTTAATGTATGCTACCATCCACCAAGCTACCATCCACCAAACTGCATGGGCCAAGTTGGCAGTGCCAACCACAGGAAACATTCAGGGAAACTGTTCCACAGACAAGGCTCTGACCTACTAAGAGACAGTGTTAATTCTTCTCTCTCCCACCTTCAAAATCACCTTCCACACTTTCCTGTGTATCTGAGACAGACTGGTACATCTTACTCAAGCAATACATCACATATACAGCTGAGGTGTTAGACTGAATGACTCCTAATCTTCAGTTTTAATCATTTAATCATCCTTTTATTCATAAATAAATCTCTAAGCTGTGAGATGTCAAAACTCAGGCCTGAGTGACCAAGACAACTTAATCTGTGTTTATCTTTGCCTGCCTAACAGACAGCCCATGCCCAATTTGTCCTGAACTGGCCTTTCCACCTCTGAGCCTTGAGTCCCACTCTGCTTTGCCTCGCCTTTCACACAGTGCTCTGAGACAACTTCCACATCCCTGGGTGAAATCAGAAGCCACAACAAATGTGCTATCTACACAGCTAAAGAATGGGGAGTGGTATTGAAGGTGATGTAGTAGAAAAAAAAAAAAAATTGCATCACCCTGGGGAGCTTTCAGAGGCCACTTCTGAAGTGGGCACTATACAATCTAACAATTGCTACTATAACTGTTGACCAATTTGCTTTGAAAGCATGTATCTGCCCAATAATCAGCTGCTCTAGTTAAGCTCAGTGTTGGACAGAGGACCAAGTCTCAAATGAGAGCAAAATAGCAAGTCAGCATAGAATTTTCTTTTTATGATTCTTAAAGGGACCATAATTTGGGCCCTATAATGAAGTCCAGGCTACAATCATTTCTTTCATGAAGATTCTTTTACGGACAATTTTTATTGGTGTGAAAACGTAATTAGATGAATTAGGAAATGCCAAATGAAAAATGATATCCTCATATACTGCACTTGGAATTTCCTAATCAGAAAATCCTTGAGGCTCATTCCTCCTGTCAGCCAGGGTAATATCACAGCCCAAGAACACATTAAGTAATCAACAGTAACTCAGTAGAGGTACTACTCTTTTTTTTTTAAGCTCTATCATTTAGTTTAAGTAAGCGACTTGTAATAAAGTATTTTGATTTCCTGCTGCTTAACCATTAGTTGTCATTTGCTCAGTATCATGTATGCAACTAAAGGATACAGCAAAGACTGCAGTAATCTTGCCGTTTTTGTGCTGTGAAGTAGCACAGCTAACATCTGCAAAAAACAGACTCCAAAATACTTTTAAACACAATAATATACTTATGAGTACAAATTACTATTTCAGGCTCAGGATGGGGTTATATATTGAATACTGCAAAATGTTATTGGCTTTAGAAACAATGAATCAACAGAAAATAAAAATTTTTTTTCTTCTGATTTATGTTAAAGAACTTGCTTCCCCTCTTGAAGACCCTCCAAAACAGCTACTAAAACATCACTTATTTATTTCTCACTGCCTAGGAATAAAACACCAGCACAGGGAAGAAGGTCAACAAGACTAAGTGCCAGGTCCTACTTTTCCCTGTAGGAAAAGAATCTGGGAGTGTTGGTCAACACTCAGCTGAACATGAGCCAACAGTGTGCCCAGGTGGCCAAGAAAGCCAGTGGCACTCTGGCTTGTATCAGAAATAGTGCAGCCAGCAGGAGCAGCAAGGTGTACTTGGCCCTGGTGAGGCCACACCTCGAGTACCGCGTGCAGTTTTGGGCCCTTCACTACAAGAAAGACACTGAGGCCCTGGAGCATGTCCAGAGAAGGACAACAAAGCTGTAACGGTTCTGGAGCAGGAGTCTTATGGGCAGCAGCTGAGAGAACTAGGATTGTTTAGCTTGGAGAAGGGGAGGCTCAGGGGAGACCTTATCACTCTCTACAACTGCCTGACAGGAGGTTGTGGTGAGGTGGGGGTCAGTTTCTTCTTCAGGGAACCACAACAGGACAAGAGGGAACGGCCTCAAGTTGAACCAGGGGAGGTTCAGATTGGATATGAGGAAGAACTTCTCAGATCGAGTGGTTAGGCATTGGAACAGGCTGCCCAGAGAGGTGATGGAGTCACCATCCCTGGAGGTGTTTGAATAAAGGGTAGATGTGGTACTTAGGGTTTAGTGGGCAATGCTGGTGGTAGGTGGACAGCTGACTAGATGACCTTAGAGGTCTTTTCCAACCTTAATGATTCTATACTTGCATGTTCTTCTTTGTTTTGTCTTTGCTTTGCTGAGCCTTCTGTTTGTTTTGGCAAGACACAGTAACAGTGAAAACCAAACTTACTGAACAACTCCTCCTGTGTGTAACAATAAGGAAGCTGGGTTTCTGTACTCTCTTTCAGTGTACATTAAATGTATTTGTTAGAAGTACCCTGAAAATTACTACCTTCCTTTCAAGCCTGCAAACTGGACTTTATGAAGACCTAGCACACTAGCCTTCTTTTGCAGAGCATTACAAACAAGTCTGGCTCTATCAGCCATCTACCAGATAGATGATCCAGGGAGATTCTCAGTATTCAGTTTTGATAAAATCCCTAACTGGAATCTGAATGTGCTATTCAAAGCATTTGGAAAGCTTATTTATCTTTCTATGTGAATATTATTTTTGCTACAGTACCACATAGCAGTTTGTACTTTTTCTTTTCTTCAGTCGTGAACCAATTATCTCGTGATTATTTTTATTTTTTTCTTCTTGCACAAGTTTTTTTTTCCTTCTTGCCATAGTGTTGCTATTTACTAACCTCAGCGACAACAGAGCAGCATGAATCAGAGATCAAGAACTACTCAAATCAAAATTGTACAACCAGTGGCCCATGCAATACCATTTTCTTCATTTTCGTTGTCTTACCTACTTCTTGAATAAATACACTGAAATGCAGCATTCATTTCAATTTTATACAAGAAAAGCTGAGGCACAATTTACTCTGAATTAAAGAGCAGAGAAATGGTGCAGCTGTCAAGTACGTTCAATCTTTCAAATGTATCACTAACACTTCCTCAAGACTGTGTCATAAAAACACATTTTCTGAAGGTATGTTCAGTGAATAAGTGCTCCAGATGGGCCTAGCTACCCAATGGATAATGGCCTCTCCAATATCTTAGACAAAATACATCCTTGTTTTAAGCTAAGATATGGAAGAAGCTGTTATCCATTTATATATTTTATACTAAGCTTTTTTTTAAAGCTACTCTGAACATATCAGTTAAAAAAAAAAGTTCCCTATCAAAATCAGAATTGGCCACAACCATCTTTGATTAGGACGCAGTAGTATATATAATAAAAAGACGTTATTTCACAAATCAGCACTGTATTGGTCCGTACGTTTGCCTCTACTCACAAAGCTGCTATTTAGATGGCTCTACTATGTGAGACATCAAAAACTTGTGAGAGAAACACCTTCACCCAGGGCATCTATGTGCTTCTGAAATCTTTAACCATCATTTTGGTGGAAAGTGAAAAAGAACAACAAAGAACTCAGCTTGTAGATGCCAAGTCTCCTTGCCCTTTCCCCCTTCAGGAAACACAAAGGGTTTTGCAAGATTTAAGCTATCATTTATATCTGAGTACTGGTTTATTGACCTTCTCCTAAGTAGCTGTTAGCCACAAATTACTAACAGTTACATGCTTGTAAAAGTAATAGTTTTGGCACTTCAAGTCACTCATATTTCCACAGACCTAATTAAATAAGGGCAATAGACACCTGCAAACCTGTCCCAATGGCAGTCCTAGGAGCAGACTTATCAGACCCTCTGGGAATACACTTCGTAGGCTCATAAAAACAAGATAACTCCTGAAGGTCCAAGTGGGAGTAAATCCTCGAGGTTCAGTCCTCTCTATAAATTATGTATATAACAGCAAATTATCTTACAGCCAATATTAATAATGAAGTATCAAAATAAAACGTTTTGAAATGCCATCTGAAAAAGAAAAGCAGCAGTTATATTCTTCCAAAAGTTAGATCTGTAAAAGAAGGGAAAGCAGTTTTCCCCTTCCACAAAACTTGAAAAACTGATAGTGCCAAATATTAAAAAACATACACTCCCAGAAAAAAAAGATTAGAATTCCAACATTAAGTAAAAAAGTAAAGATTTCTATCACTGCTCAGTCTAAAAGTCACTTTCTTCTCAGAGTTAGCTTTGATAACTCAAACTGAAGAAGAAACTTGGAAGGCCGAGCTGCCACACTTGCCTGCCTCCCCAAGGTCCCAGAGAAGCATGGGTGGAATTCATAACACAGATAAGTGGAAATTTAGTCCAGACGCATTCTGGACAAACAGTAACACTACTGAATTTTTCATCCTAATAATGGGAAGTGTATGTATAACATTCAAAATGTACATCTATTGTGCTCAACAGTTCTTTTGCAGCAGCCACTGATTAAATCATGCGTGCACTAGAGTGAAAATGATATCCCAGTAATTTTAATAAAAAAATTACAAACATCTCACATATTATTATTACTAGCGGCACTACCAAGAACAAATGAAAAATGAAAACTTGGGGGGAGGGAGGGGTGCACATCAAGGAAAGAAAGAAAAAAAATCAACACAACACAGCTGTTAGCAGTGGTTTAACAGCCATTCACTGGAATGGCTTTCTGGAAAGATGACCTTTGCTGTTCAAAGCAAAGTATGATGCACTGGTGCACTTAAGATGTAAAGTCATAAAGTAATAAACGCAGCAGAAAGACAGATAATGGAAAGAATAATCACATGATTAACAACAGAGATGGGTTACTGAAAGATAAACCACATATATAGACCTGCATATTTATTATTGGTAGTGAGTTCATAACATTTTGACAGCGTTACAATAGGTCAAGAATGTAAAGATCCTATCTCAAACATTTTGCAATAGCAATTGCAATTGTATATCCACTGAAGAGAAGCAACCTTCACCTTGTGAACATCGTCACGCAACAGCTGCAGCTTAAGATTCACATTTAAGTTTATTCTTTCTACTTGAAGGTGATACTTAAAAAAAAAAAAAGGCTCCATTTCAAAACAACATTACAGATAATTTGTTCAGTGACAACAACTAGACACAGGCAGCATTCTATGACCTTAGGTTTGTGCAGACTGGTGTTGTGACTTTTTGTTTTAAGACAAGCTGACTTAGACAACTCTTTTTTAAATACCATGATGTGTCATAACTTTAAAGTTCTAGCATATCTTGAGACACATCTGCATTGGCATACTTGAAAGGCAGAATTTATTGCTCTGGCCATTACCCAGTTAGCAAGACAAAGAGCAAGTTCTCACTGTTAACTCATCTAAAATGACTGCGCCATCAACATGTGTTCATTATTCAAATTCTTTTTTCTGCTGAGTAGTAAGAATATTTATCACCATGAACCCTTTACCAGAAACACCCCCTAACATACTGTCCTACTGCCAACTAACTCACTAATTTATCAAGGGTTGTTTTTCATAAGTTACCACTTGTACTATTCAAAAAGATCTGGAAGCAACTCAAAGTAGTTGATTGGGTTGTATGCAAAGAAACAACTTTTCTTTTGCCTTATTTTGTTTGCCTATTCTTCTTTCTCTCCCTCCAAGTCTAGCAGACATATCCTCTTCTCTCCAAACTTTTTTTCAATCTAGTTAAATAATTTGCCACAATTTGGAGACATTTTTGTGACATTTGCCTGTAGGTTTTTCAGCTATTATCTTTTAAAATGGCATAGTTAGTTACAATCTTTTCACTACCCAGTTCAACAGGACTCAATTTACTGGAGCTAACTCTTCAGCAGAAAATACTCTTTACCTCTCCTATTCACTGAACTTTGTCCTTCTATTTCCTTTCATTTTAGAGATACAACATTAAATTCCCATTTCATCTATGTTACAAACTCACTGAAGTCAATGACGTTGCAACAGAAGGAAGATCAACTGAATTTTCAGTGTTCTCCTCCTCTTTCAAAGATAGCAAGTCTGTAAAGAAGGGCAATAAATATCGTTTGAAAGTCTGTATAGATGAAAAATAAAGCATTGAAATATCCATAATGTAATGAAGGCTTCTGACTGTTCTTTTACTTAGTTGGGTTTTTTTGTTTGTTTTCAAATACAACTACACAATTTTCAAAGTGAAGGCATTCACTGAAAAGTGAAAACAAAGATCATTCCAAGGTACTCAAGATTTATTACTTAAACTACCCAGGCAGCTAGAGGTATAGAATAGCGTTTAAAAATAAAAATTATGTTAAAAATATATATATACATGCAAAGGACTTCTCAGAGAAATAAGTAACTTGTAAATAACCCAACATAAGTACAAAACCATATAATTACTTAAGATGCAATTAAAAAGTTGCACTGAATGATCACATCCCCAGTAATTACAAGTCCACGCATTTTTACAGTATGCAAGGACAAAAAAAAATTCACCATGACTAAAAAAAAAATTAAAAAATAATAATCCACTAAACTCCACCAGAAAACAAGACAATGAATGTCAGTGAGTCTTACCAACACACACAACAGTTTCAATGACCTGAAAGAAGCTGAAGCACTCAGATACTATCTAAGACAGGATCTGATACTATCTCCAACAAATTCACCAGATGAAAAACTCAAATGAGCCACAAACTCATTCATTATCTTTCTGTAAAGTACACTCAATCTCAACACTGACTGAGCAAAATATATTTAACCAGGAGCAGGAGGAGAGAGGATGCATGCACATGTACTCGTTAAGGTTTTTACAAGGGTGATAAGAGTTTTTTCTTTTTATTTAAAGCAGGAGAAAAGAAATCGGTATTAAACAAGCTGTCTCTAGATTGAAAGAAGCATCTTATGTAGTGGTTTTATGTTTTGACTCAATTTTCACTTGACAAAGACTTGTAAAAGAAGGTATTTTTAAACACAGTTGCATAGGAGCAAATTTCCTCTTAACAATGTCAGGCAACAGCTGTTCTTTGCCAAAAAAAAAAAAAAAAATAAAAATCAGAGGGATTCAGCCAGTCCGCCACTCCAGAAAACAAGGCAAGACAATGTCCTAACACAACCCTCCAGCAAGATCATAATGCCTCTCATGCCAAGTTCTCCATGATGGCCAACCTTACTTAAGAGCCAAGGAACTCATCACCTAAAAGATATTTCATAGCCACACCAGTATCCAAGAAACCAAAGAGCAAGAAGGAAACTTCATTAATTCTGGGAACTTCTCTTGAATAGAAACATCTTAGAATCATAGAATCACCAAGGTTGGAAAAGACCTCCAAGATCATCCAGTTCAACCATCCACCCACCACCTGTATTTCCCCACTAAACCATGCCCCTTAGTACAACATCTAAATGTTTCTTGAACACCTCCAGGGATGGTGACTAAACCACCTCCCTGGGCAGCCCGTTCCAGCACCTGACCACTCTTTTGGAGAAGAAATTTTTCCTGATAACCATCCTGAACCTCCCCTGGCACAACTTGAGTTTGTCTTGCTACAACTTAAATCTCAAGTTTCACAGAATATGAGACATGTGGAACATGGGAGGAGTATGGAACTTGAACAAGCAATATTTTTCAGCATTAAACTTAAATTTTTTTTTTCCTTATCAGTTACAAAACAAAGAAATTGTTAAGAAAGTGTATGTTACATGACTAAATCCAGGGAATACTCTTCCAATTATTTTTCTCTTCTCTTACTAGTTTCCTTTTTCACCTAATTCAGTAGTATTTTGAAATTCACAGATATAGTGGTGTATTGTCTACAGTGCAAGGCAATTATATTACCCAGACTATGAAACTTACTTTCCATCCAAGAAAGCCACAACAATATAGCTTACTTGAATAATAAAATCTTTTCTCTTCTTCCCACAGTATTTTCTACAGTTTCCCAGAAAATGAGACAGTGATTACATCCAGAAATGTATTAACATTCACTGAGACATGAAGTGGAAAAACTGCACTTGCAATTATATTTACTAATAGAAGAGTCAAAAAGTGAGTAACTTATATTTGTGAGAAAAAGCTGCAGAAAAGTGGCTGGCCAGTAAATGTGAAATGTCTGCCATAACCACACACAGTAGTAATGACAAAAGAGATTCAAGAAATCTGCAGTAGTTCCTCTTTGTTTAAGTCATGGTAGACCTCCAGCAGCAGTATTGTGTTCAGTTTTAGGCATCATGCTTTCAGTGAGATGTATGCCAATTGATGGTGCTCCAAAAAGGAGCAACTACAGCACTTAGACATTTAAAGCACACAACTACAAGGTAAGATTGAATTGACTGGGATTGCTCAGACTAAGGAGGAGGTGACTACAGTGTGAAACACAATAATGTATCCAGTGTGTTAAATACAACTTAAAGTATATTGTCTCCCTTTTTAAAGTCTACAAAGAACAGAACAGCCAATGTTCAGCAAAGGGTACTCAGATTAGAGAGTAGGAAAAAATTTAAAACAAATAACCTGAGGAATGATAGAACTTCTGTCATTGCATTCTACCAAAAATTATAGATAGAACAGCTTCAGAATGGCACGATTAAAATTGTTCATGCAATTGGAAGGTCTTTCCATCCATGGTATTTTCCCATGTCTAACATACAAGTACAGCAAAATTACAGAAAAATGAGAAAAAAAAAACACACCTCTCTGTCCCAGTACTCCATGCACAATTAGTCCTTCAAATTGCTTTAATTGCTTTCACCCCTACAACAGCTCCTCTGTCTTCAACTTCATGTGGATTATGTTACGACTTAGATCTAAGAAACACTTCTACAAGAAGATACAGGTAACACAAAAGAAAGCAATAATTTAAACTGACTGTGCTAGAAAAACTACCTGCATGCTGTGAATGTAAAACCTGCTCAATGGGGTCTCTGGAGGTGATACTGGTAACAAGATGATTGTAATGTTAGGCTGGCCAAGTACAGAAACAGAATGACCACACCTAACAGAAGAGATGTGAAACATGATCTTCACCCTTCACAAATGACGACAAACAAGTAGTACAGCTAAAACCAATCTCAAGCACAAGGAGAAATGACTCATTCATTTGAGGTATTCAAACTAAGAAAAGAAATTGAACTACACCCTGGAGGCATTCAAGGCAAGGTTGGACGTGGCTCTGGGCAGCCTAGTCTAGTGGTTGGCAACCCTGCGCTCAGCAGGGGGGTTGAAACTCAATGATCTTTGAGGTCCTTTTCAACCCAGGCCATTCTATGATTCTATGATACAACCATCCAGATTAAGTACTCACATCCCAGTGAAATAATGGAAGAGTTTAATTAATTACAGAACACTTTTCTAGAGTGTGAAAGTGTAACTGAGCACTAACTTCTCATGTCTCAAAGCTCTGTCTTCCTTCAAGCAAAGGAGAAAAGCATCTTCTCCAATCTGTGTCCCACTATCACACAAGGTACTGAGAGAAAATAAGACTCAAAAGTGCTGCCCTCCCAGGTACCAGGTGTGTACAGAGAACAGGGTTATTCTCCTTACCTAGATAGAATGTCCAATGTTCTCCCTAACAGTTTGAGAAAAATACCATTTACACTGCAGCCCTTCTATTTCATTGTAAGAATGATTCCTGTAAGAATTCCTGTAAGAGAATGCAATTGCTGGAGTAAATTTAACTTTTTTTTCCTACTCCATGGACAAATAGAAACTCTAGGAGGCATAATAAAGTCAAACCTGGACATTTGAAACATCAAATGAAAAGAGAAGTAGAACCAAGGCATAATATTATTACACAATGAAACTAATCTTGGTTTATAAGATCACAGAATCATAGAATGGCTTGGTTTGGAAAGGACCTCAAAGATCACCTAGTTCCAACCTCCCTGCTCTGGGTAGGGTTGCCAACCACTAGATCAAGTACTAGGTCAAGCTGCTCAGATCCCCATCTAACCTGATCTTGAACACCTCCGAGGCCGGGGCATTTACAACCTCTCCGGGCAGCCCGTGCCAATGCCTCATAACCCCCTCTGTGAAAAACTTCCCCCTGATATCTAATCTAAATCTCCTCTTCTTTAGTTTTAAACCATTCCCCTTTGTCCTATCACTGTCAGACCACGTAAAAAATTGATTTCCCTCCTGTTTATAATCTCCCTTTAAGTATTGGAAGGCTGCAATGAGGTCTCCCTGCACTCTTCTTTTCTCCAGACTGAGCAAGCCAGGCTCCCTCAGCTTGTCTTTGTAGAGGTACTCCAGCCCTCTGATCATCATGGCCCTCCTCTAGATCCTCTCCAGAAGCTCTTCATCCTTCCTGTGCTGGCAGCACCAGACCTGGATGCAGTACTCCAGCCTCACAAGGGCAGAGTAGAGAGGGACAATACCCTCCCTCTCCCTGCTGGCCACCCCTCTTTTGCTGCAGCCCAGGATACTATTGGCCTTCTGGGCTACAAGCACACACTGCTGGCACATGTTAAGTTTTTCAGCCACCAGGACCCTTAAGTCCTTCTTGGCAGGGCTACTCTCAAGGATTTCTTCTCCTAGTCTGTACGCTTATCTGGCATTGCCCTGACCCAAGTGCAACACCGTGCACTTGGCTTGTTGAGCCTCATTAAATTTGTAAGGGCCCACCTTCTGAGTTTGTCAGTTCTCTTTGGATGGTATCCCTTCTTTCTGCTGTACCATCTGCACCGTACAGTTTGGTGTCGTTTGCAAATTTGCTGAGGGGGGCACTCAATCCCACCATCTACGTCATTCATAAAGACGTTGTACAGTATTGGACCCAAGACGGACCATTGCAAGATGCCACTCATCACCAGCCTCCACCTGGACACTGAGTAACTGACAACAACTCTCTGGCTACAACCATCCAGCAATTCCTTATCCACCTATTAGTCCACTCTTTGAACACACACACAAAATTGAATGCCATTTTCTATTTTTAAAAGAAGACACTAAGAGGTAAAATGAACTCTGAGTCAAAGTTAGTTCCCCATATTTTCAGTTTTATTTATCAAACTGAGCAATCTTTCCAACTTTCTCTTTTCCTGTATGAGACCAAAACTATGAGATGTTCTGTTTGTATTACAATTACACTAATTCAATGCAGGTCACTTGCTTTTTACTGAGTCCAGATGAGATTTAGTAAGCTAAACATTGGCCAATTAGCTTAAAAAAAAGTGTATGGCGGGGAGCTGACTGCCGCTGGGTAGGTCATACAGTGGCTACAGAATACAATTGCTTGAATTACATCTTGACTAAAATCAAATGCAGAATCAGCTAAAAAATACACTTTTTTTTCCTGCACACCGTCTTGATTTCTCACATTTGAATGCACTAATTTAAAAGCCATCTCTTTCCCGCCCAGAGGTGATAGACAGGAACAGACTCAACAGAAGTTTGTTGTTTCCTCTTTCTCCACTCTTTTGTTTTTTAAACCATATTTTTAATATTCTAAGAACTACAAACAATGGAGTTTCCACTTTATTTTTAATATCCCAAGTGGCTAACTAGCCTTTTGAAGTTTGTTCATTTGAACTTAGCACAGTAAAAAAGAAAAACATAGCACTGAAGATTTACTGAACACTAAAAATAATAATGGTCTAAGCCTCTTCTATTTCTGCAATAACATTTGTATTCTTAAATCAACCTGAACTGCCATGTAATTAGCCATAGAATAACCTTTGCTGATAATGCAGAGAAACCAGTTCCAGAGGGGTAGGAAAATCCTCAGGCTTATCTCCAAGAAGCAAATAAACAATACGTCTTTGTAAATGTCTTAGTCATGATCAAGGGATGAGATTTTTTCTGACAAAACTGCTAGCTTTAAAATAATTAAAATCTACACTACTAAATAAAAAAACAAATTAAGCCAAGTGTAACTGGCATAGATCTGTCAATATTATTCCTACCCATGTCTGGATTTGGTATGTTTTTTTTTTTCCAGAAGTTTCACATTTCTGAAATGGTATTATCAACTGTTAAAATAAAATGTAATATATGCGTTAAAACAGTAGCCCAATTAGAAGCTTATTCTATAATGCATTGAATGATGTGGTTTGTTACTATTTGTAACATCTCAACGTGTTTCTGCCCATCTCTACTTCCTCTCCAAATGACCCACTCAGCTTTCAACAAACTTCACTCAAAAGAGAAAACAGGACCATAGCAGAATACACACAAATTAGATGTCATCACTGATTTTCAGACATGGTCATTATCTTCATAAAAGTCTACGGCCTAGGGGAAACATGCAGAATTCATGCAGATAAACTCCTCAGTCACAAGGGCATGATGGTACTTTACAGTACTGAGGAAGAAAATACATATATATATCATTGAAAAAAAATGCTTATAGCATAAAATGTAAAATTTTGAAAAGAGAAAAAAATAAGGACACCAAGATAAAAGATTTGTAGTAGTGTGAATTAACCTTATACCTAAACTTCTTTGCTGAAAACAAGTTGTAAGTGAATCTGAAGGGAGAATACAAAAATTAAAAAAAAAAACAAAACAAAACAAAAAAAAACCAGCAGGAATCTATCAAGATTCCCAAATTATTTAACCTAGAATATTTTATTTCAGTACTTACAAGATTTTCTAGGCTTTGGTTCTGATCTGGGGTCAGTGTTGTGCTGCCTTGTCCAAACATTCTACTTACTAATCACATTTTCTACATTTTTGTTAGGGTCTGGTTTAACCTTTTGCATTGTGTTCCATTCAACGATGCCTATCATAGCTTCCATAAGTGACTGACACTAGGGAGGAAAAAATTAGATAACAAGTTCCATTATTGTAGGTACACACAGAAACAATGTTTGATCACAAAAGATTTACAGAACAAAAACTCTCAATTTGTGTTACTAGAAAAATTTCAATTTAGCAATATGGCTGCAGCAATCACTCAAGGATGCAAACAACCCAGCAATGGTTGAACAAATGACTAGAAACACTGACATATAAAGGGGTCATATCATATTCTTAATTCTTATAATGTTTACTACGGGATGTATGCAGTTCTGAAAAAACAGCTGGTTAACTTCCCAGCATAAGAAAACAATGAATTAATCCCAATAAAAGAGTACACCAGTAGTAAGAAGATTGAGTGAATTGACCTGTTTCTCTTGCAGATAAAGATCAAGAGAAATGAGAATCCCATTAAAATTTATAGATGGAAACCAACAGCTACAAACTCAAAAGAATTTCTGAGAGGTGTCACAGAATGAAGCCAGAGGTCAAGGTTGGGAAGGACCTCAGGAAGTCACCTGGTACAGCTCCACAGCAGGGTGCCCAGGCCCAAATCCAGGATGCTTTTGAAGACCTCTAAGGGGGAGATCCCACAGCCTCTCTAGGCAACTCGTGCCAGTGCTCCGGCACCCTCACAATAAGAAAACATTTCCTGACGTTCACAGGAAACTTCACATGTTTCAGTTTATGCTCATTGCCTCTTGTCCTCCCCCATGCTCTCTGCATCCTTCCCTTACATATTTACGGATGCTGATGAGACCCCTTTGAGCCTACTCTTCTCCATGTTGAACATCTCAGCTCTCACAGCCTCTACCCACAAGACAGATGCTTCAGTCCTTCAGTCCTTTCATAACCTTTGTGGCCTTCTCCAGGACTCTCTCCAGTATGACCTTTTATCTCTTGTACCCAGCACTACAGGTGAGGCCTCCCCAGTGCTGAGCAGAACAGAAGGATCACCTCCCTCAACTGGCTAGCCTCACTCCTCCTAATGTAGCCCAGGACATCATTCACCTTCTTAGCAGCAGAGGCACATTGCTGATTCGCTTTTAGCTTGGTGTCCACCAGGACCCCCAGGTCTTTCTCTATCAAGCAGCTTTCCAGCTGGGTAGCCCCTAGCATGTGCTGAAGCATGAGGCTCCTCCTTCCCTGACGCCTCGAACTTTCAACATCAGCCTTTGATGCTGCTACAGAAGAAAATCTCTCAGTACAAGAAAAAAATAAAAAACTTTACCGTACTCTTAATCATCTTGTCAACAGTTTATGGGCGTTTGGCCCGGTTCCGCGATGAAGGGGACGGGGGATCCATGGGCCCATGCCTCGGGAAAAGGGGAAAAGGGTAAGGAGATGGCCCTGAGAGCAAAGAACAGTGGCAACAATCTGAGGAGAAACAAACTAATTTACTAAATAAAATATCAGAATGCAAAACAACACACTATAATACAATGTAATTACAACTTAAGCTGATAAATCCAATACAGAGAGAGAGAATGTCCCAAAATCAAGGTAGGCCTTACTCTACTACCGACGATGAGATGGCTGGAGAGCGAGGTGCTGCCAAGACGAGAGACGGCGGAAAAAGGGACGAGGTCTCGTGATCTGCAAGTTTTTATACTGCGAGCTTTTATCTTTTCCCTCCGGCTGGAAAATGGTAACAGAGGAGCAAAGTACCGTGGGGAATATAGTAGTCCTTCTCTTCTGAGAACCAGGTACATTCACTACATGATGTTATGATGTGGAATACCAACAATCGAAAATCACAAAACCATGACACATCTCTAATTGTGACTAGGGGCAATATACAAAATATCTACTTGCAAAGCTGAAGTTATCCACCCTCCGCATCACAAAGGTTAAGTGAGAAACTACTTTTCTTATTTCAGCACTCTAGAATTGAAGAAAGAAGTGAGTATCTGATTAGAAAGAATACAGAAAATCTGGTCCCTTTGGTGCTGAAAGTACTACTGTTACAGTCTCCTCAGAAGCATCTGACACAGAACCACATATATGCGTCCCTGTGAATTACATTTCAGAAAGACACGCTGATCTACAATCCCAGCAAACAGATCCAGAACTTAAGGCAGAGACCACGTCCCTGCTCTGAAAGAACAGGAGCAGACTGGGGAGGTGAGGGAATACCTCAGGTATGCTTCAGCTCACCTCTGAGCTGAATAGGGCTCCCATCACTCAAATACAGCATGACTGAATTAAAACACTACTTCACAGGAAACTATAGAGAAAAAAATTAACACAGGTGCCGAAAGTCTTTAGACAAGGCCCAAATAAGTGAGAATTGTTATTTTCTATGGATTTCCAAGGCAAAAAGTCCTACTATACTTGTAGCCCAGAAAGCCAACTGTATCCTGGGCTGCATCAAACAAGGGGTGGTAAGCAGGGCATCAGAGGGGATTGTCTTCCTCTACTCTGCTCTCGCGAGGCCCCACCTGCAATACTGCAACCAGGCCTGGGGCCCCTAGCACAAGAAAGACATGAAGCCATTGGAGCAGGTCCAGGGGAGGTCACAAGGATGATCTGAGGGCTGGAGCACTTCTTAGAATCACTGAATCACCAAGGTTGGAAAAGACCTCCAAGATCATCTAGTCCAACCATCCACCTAACATCAGTATTTCCCCACTAAAACATGTCCCTTCTTCTATGAAGATGGGTTGCGGGAGCTGGGCTTGTTCAGTCTGAAGAAGAGAAGGCTCTAAGGAGATTTCTGTAGCTTTCCAGTACTTACAGAGCTCTTATAAACAGAAGGGAGAGTGACTTTTTACATTGTCTGATAGTGATAGAACAAGGAGGAAAGACTTTAAAGTAAAAGAGGGGAGATTTAGATTAGATGTTAACAGGAAATTCTTTACTCAGAGGGTGGTGAGGCACTGGCACAGGCTGCCCAGAGAAGTTGTGGATGCCTCATCCCTGGGGGTGCTCAAGGCCATGCTGGATGGAGTCCTGGGCAGCCTGATCCAGTGATTGGCAACCCTATCGATAGCAGGGCAATGGAACTGGATGGGCTTCAATGCCCCTTCCAATTCAAGCCACTCTATCATTCCGTGATACTTTGGCAAGTCCCTGATCTCAAAGGGCAAGTCTTGAAACATTGTCCCAGATCTATTTTCTGAAAACTGCCAGAAGCTGATCCTAAGAAATACTACACTACTTTATAAATCTGAGATGAAAAGATAAAAATTGAGCCGTGACCAAACAGCTTCATATGGACTACAATATCCTTTGACTTCTTGCATCCCTCTTTCGGTAATGTTCCTCTGATAGAAGAGATTGCTCCTATTGATCATATGTACATACAGTGTTCTCAGGTCACAGAGGAACTCTGAAGCTTCAGCTGCTGTTGATGAGAGATGGAAGACAGCATTATCCTAGGGATGTGGATTCCAGGCATACAGTCCACTCATCTAGACCAAAACAATATGTGCATATACATACACCAGGAGTCAGCATACAACTTTGAATGAGGAGTGCCATAACTGTACAAACAATCTCTACACCTTTCTTAGTCCTTAAACTTTTCTGGAACAGTCTTCCCTCTATCACCATATCTAGAGATTTACAAGCTGATATCTTCCCTCTGCAATTCTATACACTCAGCTGTAAACTGCAGTTTTACAAATTCATTTCAAGCCAGAGAAAGGAGGGCAGCAGGATCAAAAGCTAAGCAAGAGCTGGAAAGCTGCTGAAGACTACTGGCTGAAACTTCAGATCGAGAGAGTCTGGGTACTCTACCTGAAAATACGGCACTCAGGCTGAAAGCACTGAGCACAAGTGCTAAAGCAAGTGTTCCTCTAAAACACACAGCAATACCACAAAGCACAGAGGATGATATCTCAATTATTCTTCCTTCAGTTTTTCTTGGGTCCTTACAGGGTGCTCTGTGAGGCAACGTTCTAAGTCATGGTTGTCCAACCTTCTGTCTTGCCTGTGCCACACTGAGTGAGCAGGAACTGTCTTGGGCTGCATACACAAAGGTTTCTCTGAAAGAAATACCTCCTATTTATTTCCATGGAAACTAAAACTGATAAAAAGAGCAAAATAACACTATTTCATAGAGCAAAATCTCAGCTACAAAACACTATTTTTCAACATATTCACCACTACTAGCTCTGCATTTTTGCCAGTGATGAAGAAGAGCCTGTATGCCACGCCCATAGAAATCTGCACCAGTGGAAGCGACCCACTGTCATCACTGCTGAAACGCACCTCCCACCACCTCACTGTTCTCCATATCCACTGCTTGGTCTCCATAAACGTTCAACAAGCATCAATGAGTGTAATGGGTGCCATTTTTTTCACATGGACGAATTCATTTTCACACCTCTGCTTCATACTCACTTCCATGTCAGATGCCACTTTGTCAGACTGCCCTTCTGCTGCTGACTGTCGCGCAGCAACAAAACGTAATGGCGTATTGGAGGGAAGGTTCAGCCTCTAATTCCATATCACCAACATCTACTTCTGATACCATGGACCAGTATAATAAAACAGGAGGTATTACTTTCAGAGCAGCCCTTATAAAACATATAATATAGTTCATGTATATAAGTAACCAAACTCATTTTAATCTTTAATATTTTCTATTAAAACAAAAAAAGAGAGCAACAGAAACACCGAAGAAGTGGGATATGTGACCTTGTTTTTGTGAAACTAATGCATTCATATCTGTTTTCATGTCTGTCTTCACAATTTTCAGTGAGTTCTCAAGTGTTCAGCAGATATTTTTGATGAAATGTTACTCTTCCTCTGCTTCATCCTTGAAAATAGTTGTTCAAAATTTGTGTACTGCCAAAAATAAGGCATGATTGTGAAGTTAAGAATGTTTTTTCTGGTAAGATAGGGCTTATAAAAGCAAAGAGACACAGTCAGATTTTTGCGTTGAGCATCTGATTGCAACTCTATACACTCCGTGCCTGTTCTAAGTAATGATTCAAAACCTGCTTAGCATACTCCAAGAGCTCCTTCTGGGGCCATAGACCCAGCCGTAATCAAGGCCCCAACAAACCACAGGTTTTGGGGAGTTATCTTTGTCCACAAATGGATGCGCTCACTGAAGAAGGGAAGAAGCCTTCTTAAGGTGAAAGGAACACAAAAACTTAGCTAGGATTGCCATGAGGGTGATTAAACAAGTTATCCAACCAGAATAAAGAGCATTAACTGGAAACAAAGAAAACACAGAAACAATTTCACTTATACCAGCCTCTACTTGAAGCACTAGCAAACCCTGAAGACAATCCTAAATCAACTGACAAACAAGAGGAAAGGGAAATAAGAGATTATTCCACTCTCTCTACATGCAGAGAGTTAAAAAGAGTCTGCCTGTTCCAGATTGCTAGGCTGTAATGCCTCAGTAGGTTAGACTGACAGAAGCACCAGAAGTCATCATTTAAAGTGTAACCATGCAAAGAGAAAAGCCGGGCAAATAATTCAGTTGCTTGAGTTGAAGATCAAGCACAAAGTAAACTAAAATGCTGATTTTCAGAACAATAGCACAAGCTCTACATGCATGTAACCTACACAGCTAACAGGACTAAATCCACACAGAGGTTTGATGCTTGTAATTATATTTTTTCATATGACAATATCCAATGACTGGAAGTCAAAGTTTAAAAGTTTTCATGTGAATTTGTTTAGTAGTACAGATAAATACAGAATAATGTACCAGGAGCTCTGCTGAAATCTGCTCCAAAGGAAATATGTGGCATCTAATTAATGCTAGAATTGCATAACAACAAACATTTTCTACACACTAAATTAGCATTCCTGAGGCATTCATTCTCAGCAATAGAACTGACAGAGTCGCATTTTAGATGGAGATTTAAGTTAATCATAGCTGCTAAGCACAAACATTTGTTAAGAGCTATCCAAAAAAACACACTTGTGGTCAGTAACAAAACAGTATTCAAGCTGCCGAACAAATAATGCTTTGGGAGTGTTGGTAAACACAGAGATTAAAAAACAGTTTAAAAATATGCACTTCTTTGCCCATCTGAAAATTTCCAGCTGTAATGGGACATCTGATACAGTTACTGTAAATAAATACAATATAAAAAATTATTATGTGTATAACTGTATAGATATATACACATAATCCATATATACAATATACATATAATCCATATATACATTTTATATATATGTGTATATGTGGGTATGTATATATAGGTATAAGTGTATACATACACACATCCCACAAACACGTATATGTAAGAATTAACTTCATAAAAATTCACTGGTTTTTCCCACTTCATTCAGAGGCAGGATTCCACTTGTTTGGAAGTAGCCTACAACCACGGGAAAGAAATGAGGAAGAACACAATGCTCATTTTTCCCTGAAAAGCCTGAGGCTCCTGACCATCTGCCTATCTACTGGAATAAGTTTTTCAAATTCACTAGTCTGCCTCCCGATAAGACATACACACATTTCCCTACCAGGGCTATTCTTACCTGAGCTGAAGCATAATCCTTAAGTATGTACGCACAAGGTACAGCAGTTATGAAACAGTGAGTTCTTACAGCATATCAGTGACATCATGTCAACTACTCATGTACACATTCTGATCTTATAGCAACTGTTTTGTTGAATTGGTGGGTTTTTTTTTTGGTTTTTTTTTTAATTAGGAAGTTGGTGTCAGCGACAAAAGAATGCTGAAACATACAACTGAATAATCTTAAAGCAGAGTTTCCTGCAGTGAAGGAGATCACCATAACTGGATTCTCATCTTGTGTGAAGTTCTAAACACACTGCATCAGTGTATTTTATAAAAAATAAAAACTTAAAATCAGGTGCAGAATGTCCTTTTCCTGTAATAAGCAAGCCTCGTGTATATGAAGACCAAAAATATCTCTATGGTCTAAGTGTCATTTAAACAATGAATAGCATTCACAAACACACATACTTGCACAACTATTGTCAAAGACATTAAGAAAGAATGTGTGTGAAACAGCGCAGCAAACCTACAAGGATACTTTGCAAATCATCCTGTACTCTGACTTTACTTTTTCTCTCCCGCTGGCCAAAAAGCCTCCCTTTGCATAGCCAAATCAACAAGGGACAAGAGAAGAAAGGAGGTAAATGTGAGGAAAATCTGTGTGAAAACAGGGAGACAGCCAGAAGTTCTGAGCAGATCTTGCCTGACCTTAAAGACACAGAATGAGTATCAAATTCTAGTGCAGGACCAGCTAAGTTTTGGTCCAGCCACTACTTTGGTTTCAAACAGGGTGTTTCAAAGGACTTGCCAAAGTACGTGAAATCTTCTTTTGAGCACCACTGTTCTATGGATTAAAAATACTGATTAAAAGTCAAAAGCTAAGCATACATTTCAGAATTTTTTATAGCAGAAGTCACCTTCATTTTCATAATGAACACTCAACCTACTGTAATTACATTATAAATATACTTAAGTGATGAATTCAAGAAGCGATTACAAGCATCAAACTTATCTTAGACATTTGCCAGAATTTCCATGAAGAATAGTATCTAAAAAAAAACAACAACATACTACCTTCACAGCCACTCAGCATTAGATTTCTCTGCCATTTGGACTTAATAACACCTCATACATATAAATGACTCTCTAAAGGAAGGAAAAGCCATCTTTGGTTGACTATCATTTGAATGGTTATTTGAACCCAGTAATCACACAATTCTTTCAAATTCTTATCATATTACCAATATTTTATTGGAAACAGATGTTAGCAGCACAACTTAGTCAGAATTATTGAACTTTTCTTTTACTTTCATAACAAATTAGGCAATGCTTAGTTGATGCATCTGAAAAAAATTACAGAATTGCAAGCCTTAAGGCTAAGGACTGGGTGTCATAATTTAAACCATCACCACTGAAATGCAAAGGCATAAGAAATGTAATGCATCACTTTGTAGAACAAATTTCTCTTGCAGAAGGTGAACACTATTTGTGAATAAATTCTGAACAACAACCAATAACATTTGGTTAACATTTCAATGTCAAAAGCCAAGCAGAGTTCTAACAAACTTAATACAAAATTCCCTGAATGTTTAAAAATAAGCACAGAAACACAAATACACGATTAAAAACAAAAAGACTCCTATAATTTTCTGTTAGGTGTGGAGGAGGAGGAGGAAGAGGGAATAGTAAGACCACATAAAAATAAAGAAGAAGAAAATTCCTGTAATATTTTGGTAATATTTTAAAGTGCTCAACAATAATCCTGCCAGCCAGCTAGAAGTCAAATTAAAAAAAAAAAAAAAAAATCTAACAAGCACCAATGAACTGTAAAATAACTCAGAACTGGAAGAGCAAAAACAAGAACCATTTGCAATCCTTATTTGCCAAAATACAGAATGGGATTGGCACACCTGAAAGCGAGGAGGGGAAAATACAAGTAGGTATTCTGAGAAGCATCCACAAATATGCAGCCCTTCTACTCACTGATAAATCAGAAAATATAATTTAAAACATACGTATTTAACACTGGAGTTATCTTTGATGGACACTTAAAAATTCCACAGCATGTCACCATGTCTCTTCTGACAATTGTTATGAGTTAACTGTGTTAGAAATGCAATTATGTCATTTACAGCAGACCTTTCCCTTCCATTAACAGCAAATATTAACTTCATGGAAAACATTTCCTTGACGTCTGAAAGAAAACTGAGCCACCCACATTTTTATTGTCTGTATTTAGGTAAGTAATCACAGTTACATACTAACTGGACTATTCAGCAGCAGCAGAAGAAAACAAATGCACTTGGTGCATGCAATAGCATGTACAGTCATTAGTGACTTATGAAAATGAACACTATACACAGCTGACTTTATCCATAATAAAAGGATAAAATACTAAAGCTCAAGAATGAATCTACAAAAAGACAGTAAATGAGCAAAAGTAGCCCCCAAAATCCAAAATGTGCTATAATAAAATCTGTATTTATAACGATTATCAGAGATACAACATCAGGAATGTCATATGATATTTCTACAGTATAATTTGCTGAAGACAAAGCAAGCCTAACAGAAGCCAAATATGCTTCTTTAAATCATCTGTCAATCACAACGGTAAAAGTAATGATCACAGGGGTTACTCCATCTACCAGCAAAACACAGCACTTTCAAGAGGCACATGAAGCAGAAGCAGGCATAGTTTTCATGTGAATAGGACACTTGTAACTGCAGCATGTTTTCAGATCACAGACAATGCAGTACAAATCTAGTGCAAAAGGGCAACAGCCTGCTTTGACCTCACTTACATAATTCAGAGTCTACAAGAAAGCGTGCAAAAGGAGACCTGATGACAGAACAGCTTTTGTGAACAGTGAAAAATATGCTAAGTTATTTAAATGTTATGCAAATTTCAGAGTGGGATTAAACTTAGATTACAAGAATGCAGTTAACCTCCTATTTTCTTTGATGGGACAAACACAACAGGCTTTTGGTCAAAATGATCGAGGCTACTCAAAAAAGAAGCACTTCTTCCCAAAGTTTTTATGTTTTTCCACCTAATTCTTTGAGTATCATAAATACAAAGAAGTAATCTTTTCCTTCTTTCAGGAATCAGTACTAGTGAGAGCTCAGGTATAGCACAGTATACAGTTATTTGGGTATCTCTACAAAATTTTGAAGTAATAATCTATAAATCTATAAACATTTCAAGACAAAATCTGGCTTGCTTCTTGGGAACAGTTTCTCATGCAACCTCCAATTCCTGGCCTTTATGTTCACGTACGCTACTGTAAATCTCTTCCTCCTTGAAGTTTCATTTTTCAACCTCAGTGAAACAATTTACAAAGCTATTCAAAAAACAGCTGTGTCAGCATAGCTGAAGTGATACAGTTGTGCTGATATAACAGCTTCTTACCACTGAAGATGCAGATAACTCCTCCTATCACATGCTTCCAGCTCCTCCGGTTCACCTCCAACTGCATTAAAGAACTGAGCTCATTGCCCCCCATCAGAGAACTGTCTCTCCATCTCAAAAAGAAAAAATTTAAAAAATCTATCAAATCATGAATTAATTTTTTCTTTATACAATTCAAACTCTGAAAATGTTTGTCTTAAGTTAAAGCCACGCTTGCATTTTGTTAAAGTTTTCCAGAGAATCCTGGATGGCAAAGGCAGCAGTGGACAGTGTGACTGTGCTGTTTCAGTGTAGCCAGAAAAGGTGGAGTCAAGTTGTGGTAACATCAATATTCTGCATTCATTCAGTAAGGTTGTCCTGGTCCACTGGCCAGTTCTCCCCACTGCCATTTCTATCACAATCCTTGCTATTGCTGCACATTCTAGATAAAACAGATCTAGCGCAGATGTGTGTCAATACTAGTCCCTCTAGCACTTTGTAGCCATATCATAGGCGTGTTAATTAATGTGATTTTTAGCAAGGCTTGTTTCAGATAACCCTAATGCAGTTTCAGGAATCCTAGTGCCAGATCAGAAATACTGTAACAGAATACTCTCTCTCCTCCACGTAATGTATTTAAAAACAGAAATTTAGTAGTATTAACTTTTTGTCAGCTAACTTCATGCTGAGCCAGACGTTCATCTACCCTCAACTGACATAAAGTTAACAAACCAGCCCCGACAGTATGAAAGAATCCAGTATTAAAAACTATGAGCTACAACCTGAGGCAGCAGGTATTTTTACATGGAGAGAGGTAAATGCAGATTAACTCAGAGGCCAGCAATACCACTCCGGATACACTTACACAGCCAGGCAGTGCGCAGCTGCAGAGCTGGAGCAGAGCAGGCATGCTAGCACTGAGAGCACAGGGAGCTGAGATCCTGGCCATGTTTCAATGCCCAGCCAGGCAGCCATGCCTGTTGGCTTTCAGCCTGTCCTACAGATCCACCAGGGATGCATACAGCAGGAAGACCTTTCTCTAGCACTGCCAGCTTACTGTACTATTTCTAGTTGAGCAAGAACCTTCTAGCTACTTCATACTCAACATATTGTCCCACTAAGAAGCTGGCATCACATCCAGTTGCTCCAGTCCCACCATTTTGTTCTAATTTAAGTCTAAGGACATCTGACAACACAAACAGAAGAAGGATCAAGTCTTAAGAAAATTTATACTCACTTTTCTACAAGATTCAATTACATCTGAGTGTTGAACAGCACTGCACTCATGAAAGCTTTTTTCCTCTTTTTTTAAATTAGGAAATTGCACAGATTCATTTTCACCCCTAAAAGCTAAGTGTTTACTCCTTTTGAATATAAAAAAAATTACACAAATTTGTTTCCCTGAATAATAAACAAAAAGCAAGATAGAGCTAACATTCTACCCTCACTGGCCAAAAAAAAATTCAAAAAATACTCAAGAGACAGTGCGAGCGCTGCAGGCATGAACCATGACCTTTGTACGGAGAACACTATTATTACATCCCATAAGCAACATTCCTGTTGAAACAGATGACTATCTCAACACATGCAAATTAATTTCCCAATAAATCTTGGGCTTCCTACTACCTGAGGCTCCAATAATGTAAACGTTCACTGCACATGAAGTAAAAGAAACTATCACCACCAACAACAAAAAAGACAACAAACAAATATAAAGAAATAAAGAACAAAAAATAGCACCCTGGGCAACCTGATCTAGTGGGTGGCAGCCCCGCCCACTGGCAGAGGGGTGGAACTAGATGATATTTAAGGTCCCTTCAGACCCAAGTCATTCTGTGATTTTTTATTTCCATCTCTATTGACAACTCTACAGTTATGGTACTAGCACTTCCCCCGTACTGGGAACTATCGTAAGGGCCATCAAGTTCCCTAGAATATCTTCAGAATCCAACCCCACTACAATATTCTTCTCCTAGATTAGATCACTTTGCAAACTATTCTAAATTTCTAGGGGAGAATAAAAAACGCAACATACTCGAAACTTCCCAGGTGTTTCTGTAATTCTCACAAATCAGAAGTTGTCTTGCCAGTTCTTATTTGCTCCACTAGAACATTTTTATCATCATCAGGCTGGCATGAAGTTCAGGAATACTTTGCAGAGAGACTTCTGTTAGTAGAACACTTCAGGTAGGCATGTAACATTAAGCCATGTTTCCAAGAGTTAATTCACTTTTGCTTTCCAAATCATGGACTAACGCATAAAACTCATAACGCATTAAGATATGTATGGCATTCCAAACACCCCAATCTTCATATGCAATGTGAATTCTCAAACATGGCAAAGAGGCACAGAAGAAATCATGAATCTGGAAGTAACATTTGTGTTGGCTTACTTTCTTTCCCAGCAGAACGTCAATACTGACAACTTACATATGGAATAAGAACTTGGATCCACATAGCTTTGAAAACAGATCACACTAACAAACAAATACAAACTTTTACTCTACTTTATGCAGGTAGACAACACAGCTTTCTGCTCTGGGATATCATTTAATGTACCTTCTATGTACTCTCTTAATGAATTTTTTAAATAACATATAAAAAACTGCAAGTAGTACCAAAAATTGTAATACAAAAATAAAAAATTGCATACCCAATCATTAGAGTTAGTTCACAGACTACTGACTGCGTGCTAGAGCTCTATTTAGTCAGTAAAATAAAAGACTGAAATCAAAATGTCAGGCTGGTTTCATTCTTCTCTGTAACCAGGGTGGTCCATGGGCAATTTTTGATACCACTGCTGTTGCCAGGGAAACAAAATGAAAACAGGTGCCATCAATACAAATTAAAGATTTAGTTCTGTTTTAAACCACCTTAAAACAAAGTTTCCATAAACTTTTTAACTGATACTACTACAACTTTGACAATGCTTTATAACAAGAAAAGGATTATAAGTTGTCTTTAGACCATCAAGTTGTAACTGAAACAAATTTAGTCTGATTGGCAACCTTTCCTTTTAAATGAATTTCTTACATTTATTATGCATCATCCTCTTTAAAAGTTACCGAGTATACGTTTTAAGGCAATATAATACCAAGACAGAAACAAGGTACATACAATTTTAATAAGATTTATCAATTTGAAATTTTACCCTCCTTTCAATCTAGGTCATTTTTAGACTATGATTTTTTTAAAACCAATTAAACAATCAGTATAAACTTAACATGCTTAAAAAAAAAACCTTACGGTGAGTAGCATTAGAAGCTTAATATTCTCGCAATCTGATTGTGGTTTTCTCCCACATGATTCAAAATCAAGTAAATGTCCCACCAACCAAAACCCAAGTAAATACACTTTTGCTTTTTAAGCATGTAATAATGTATTAAGACTGCAGTATTCTAGTCAAGTCTCAAAGTACTTTCTTCAAGTCTACTAGCTACATGGACAGAAAACATGCCAAAGTTTATGAAAAACAATGAACGTATCATTCATTTCAATAATGATTCAAGATGCCAATAAACTTATTGTTTACTTAGTTCTTTTGGAGGCTTAACAAGACACTAGCCACAAGCAAAAATCCAAATAGACCTACTTCAATTAAAGGCAATAAACAAATTCCCTCTTCTTCAATAAAGCTTGCTGCCAGGCCCGTGAATAAAAAATTCACCTTGTATATTTTGTGTTAATCATGGAACTTGAAAGATGATGGAAATAAAAAGAAATTGATTCATCTGTAGTAAATAAATGTATAGCTACTCCCTTAAAGTTTTGAAATCTGTTGTATATTTTACAACAATCCTGCAGGGTGTTGTAGAATTTTTAGTAAAAGGAGTTCTCATAAGTCTGCGCATAAACACCTCACTGAATATTTTTCCAAGTCCATAATGCAAGGTAAAAATAAACGGAATAAAATCAGTGCACAATTATGTGTACAGATGATGGAAAGGCTTTTTCAAATAAGAATGTCCATAAAGTTAATTAATAAAAAAGCATCTTGTAACATTCAAATTGAGATTCTATTTTCAGTGCGTCTTGACGTTTTACCACTGGTTGCCTACTTCAAATAAAATTTTCTTGAAATCTTCAAGTTGCCGAATAGTTTTGCTTCGCACTTTGATCTATGTTTACAGTTTTCCTAACATCACAAATGAGCAGACCTATGGTGATTTAAAACTTCTGAACGAACTTTTTGGTAGAAGGTTCTTTTGTTTTTGTTTGTATATTTCTAACTTTCCTCCAGGGAGAAAGCAGCCAGCCCAGTAGTAAAGGGTGACGTTAACCCGTGCTGTCCGAGGTTCGTGGAATATATTCCTGGCTTTACCCACGTAACTGTTCAATTAAATAATCTTTTACAATTCTTACAATCTTCAAATCTTAGTGCTTGATCCAATGCTTGCTGAAGTAATCAAGAATCCATCCACCAATTTTATGGCTTCATTCAGCCTCCATTTACTGTTCCAGCATCTTTGAAAAATAATATTCCCATGTCAAATATTCCCCTATTAAAGTACCTTGCAAATAACATAGTAGTACCACAGCATGGTCCTTTTTTCAGGTTAACGCTTCTAAGAGTTTGAATAATACACAAAAGATGCACAGTATTACATGAAACCAACCAACATCAAACTTCCCTTACAGTTATTTTAGTTAAAGTTTCAAGTTAACTCACTTGTGTGTAATTATGAAATTACTGTACTGATCCTCCACTTTGAAAGTGATTAATCAAAGTCAGAGAAAACCAACCATCAACTGAAGTATGTTTCAAATTTCCTATTCAGGGATAAGTCTAAAAAGATGAACCAATTTAATTTTAATTAAATCCTCATTTAGAAGCATGAAATAAATGTTTTTCATTTAATTCAAATTAAACTCCAGTTCCAGTCCAAATTTCAAATATTCTTTGTTTCTGCTACTTTATTACACATGACAGATTAACATTTCCTTTTCTTTTTGTGCACACGTGCAACCAACAAACTTGATCCCATTAAAAAAAAAGTATGTATACCTTTACCAATAATAAACATATTATTTATTCTGTCCAAGTAATTTTATTGATGTGAAGGGGTGAAGGTGCATCTTCCAAACCATGGTGAAACATTTATGTTGAATTCTACAACCACACATACTTTTAATTGCACTTTATTTATAGTGCAATAGTTTCATTATGTGAACTTTCAAGACATTTCTTCACTTAAGGGAAGAACAAATTAGACAGATGTAAGAAAACAGAAGAGCAGATAACAGGATAAATGCCTACAGTGGTCTGCAATTATATACACCCGCTCACAGACATTTCAAAAGCTGTAATGTAGACAGGAATAGCTCTTTGTCACTCTCTGATTTTGTCATACACACCTCACAATCTAATGTCTTCACAGTATGTGCAGCAATGCTAATACTCTATCATTCTACGCTGCCTAGTCAACCAAATAAGAACAAGTGCGAACCTTCATAATGAACTTATTTCCTCTCATTATTGAGCTCTTCCAGATTTCACATAGCTTCCCCTGCCTTACCTCAGTAACAGCTTCAGGATTTCTGAAGTTGAGCTCCACACAATCCTGTTTGCCATTATCTCCATCTTTCATTTTCCTCATTTCCTTACATCCTGCTCTGTGTCATTTTTCCTTTCTGTGAAGAGGTAGTATCTTGGCTGAAGGAAACTAAATTAGCACGCCAGTTGAGCACCCTTTCGTGATTCCCTACAGAAACAGAAATGAACTTCTAAATGTGTCCTCTCCTTTATGTGGTTTGCACTCTCAGTCCCATAAGCTGCAGCTGTCAATTTTTTTTCTGTGGGAAGAAGGGAATACCGGCTCTGCATAAAGCAGCGTGGCAAAACCTCTTCAAAAAGTTCCTTAGAATATTGAGGAGAAAAGTCTCTCTCATCTCTAAGTTTTGCCAGAGGATAAATGACATTTTTCCTATCTTGTTTTCATAAAAGTATTACAAGAACTCTCCCTTCCACATGAAATGGGCTGATGCTAAGCATGCTATGCCTTCTTGCACAGCAAGCTGTCAAGTCTTGAGAGCTGGATGCTGCCATGCCAACATATCACTGCCAAGCAGATTCAATACCCATAGCTGAACCCAGTGAAGTCAATGAATTATCAATTGCAACTAAAGGAAAAATAGAAAAATATAACAGACTTTATTCATACATTTTGCAACCTGACATCTCTACATTTGTTTTCAATGTCTGAGCACAATTCACATACTTTTATTTTACCCTGTGTGTAGTTTACCAAAAGTAAGCAGTGCTTGGTATTTACGAACCTTCATTAAAATTCCGTGCCACATATGCTGAAAAATGGGAAGAAATTCTATTTATGTATTACAAGAAACAAGACTCCACAGGGGCACATTACCTGGGTTGACCTCCTCACTCATCAGAACATTCCCAGTTGTCTCCTCCTCCACCTCCTCAACATCCAGCCCAGAGCAGAACTGGTCACAAGCAAACAGGCAAATGAAATCCCTTCAAAATCTGCTTCCTCCTTGAGTTCTGCAGGCAATAGATACTCCAAAAGAAATCATGTTCCAAAGGGTAATACGTCTGGTATCTGTGCCTAGCATTTTCATAAAGAAGAGGAGCTATGAAGGAAAGCACCTGAATTCTCTCCAGAACACCTTACATACATAAGTGTACACCAAGCACATTTTAACTAAAGCCACACTAAGTCATAACTTGAGGTTTGGAGGTCACAAAATGCAAAAATGCACTTTGTTGCTCAGTGTTGGTATTAGTATAGGCTTGAACCACAAAACACTACTCAGAAAAATTGCTACATATCCTATTGCTATATGGAGTTGTATTTCTTACGGTGATTTGTACAGGAAACAACTCCTTTGACACTGGAGGGAAAAAAAAGAAAAAAAATCTATAAGGAGTATTATTTTCTGTTACACAAATATTGCCTGGTACTAATTGTACTCATTTTGTTCTCAAACAAGGTTATAAAACCTATTTGAAATTGTGACTTTATGAAGCAAGACTTGCCTGCAGCCACGTGCAAACCAGAGGCCCACTGCAAGCTCACCTCGTGAAGATCAGCCATACCGCGGCAATAAATTTATTTAAAGCTGGATGAGAAGAATACTCTGGGGCTGGGGAAGAAGGGAGGCTTTGCAGCAAGGACATCTATCCTTAAAAAGTCTAGAAATCTTTATCATTCTATTGAGTTGAACAACAAAATCCAAAAAGAACCGGTAGGACGGGCTGCAAAAAAGTAAGAGAAGCCTTGTGGGCTGCAGCTACTTCCTAGTCCACCAGAAGAAGGAAGAGCAATCTCTCCTTCCCCTGTGACCCTCCCTGTATTGAAAAGGTAAATAACATCAGAGCACCAAAATCAACACGGCAGTACAGCACCTGCAGCTATAGATCCCAAGAGCATGAGGACATCTGGATAGATGACGATCTTTAGCAAACTTATGTATGCAGACATTTCCCTAAATAGCTCTGACATTTTAATCAGAGCACATTTCCAAACAGACAGTCGTGACTCCAGCTTTGCAGCTACTTTAAGTCAATCTCAGCAGCAACTTTGGTGGATGCATGGATCAGAAAGAGTTCTTCATACAGCTGCCCAAAAGCTCATTGCAACAAAAATGGATGATAAAAATATATGGAAACAGGCAGGAAGAAAATCCCTTTGAATTTAAAGCAAACATTTTAACCCACGTAAAGCCCGGAGACATGTGAAGGTTCCCTAGCAGATCACTGGGAAGACTGCAGAAAGATGCATGCTTCTCAAATTCTAGGTGTGTGCCTCAAACACATCATGTCACAGAGTTCAGTCACCACTGTACATGTATGTTCATATAGCCTATCACCAGTTATTATTTGAGAATTTAGAATGAGCATGGCACTGCATTAGACAACACACACTAAAATCTTGTCCCGAGGAATCCAGTTTTCTTAAGACAAGACACAACAGAAGATCCAGTTAGAAAATTCTGCTTTTTTTTGTTCCTTTATTACATGCATTAATACGTCCCTTCCACTGACAGAATAGGATGTGTTAGGGTCCCACTTGCTTTTTCCAAGCCTTACTATTTAACTATTTTGAAATAATCTTAGCACTTTAAGTCGCTTGAAAGCACGTAGTATATTTCATTGCAGGCAAACCAGCACAGCACAGAAGGCACAACAGAAATATTGAAGAATTACAACCTTCCTGAGGAATCCCACTCAGTGAGTCCTACCACAGCTCACTGCCCTTATTCTACAAGATTCTAAAGAGGCTGTAAAGTAATAAACAGTAAGATACAATCAAAAATCCATATTTTAAATCTCTTTAAATATTAGCTTATGCTATCTAGAAACAGCAGGCAAGATCTCAAGTTACAAATTAACAAAAAGCATCTCATAGAAAGTTTTTAAAAGGGAACGACTTTTGGAAGTATTCTCTAAAATTCTTATCTAAAGATAAGCAAAAGCACTAAAATAAGAAAATAGTATAATATACTTTTAGAAGGCTGCTTTAAATTAAAGGTGGTAATGTCAGTGATGACCTCTCAAATAAAACAATAGAAACCAATGAGACAATTCCATGTGTCAGAGAAAAAAATTAATGTAAGCATTCCTTCTGTTACAACTGACTACACAGAAAAACACCTGGCAATGCCAACAGTGTTTTTTTTCCCAACCACAACTTCTGGCATTGAAGATGGAAAGGAAATCATTCCCTCAACGATTGAAAAACTTGGCTAAATCAGACAACAATACTGAACAGGACAACTGCCTTGGTTCTTCAACTTTATGCAGCAATAATTCTCACTTCAATCTCTTTTAGTGCAGTATGCTGAGAACAAAAAACTGGGAAATGGTAGATTGTTGTAAGATACATCAGGCATAAAAGGTTATTACAAACAGATTAGTCCAGGATGGAAATGACACAGGCTAAGCGGGAGGCATGGATAATCTGGGTAAGTGCCATGGAAAAATAAATATCATGATTGGACTTAAAGCAAATGGAAGCAGTTCAAATTGGCTTCCTCCAATTCACTGTAGAACATGTGATGCCCACATGTCCATTTCCAACAAACCTCACCATAAAGAAACAAAGGCCAATACTGTGAAGTGTTGAAAAACGCATCTACCACCAGCTTCTTTGCTTCTTCCATACCGTAGCAACATGAATTATTGCAGCTGCCTGATAAGCATGAAAGAGATTTTTTCTTTTAAAGTGAGCTACCAGCATTTATCTGAAATGCTCCATCCTGTCAGTAAGTGTTGACCTTGCAAAGAGGAGTAAATTTTATGAAACACAGGCTGCAGTTTTATTGTTGGTCTTCAAGGATCAGCACGTAGCTGTGGCCAAACGCACCAGCTCCACTCCAACCACTTCCCCTGCCCATCTGTGTGCTCCTCCATCTCCTCTTGCTCAGTTCCAGCAGGTTCATGTTTCAGAAGATCACAAATTCACTGCAACTTCTAGTGGCTGTACCAGAATGTTTTAGGGCAACCTCGAGTATATCTGTATTTTCTTTCCCTTTAAAACTACTCGAAACTACTTAAAACTACTCTTTGAGGGACACTTGTCAGAGAAAACACGGAAGTTTCACTTCTCACCATTAGCAAAGCACACCATTATTACAGCAGCACCAAAAGCACAAAAGGATTCTGACATTGAACAGGCAATGCATTTTGTAATTCTTAACGTGAGTGCTGGGCCAGCCAATGGTCTTGACCTTTGAGCCTCAAACCAAGTATGACAATTGCAGGTTATACTTAACTCAGATGTGCCACAGAAACAAGTGAAATAACACTGATGATATGTATGCAGACAATTAAGCTTAACCCGGAATACTTGAACAGAAAGAAAGTGATGTTTTTTCCCACATCAAATTCCATTTTGCAACCCCCGCTTCTCATTTTTTCCCAGCTGAAACCAGCACAGCTCTTCAGAGTAGCCAGAGTGTGGTTAAGCAGAGGAAGCTATGCTTGTTTGCATGGAATCTGCTATTTCCTCTCTGCCAAAACACTTGTTTAAAGAAGTCATGTAATATTTCTATTAAGCCGTAAATGCAGTTGACAAGGAAATGGCCTACTGGCAGTGCGTTACCTTTGTGGCAGTGCCAACCAGCTTACAGCAAAATAGCGCACATGATAATTTCAACATGCATTCCCAAGCAACAAAATTGTGCCTTACATAAATACCGCAGAGCTCCAGCAACATCTAGAAAAAGCAATGAAAATTTGCCCAAGCTTTCATGCTTGCCTATATCAATTCTGTGTCATAACTAAAACAAAGTAGGAAAGCATCTACATATGTCCAAATGTCCTGTGAAGCTGTATCATATGACACTGGGAAAACTATTGCAACTTAAATCCGTGTATTTCTTGTTAACCACTGTAACAACTCACTAATAAAAATTAAGAAAAACTCTAAGTATCAAATACACAAAAGAGTACTAACAGCATACAAAGCCCTTAAAACCATAACGTAATTTATTAACAAGAACATATGTTCTATGTAATCCAGAATTGTTGTGTTAAATTACTTTGGCCTTTGATAGCACTCATTTCATTACAAGAATTAAACAGATTGACAAGCCTTCAAATTCAAACAGTGACCTTTGATTTATAAGCAGCTATTGTCATGCTTATAAAATCCTCTCTGATAACGTAGTCCTCACCTTTCAACAGCCAGTGCAACTACACTCTATTTTGTTAAAATGAACTCAGACATAATGAAGACTATCTCAATCGAAGTACAACCAAAAAACCAGCATGATCAAATACAATTGATTTCTAATCGATAGTTCTTCAAAACATTTTTTTCACATGTCAGTCCATACTGAATTCAATTACCCATTAAAAACAAGCGGTAGAGATACTCATCTTGTTCTCCTCAGCTTTCTTCTGAGTATTTTCAGTTTAGACACTAATTTTAAAATAGCTAGTTACCCAGGAAAAAAAAAAAAAGTGGAGCAAGAAAAATACAAAGTTTCATTTTCGAAATGATGTAATGCTTCCAAACTGCAGAACACTCACTAGCTTTAATTGAACTGCACACTGAAAAAGCTTCAGGAAACATCTTGGCTCCAAAAAGCACAAACGAAAACCAAGAATCCAACAGAATTAAATACCCTTGAACTTGCATATGTGCTACCTTTCAGTAATCACATATGAACGGCACCTTCTCTCTGAGGGGTACTGGCTTACTTAGATTGAGATCCTGATATGAAACAGAAGCAAAATAAAACTGCGTGCAATAATCTGGTACGTATGCTGTTTTTGCAGCAAAGCACAAAGATGAAAAATCTGCTTTTAACAACACGTAGTGCTTTTTAAGTACCAAACGGGTTTTAGATACAAACAATTCAGGAATGGAGTATCTGCTGATGCCCCTTCGGTGTAGTTAGTCTACAGTTCATTTCAGAAAAGAAAACAGGACTGTGACTAACACTGGCAGCAGTCATCCATAGACAGTTTTCCCCATGAACTTCACAAAGCAATTCCTTTTAAGTGCTACTTCTCATACAGTGACTAATTGTATTTACATTTTATTTTGCAAGAAGTGAATTAATGCAGTAACAGACTGTAAGAGCCAGTAAAAAATATAAACTGCCAAGGGTTAGTAACATTAGCAGTGCTCACACAGGACAATCCTAAATCCTTTTCCAAATAACTTTTAAGTCAGAATTCCCCTAACAAAGGAGAACGGCCTCTCGGTTGTGGAACTCTGCAAGTACAGTACGAAACAGGCTCTGTACGTTGCCTTAAGTCAATTAAGCAATTACTGCTTTAGATCTCTCTCACTCTGAAAACTTACAAATGCACGTTAAAATACGAACTGCAGCAAACAGGAAGCGAGACAGCAAATGGCAATCTTCTGTTCTAAACTCTGTCCATGAATGCACAATTCTGTGATTCCCGTATCATTCTTTTTTCTTTTTCTTTTTTTCCTGATACAACAATAAATCGCCTGCACGCATACTTACCCTCATTGGATGAATATCAGCATAGGGAGGCTTTCCTTCAGCCATTTCTATTGAAGTGATACCAAGCGACCAGATGTCTGCCACACAGTTATAGCCAATCTCTTGTATTACTTCTGGAGCCATCCAAAATGGAGTTCCTATAACAGTATTACGTTTTGCCATTGTATCCTGTAATTATATTATTTATACAATTAAAATAGTGATGTTTATTTTCACAGATTCCTTTGATATTTATTCTATATTTAGAAATTAAATTAGTCACCCAAAGGTCAAACTGTAATGATTTCCAATTAAGACCAGATTCAGGCCAGTAGGCTTTAGAAGCCAGAGAGTTGTCACCTCAACCTTAACCATAAACCTTGAACAAAACTTAAAAGTGAGATCAGCAGGCACTTGAAGTGCAGTGAGTTACGATAATAAACCATTAGAAACTAAATAATCTTGCAGTGCATTAAATATTCATCATGAAAAAGACTGTTAGCACCACAAGTTCCTCCTCGGGCACAAAATTAAAGGCAGAAGAGAAAGTGATGCAGGAAGCATTTTAAAATCATTTTTCCACAGGTACTTACTGTTAACTGGCCAGCCACACCAAAATCAGCTAATTTTGCATGTCCTTCAGTGTTAAGAAGAATGTTTCCAGCCTTTATATCTCTATGTATTTTTCTCATAAAGTGCAAATATTCAAGTCCTTTAAGAGTGGATTTCAAAATAGTTGCAATTTCATCTTCTGTTAGCTGCAAGAAAACATAAAACCATTAATGCCTTCAGGTATATATGTAGTTTAAATGTATAGAAATAGTCTATTTAAAATATGATCATTTCAGGTTTATCATATGCAATACAGACAATGTACATTAGGTATTTTATAGACAGGGATATGCCGAATAGTATTTACAGTTCAAAACTCTTATCTAGTGACTTGACCCACATAGCTGGACTGTTACACCTCTCAAACCTGACTTCAGCAGGCAAGCTGCAGAATTAGTGAAGGGGCTGACTGATTCAGTTCAGATTATGCATTATTCTCTTGCCTGACAAAAATCATTACTCTTTAGATGTTTCCATCCTTCATAGAAACAGTCACACAGTTTAGATAATATATAACAAAACATTTATCACTAAGGTCATAAATATTCCTTGCCAAGTTATGTATTACCTCAGTCAAAACAGGTGCTCGCCGCTGCACTGGATGGCACATAGCAGGATACTTCCCTGCAAGCAAGCCCTTTCTCTGCTGCAGAAAGCCACAGCTGCTAAGCTGCCCTAAACTTCTTTATACAGTTTGCACAACAAACTACCACAGTGCTACATTTGGAAAGGGAGAAACGGAATGCCACGTTTTCTTAGTTTCTCAAATTTCCACATGTGAAGTGACTGCTATATCTGTTAGCATTAACAAGAATCTGCTTTTATCCATCAACAATTCCTAATCACACCACTGTTAGCTTCTCACTGCTGACAATGTACAAATTAGAGAGGATGAAGTGAAACAAGAACAAAGAAACACAGACCAAAAATTAAGGAATAAAGGTGTAAGTCTGACTTTTAAAAAGAGGTTATTTTTAAGACTAGTCCCTTCACATTATATGGGATATAAGTAAGCACTAATTTTTGAAAATAATTTTGGCTCACTCTGCCATTGCTCCATACTGACACAAAGCTGTAGAATTACACCCATACAGATGTGCCCTTTTAAGCTTCCCGAAATCCTACTCAGCCTTGAAAAAGAACAACTGAGATGTCAGGGGACTCTGATGCTAGAAAGGGCCAGTAACTGTCATCACCTGTTCTTCTGATCCATAGACAATTACGGAAATGATTGGGAATGGATGCCAGGCAGATGCTTTGGGCTTTTTCTTTCACCATTCTTCTTTCTTGTTGCCAACTGATGCAGAGAATGAATGCTCCCTGAACTTCTGGGTTCTTTTAAAATTATTTGTAATATTCAACAATTGCTAGATCACCTCCTCACAGCATAATGAGACTGAATACACAGGTCTCCAATTTTAGCCACAAATACAGAATCTTTAAAATGTCTAAGAAATTTAATTATTTTGCTGTCTATGCAAAGGTTTCCTTTGCATAGACAATCCACAAAAGCTAGACTGTAATATAGCATATTACTTCTGCACTGTAAAATTGTATACCTGAACTAACAGGAATCTACATAGCTCTAGCTGGCCCTGGATATATTTTATTAAATGATCCACATTTTAGTGAGAACAAGTACCACTACGAGAAGACCATATAACATGTCAGTCACAACTTTCAAAGCACTCACAGACTTAACTTTCAGACTCCAAAAACCTTATTCCCTTACATAATGTTTACCATCTCAGAACACCACTGTCTACAGCTGTGTTGAATATTTTCAGCTTTCTTTGAACAACTCCGTTGCTTGACTTCATTTATTTTAAGGGAAGCAAAAAAAAAACTTTAGTTTTAAAGCTAAAAATATGTAATAAAAAATATAATAATCAATGATTAAACATCTAATATAAATAGAGGTGGCATGGACTGGACAGTCCAAAATATTTTCTTATTTACTAGATTATGATGACATAGAATTCATAAATCATCACAAATGATACAAAAAGTATCAACTAGAAAACAAAGTGACACTTCATTACCAAATAAAACACAGTACAAAAAAAGAGATTTGCATTTCATTTATCTGCTTCATAAATGACACAGACTACTAAATAAGCCATCAGCTGCACAACTGTTCATCTTCATAGCTTTAGATGTACAATTGGACCACACAAGCTGCTGAACAAATGCTACCACATGAACAGTCAGAATGAACCTTTTGCAGGTATCAGATCCCCTAAGAACACTTCTTAGATTGTGATCTACATTTCAGACTAAAAGAAGAAAATACAAACACAATTCACCCCACGTGACACAACTTCCAGGAAATAAAACAAGAAAACAACTGACCATCTGTTCATGCAATTGAAACGTTGATCATTTAAAGCATATCAATGCTTTAATACAAGAACTACGCAAAACAATTTGACACGTGCTTCGAAATGCAAGAAACTACAAAACCAAAGATTAATATACTAATTTGCTTGCAACATCAGGTTGTAATTTTCCCTCCGTTTTCACAGTCCTATGCAGAAATTAAATTAAGCCATAGCAATTTCTTCCAGTTTCAGTTCTGAAAGTGTTGGTACACGTTTGCAGCTCCCCTCCAAAAACAAAACGAAAACAAGAACCAAAACCACTCACCATCACTCTGTAAACCAGCAGAATGGAAGCAATGATTAGTCAGCAAGATTATCTGCCCCTGAGTTATTCATAACTAGTTTTAATTTTTTAGTAAATAGAACCATTTCCCTATTCCTGCTTCAATCCAGTCCCAAAAAACCTGGGTATGGAACCCAAAGGCACAGTTGTACGTGCATTGACTCAAATAGCTGTGTCAAGCTCCAGCAGTAATTCCCACTGTCACCCCTTCCACTAAACAACTCTAACTGACCATAATAAACCCACCTGACAAATTATTCTTCCAGTAAATCAGTTTCCTGATTCAACTCATGGCATAGTCAACAAGGACGCAGCAGGGATACGAGCTGCTCAAACTGGCACAGTCTTCTGAACAAGTCCATGAGTTACCACCCCTAAAGATTTTCAGTGACTTGTATTAGCTTCCCCTTCCCTATGCAAGCAGAGTATGAACGTGATGGTAGCATTAATTCCACACTTCACAGCGATGGGTGACTGCCTTCACAGCACATTATGCATCCCTGCCTGCCATTTCTCCTTGAGTTCTCTCACAGTGGTTCTATTCAGTGGCAGCTCAAAGGCTTTATTTGTGCTGCTTTTTCATGCTGACCACGATGTTGCTTCAAAGGATGCATGCTGCAAGAACCAAAAACTGCTACACACAGCTCAAACAAGATGGCTCTCCTGGCATTGCTCTGCCTCTGAAGGAATGAAACTGCCCACCCGGTCTTCAACCAAGCAAGAAGGGACTCTAAAGAAAGGTATCTGGAGAAAGAGACAACCTAAAGTATGTAAGCCAACCATTTTCTGGTTAAGTACAGTAAAATGTTATCTGAAGACTCACACTACACGCAATCTGAGTTCCAGCTATTAAAAAATACAGTTATGTAGAGTTTAGGAAGTCTGAAATATAACATTTTCTGTCAGAGCTTTCCCAGATCTACCTCACTTCAGAAACAATACAGCATCCTTAGTCTCCAAGCTCCAAACTTCCATGCAGTTAGTCATGAACATGCACATTAAAAAGAAAATCCATATTTATCACTATATATACAGTTTTCTGCCAGCCTTCTTCAAGAAAGTAGTATCATGAGAAATTGTGATTAGAAGGCTCTGCAGGAAAAGTATCTTCAGTACAATGTGTTCTTGTGGAAGTAAATACGTTTCAGTTCTTGAAATGTTAGCAGTAAAACCACATGGATATCAGGGTGACCTCTAGGTGAAAAATGCTTTTACAATCACTTGGTAAAATCCAGCTCTCAGAAGGTGACGGTAACAGAATACTTGTATCAAAAAGCTGACAAAGAAGCTAAGGATCAAGAAACCAGCAAATAAGGCGAAATCCTGTATACTGCAGCCCATTGCACTACTTGGTCAATCGATAAAGGAAAGCCAATGGCAACTTCTTACACAAGCAAAAAAGTATTTAACATCAAAACATATGCAGTGGTCAGAAAAGCACGCAGAAGCAAATGCAGCCTATAAAAAAGTAGCAGAGTGCGAGTGACACTAATCAGGAACAGAAATAAGAGGGAAGAACAGAGAGATAAAAGGGAAAATAAACTTATTCTGTCTTAAAATGATACATGACACACATCAGTCCCAACTCCAGATGTCTTAGATACATCCATGCTTCATAAGACATACATAATCATCTATACAACATGATGCAATTACAGGAGGAGTCATTTCTGTTCGCATTATGGCTAAATGTGGCCAAGCGTATACACAATAGTACAAAGATAAAATACTTAGCTTTAATATCTTGTAACGTTTAGAAGGATACAATGAATTTTCAGCCTCTCTCACCAAAACAAGAAAGTACACTGTAGGCTGTGTAGTGCTTGTGTCCCCATGAATGACCTTCAACTCGCAAAGGAAACTGCTACGTACTGAATGAGCCCACAACAGGACTTGTCACAGCAAACAACCTGCTATCTATTAATACCCAGTATTCTCTAGTTCTAACAGTAGTTTAATGCTTATATACAATTGGTGCCATTGGTAAATAGTATATGGTACAATTAAAATGAAACTACTGAATACTTAAATACTTGGAGTATGTTACAGTAAACATTGCTATCCTAGTCCAGATGTATAATTCCTATACTGTACTGTTCCTAGACCAGGCCATATGGGTATCATGTTTCCTGTTTAAACAGTTGATTTACTTCATTCTGAGCTTTTATACAGCACCATTCTTCCATCAGCATAGCATGCTCTGTAGCTTGCACCTTCGTGTAATTTCAGTCATCACCTTTCTACTTCATTTCTGATTTTGAGTTGTGCCCAGATTTTCATTCATCTCCTTGGTATCTCTGGCTAGCTCTAAGTCTGTAGGCCACGTTGGAGCTGCTCTCCCTCTAAGCATGAGTCAGTCATGAAGCAGCTTCAAATCCAAGTGTAGCTGATAAGAGAATAACAGCAGACAACCAGCAAGCACACAATCAAGAACACTGTAACTCCTACAGAGCCATGAGACACACTGTTCAGAGGATGGCCTGGAACCTTGACATGACTGCCTGGCATTAAGGTAATGGCATAGAGCCACCGGGCGTAAAGACCACATGGGTTTAAGAGAACATGTCCAGATGTCTTCTTCATCATTAAAGTCACATGCAAGTTAAACATTAAAACGAAGGAGAAAGATAAAGGTCAACAACTCTACAGCCTATGTAAAAGCATGAAATAATGAAGCCAAACTCCAAAAAACTCTTTAAAAACCTTAAAAAAAAATAGGTCACATCAGATCACAGCTTACCCACATATTTCTGTCTAACTGGCCATGGATGCCACACACAAGGGAGACTTAAGGGTGCATTTATATAGCCAATCACACACTACCTAATCCATGCAGCTGTTGACACAACTCATCTAACCAGTTTCTCTGCTCACAGTCAATCACTCTTCTTCCTGAGGGCCCCTTAGAAATGGCTCTGGTTCAGCTCAATTGCTTTAACTGCCTACGTCCTTTCCCAGCTACTCTTTTTACACTAAGTCATACACGCACATGGAGCCTGATGCTTCCAGGAAGTATCAGATCACTGCATCTGAACAGACCGATTAGATCAAGCACACTGGGTAGGTCCACTCCCATGGCAAATCAAGGAGGCATGGGATAACCAATCTTTCCCCCAGAAGAAGCTGCAAGAAGCTGTGACACCACCAGTCTCACCTGATCACATACCTCTCCTCTTCTCCATTTATGTGACGATACGGCTGGATGGGGGACATAAGAAAATAAGAAGGGGAGAAAAGTCGACAGTTACTGAGACACCTTTCCTGCTTGTAACATAAATTATCTTTCAAATAAGGCAGATAGCTTCAGAGAAAAAAAAAGTTGTTATGGTTGCAGCTCTAACCTGAATCCTGCATTAGGTTCTGGTTCCCACTCTGACTGCTACAAACATCAATGGGGTTACACTTTACTGAAGCCAATAATTATCTGACCACTTTCACAGCAATTACCTTTGAGTTCTTTTCTAAGCAGTTCTGCACACTGTGTGAAGACAGTGCTCTTCAAATAAAATTCCCAGCCTACATCTTGAGTGAGATACCACATCATGACATTTAAATTACGTATGCAGACAAGGTTTGCTCTAAGACTTGGAGTAACTGCTCAAACTAAGGGACATAATCCCCTCTTCTTCTTATGCCATAACTAAGAGCACACCACAATATCATGGCAATGAAAGGAATAAGAACTCACTACTATAGGAGAGCTGTCAATTTTACAGAAGGAGAGCTTAGGCACGGGATCATACAGTGAAGGATGGGACACAGCAAGGACTACTCTTCCTAATGAGCCTAAGCCATTCTGCACATAAAATCATATGGAAAATATGCAGTAATAGATATAACAGTGACTATTTATAACAATTGCACTGCACAAGTGACAGGGTGCTTTTCAGATTTGAGATTTTGACTATCCAATCCCAATAACATAACCTCTGTAACATTTCTTGAATATATTACACAACAGATCTTGTTTTCTCAAATTAACATTTTTTAAATAGTAATTCAATACAGTGCTATAGCAAAACAGCAGTGTGAACTGTAGGGGATATAACTACAGTTCTACCTGTAGTTAGAATATTAATATAGTCCAGCAGCAACAGAAAATCCTGAGAATAATAAGAGAAAACTATTTCAGGAAACCTCATGCATCTCCCACAGTCACATGCTTGATATCAGCTGGCACTAATTAGCAGGCAAACAGAGATATAGAACTGATGTGAATATGCAAGTTGGACTCTTTAGGCCTTACTCTTCTCTACCAAGTTCCAGTTTGCTGAAACACACCTATGAAGTACTAAACTGGCTAACCAGATGCTAACAACCTTGGAACTAGTGCAGAACAGCACAGAGCCTCTCCAGCACTGGAGAAACATTGAGCCATCTGCACAAAGTGAACAAGGGGCAATGTGGTGATTTTCTTGATCCTGACAGAGAAGGCGGCTTCTGCCTTGAGCAGATGCATCTGTAGATCACCACCTTTCAGCATGCTCGATAACACCACAAGAGCATTATGGGTTTTATGACCACTATGGGAGGTGTTCCACTGGATCAGCTAATCATGAGCAAGGAAGGGAGCAGGGATGTCAGCCTGCAGCAGCTTTGGTGGTGACTATCAGATGATGGAGGTTAAGGTAAAGAGGCAAGTGACAGAAGCACATAGCAGAAACCAGATTTCAGATAGAAAACCTAGGCTTATTAAAGGAATTATTGGGTGGGATCCTAGGGCATACTGCCCTGAAGGATAATGGAACCTTGGAGAGCTGGTTGAACATCAAGGGCAACTTCCTCAAAGCAGAAAAATAATCCATCCAGACGTACGAGACATTGAGCAAGCCTAGCAGGAGGCCATCTTGAAGGAACAGTGAATTTCTGATTGAGCTGAACTACAGAAACTGAAGTATTTATGAGACAGAAGAGGGAACAGATTACAAAACACAAGTAAAGCATTGCCTGGGTGCTAAGGAGCTGCATTAGTAAGACCAAGCACAGGCTGGGTTTGAAAATGGACAGAAATACGCAGGATAACAAGAAAAGCTTCTGTTGGTCTATACATAGCAAAAATGTTTATGGAAACATGGTGGGATTGCTCCCATGACTGGAGTGCTGCAATGGATGGCTACAAGCTCTTCAGAAAGGATAGGCAAGGAAGGAGGGGTGGTGGCGTGGCTCTCTATGTTAGAGAGTGTTTTGATGTTATCACGCTTGAAACGGGGAAAGATAATGTTGAATCTCTATGGGTTAGGATCAAAGGAAAGGCTGACAAGGCAGACATCCTGGTGGGAGTCTGTTATAGACCGCCTGACCAGGATGAAGAGACAGATGAGGCGTTCTATGAACAACTGGCAGAAGTTGCACGACTGCCAGCCCTTGTCCTCATGGGGGACTTCAACTTCCCCGATATATGCTGGGAATACAACACGGCGCAGAAGAAGCAGTCTAGGAGGTTTCTAGAGTGTATGGAAGATAACTTCCTTCTGCAGCTGGTGAAAGAACCTACCAGAGGAGGTGCCCTGCTAGACCTGTTGTTCACAAACAGGGAAGGTCTGGTAGGAGATGTGGAAGTCGGGGGCTGCTTGGACAGAGCGACCATGAAATGGCAGAGTTCTCAATTCTTGGTGGAACCAGGAGAGGGGACAGTAAAACTGCTACCTTGGACTTTCGGAGGGCAGACTTCGAATTGTTCAGAAGACTGGTAGGGAGGGTCCCTTGGGATTCGGTCTTGGAGGGTAAAGGGGTCCAGGAAGGCTGGTTGCTCCTCAAGAAGGAAGTCCTGAAGGCGCAGGAACAGGCTGTCCCCCTGAGCCACAAGATGAGCCGGCAGGGAAGGAGACCAGCATGGATGAACAGGGAGCTTTTCCTGAGGCTCCAGGAGAAAAAGAGAATCTACCTCCTGTGGAAGAAGGGACAGGCAACTTGGGAAGAGTACAAAGAGGTTGTTAGGATGTGAAGGGAGAAAATTAGAAAGGCAAAGGCCCAGCTCGAACTCAGCTTGGCTGCTGGGATAAAAGGGAACAAGAAACCCTTTTACAAATATATTAACAGTAAGAGGAGGACCAAGGAGAATCTCCATTCTTTACTGGATGTGGCTGGGAATGTGGCCACTGAGGACAATGAAAAGGCTGAGGTTCTCAATGCCTTCTTTACATCTGTCTTTAAAAGTCAGGCCAGTTATCCTCAGAGTACTCTACTCTCTGACCCGGAAGTCTCGGATGGGGAGCAGAATAAACACCCCATGATTCAGGAGGAAACAGTCAGAGACCTACTACTCCACCTGGACTGCCACAAGTCCATGGGGCCGGACAAGATCCATCCGAGAGTACTGAGGGAGCTGGCGGAGGCGATAGCCAAGCCGCTTTCCACCATCTATCGGCGTTCCTGGTCAACTGGAGAGGTCCCAGAAGACTGGAGACTTGCCAATGTGACTCCCATCTACAAGATGGGTCGTAAGGAGAATCCAAGGAACTACAGACCTGTCAGCCTGACTTTGGTGTCAGGGAAGGTTATGGAGCAGATTGTCCCGGGACAGCTGGGGGATCAGGCCCAGCCAGCATGGGTTTGTGAAGGGCAGGTCCTGCCTGACCAACCTGATCTCCTTCTATGATCCAGTGACCTGCCTGGTGGAGGAGGGAAAGGCAGTTGATGTGGTCTACCTAGACTTCAGCAAAGCTTTCGACACTGTCTCCCACAGTATTCTCCTGGAGAAACCGGCAGCCCGTGGCTTGGACCGGTATGCTCTTTACTAAGTAAGGAGCTGGCTGGAGGGCCAGGCCCAGAGAGTCACCACTGAATGGAGTTAAATCCAGCTGGCGACCGGTCACAAGTGGTGTTTCCCAGGGGTTGGTGCTGGGGCCTGTCCTTTTCAATATCTTTATTGATGACCTGGATGAGGGCATTGAGAGCACCCTCAGTAAGTTTGCAGACGACACCAAGCTGGCAGGAAGTGTCGATCTGCCTGGGGGTAGCAAGACCCTACAGAGAGACCTGGACAGGCTGGATCTCTGGGCTGAAGCCAGTGGGATGAGGTTCAACAAGACCTAGTGCCAGGTCCTGCACTTTGGCCACAACAACCCTAGGCAATGCTACAGGCTTGGGGCAAAGTGGCTGGAAGACTGGGTAGAGGAAATGGACCTGGGGGTGCTGGTCAACGCTCAGCTGAGCGTTGACCAGCCCACGTGGCAAAGAAGGCCAATGGCATCCTGGCTTGTATCAGAAATAGTGTTGCCAGTAGGAGTAGGGAAGTCATTGTCCCTCTGTACTCAGCCCTGGTGAGGCCGCACCTCGAGTACTGTGTCCAGTTTTGGGCCCCTCACTGCAAGAAAGACATTGAGGCCATGGAGCGTGTTCAGAGGAGGGCAACGAAGCTGGTGAGGGGTCTGGAGCACAGGCCTTATGAGGAGCGGCTGAGGGAGCTGGGATTGTTCAGTCTGGGGAAGAGGAGGCTCAGGGGAGACCTCATCGCTCTCTATAACTACCTGAAGGGAGGTTGTAGTGAGCTGGGGGTCGGCCTCTTCTCTCTTATAACTAGTGAGAGGATGAGGGGGAATGGCCTCAAGTTGCACCAGGGGAGATTTAGGCTCGACATTAGGAAATTCTACTTTTCTGAAAGAGTGGTCAGGCGCTGGAATGGGCTGCCCAGGGAGGTGGTTGAGACACCATCCCTGAAGGTGTTCAAGAAATGTTTAGATACAGTGTTGAGAGACACAGTTTAGTGGGGTTATTGGTGGTGGGTGGATGGTTGGACTGGATGATCTCGTAGGTCTTTTCCAACCTAGCTAATTCTATGATTCTATGAAAAACTCAAGGAAAATGTTGGCCTGCTGATAAACGAGGTGGTCACTCTGTTGACAAAAGCTGCAGAAAGTTTCTACGTATCTCTTTTACCTCCACCTTTAATAGGGTTTCTCTGGATCTCAGTCCTCTGTGCCTAGCAGCAAATTGGAATGAGTTAGGACAAGTTAGAAAGCACTGGCACAGGTTGCCCAGAGGTTGTGGAGTCCCCTCTTCAAAGACCTTCAGAAGCCACCTGGACATGGGATGGCTCCAGAGGTCTGTGCCAACCTCAGTTATTCTGTCATTCTGTAATTACTCTAATAAATTGGACTAGGAGATGCTGAAGAGCTGGCTAGTACCAACACAATAGCACTTTTCATCATCTCTAGGAAACTAAAGCCAGTAGAGGAGGTCCCTCATGACACTATATTCAAACAGGGAAGGAATGAAGATTTGAGAAATTACAGGCTGACCAACTTACGCTCATTCCCTAGGAGCAAATCTTCAGATACGCTATTTCCTAGGCATAAAAGAGGTAAGAAGGTGACTAGAAACAGCACAAGTTTACCAAAGAGATGTCATACCAAACTAAACTGGCCACATTCCTATGAGGAGTAAAGGACAATTGTGGATATAATCTACTTTGACTTTAGGAAAGTTGTTGACACTCATGTCTTTTTTCCAGCTAAACTGGGGAGTCATAGAGCAGATGAAGAGAAACAACTACAGGGCTCAGCAGTGGTTCAAAATGTAAGTAACGGCCAGCAATAGCAATATTTCTCAGGGGTTGATTCTAGGACAAACATTCTACGATCCTCATTAACAACCTAGACAGTGAGCTAGAACACACCTTCATCAAGTCTGTGGGTGACAAGAAACAGAAGGAGAAGCTGCCACTGCACTAAAAGGCAGAGCTGCCCCTCAGCAGCAGTTCAACAAACCAGAGAAGTTAAGCTGACAGCAAACTTGTGAAGTTCAAAGGTGAAGTCCTACACCTGTGACACGCAAACCCTATACCATGCAACAGTATGGGCTACTGATGAATGGGGCAGGTAGCATCACTGCCGGAAAGGGTCAGGGTAGGCAACAGGCCCAGCAGGCAAGCTGAACATGAGTCAGTGATACAACCTCACAACAGTGAAGGCTCGTGACGTGGCAGACTTCAATAGGAAAGCACAGTCAGCAAGTTAAGGCAAATAAATATTCCTCTTCAATCAGCACTTGTAAAGCCAAATCTGGAACAGTAAGCACAGTTGCAGGCTACTATTAAAAGAAATGCTGACAAATTGGTGAAAGTCCAGCAGTGGACCATTGAGCTCTCTGGGGGCTTGAGCAGAAGTTAAGAGAACTGAGTTAGTCTGGTCTGAAGAAGAGGCGGACAGTTCAATTTGGTTTCCAACTAAAGCTTAAGTGTAGTTTAAAAAAAAAAGAAACAAAAACAGAACATACACACCACAGAGAAAATACCGAGGAAACAGCAGAATAGACAGTAGTCACAAGTTGCCACAAAGAAAATTCCAGTTTAACTGAAGAAAAAAATTGAACAATGGTGAAAGTCTATGGAAAGGCAGCAGAGAGAAAGAGGAAGGGATGGAGGGAGACTGCTGAACTTCCACCTTCACAGATTTTTCAAAATTCAGCTGGACAAGGTCATGATCAAACTAACTGAACTTCAAAGTTTACCTTCCTTACAGCTAGAAATTGGATTAGACCACTTCCAGAGGTCCCTTCCAAATTACTGTGTTTCAAAACAGTGCCATGCTGTTCACCACCTTCTTCAGGATCTCTAAAATAAACATTTTTGGTAAACCTGATAGCTGCCTTTCAGTATCTAATGGAGAGCTACAGGAAAGAAGGGGACAGATTCCTTAGCAGGGTCTGTGGTGACAGAACAAGGGGAAATAATTTCAAGCTCAAAGAGAGTAGCTTTAGGTTAGATAAAAATCTTTTACAGTGTGTTATGGTTTTGTGATTTTTGTTGTCGGTATTCCACATCATTACATCATGTAAGGTACGGGCAGTTAAAGAGTTAATTCCCTGGTTACTGCAAACTACCTTTTTTGGTGTGGCCCTCTGAGGGGGAGGGGAGAAGGTGCACTCCCCAGGGGTCTTTGCGTTGGAGAGGAGGGGGTGAAGCCGCGTGGGAGACGCGGGGTCTGTTCCTTCCTGCCCGGCGGAGAAAGCACATGGTCCTCCTGCAGTTTACTGTGTAAGATTTTCAGCCTGTAAACCCTCTATTATAATTCTACTAGCCTCATTTTGATATATTTAGTAAAATTAGTTGTTCCTCCTCAGATTGGTGCCGCTGTTTTTGTGTTAGATCTGCCTACGAGTCCCCTGCTTTTTTTTTTTCCCTCTTCCCTTTGTTTTACCAGGTTGCGGCTCCACGGATTCTCTGCCGCTTTAGCCGCTGGACCCCCCGGGGGCTGGCCCCTACTCGCCGGCAATTTTTTTTTCCTTCCTCTTTTCTCGTTTTTTTTTTTATGTTTTTTTTTTTTTTTCTTCAGGCCTGTCCCCCTTGTCACGGACGCAGACCCTTAGATAATACCGTGACACAGTGAGGGTGGTGAGGCACTGGAACAGGTTGCCCAGAGATGTGATTGATGCCCTGTCCCTGGAGACTGGAAGGCAAGGCTGGATAATGCTCTGAGCAACACGATCTAGCTGTGGTGTCCCTGTTCATTGCAGTTGGACAAGATGGCCTTCAGAGGTCCCTTCCAACTCTAAGGATTCTATGATTCAGTTTTAACAGAGTAACTTTTCCTTTATCTGCAGTTTCTCTGTATTTCAACCTATTCCTCTCAGCAATAATAGACAACAATAAATCCATCCCAACTTTGAACTCAGGTTGTTTTATTTATGCATACATATATACATGAAAGATTCATTGTTTTGGGCTTAGTTGATTAGATTGAGACAAATTTTACTAGCTCAATTTTAATTTTATATGCTGATAAATTGACTCAAATTGGAAAGATACAGGCAATTTATCACAGTTCTGGCCAAGGCAAACAACAGTGAAGCTCTGAGGAGCTAAAGAGCACTGTGACGAGGGAGTAAGGATAACTTCCCCGTTAGTACAACAAGTATATGACTGTTTTGTGATGTCAGGTGTATATGGGGTATCAACAGAGAACTGTTCTGATTAAAAACTCATTTGAACAGTTACATCTGACTGGAAAACAAATGTATCAACTATACAGTATACTATATACTCAGTACAGAGTATATACTATTGGAACACTTTAGCACAGAGTCCAGCAAATATAGCCATTAGAACTGAAGTAGTATTCTGTAATTTTTCTTCCAAGAAGCACATTAAAAAAAAAACAAAAAAAAAAACAGAAAACCAATGAATTATGTGATACTAAGCATTTTAATATTACATGCTTACCAATGACATTAAGATCGCTCACAAAATGGATCTCAAAGGGCTTAGGCAGCTACCTAAAGCAATCTAGGTGGAAACTACAGAAATCACCAAGGAAGCTAGTTCTCCTTAAACGTGATCTGTGTATGTTCATAGCAATAACTAACTAGTTAATATCAGTATTTATTTTAATGGAAAGATGAAGGTCAGAAATTCAGGGAAAAAATAATTGTCTTCAGAGCAACTTTAGTATTTTTGCAAATAAACACAAGAACACCAGTTATACAGTATTTTACTAGAGTACACAATTATTCCTCACTGAGTGAGCATGACTGATTCTATAAACTGAGTCTTGCAGAAAATAGGGGAGGACAATGTTTCACACTGCACATACACCACAGGATGCCACACGGTCAGTCTTCATTCCAAACCTTCTCAACTCCTGGAGTTATCATTACAATCAACTAGTTCCACCCCCTGCTATGGGCAGGGACACCTCCCTCTAGACCAGACTGCTCCGAGCCCCATCCAGCCTGGCATTAAATGCTTCCAGGGAGCGGGCACCCACAATCTCTCTGGTCAACCTGTTCCAGTGTCTCACCACCCTCACAGTAAAGAATTTCTTCCTAAAATCTAGTCTAAATCTACCCTCTTCCACTTTAAAATCATTTCCCCCCATCCTGTCGCTACCTGCCCTTATAAAAAGTCCCTCCTCAGCTTTCCTGTAGGCCCCCTTCAGGTACTGGAAGGCTGTTATAGGGTCCCCCTAGAGCCTTCTCTTCTCCAGGCTGAAGAGCCCCAGCTCTCTCAGCCTGTCCCAGTAGGGGAGGTGCTCCAGCCCTCTGATCATCTTCACGGCCCTCATCTGGACCCACTCTAACAGCTCCATGTCCTTCTTGTGTTTGGGGCTCCAGAACTGGACACAGTACTCCAGGTGGGGTCTCACAAGAGCAGAGCGACAGAATCACCTCTGTTGACCTGCTAGTCACACTTCCCTTGATACAGCCCAGGATACAGTTGGCCTTCTGGGCTGCAAGCACGCATTGCCAGCTCATGTTGAGTCTTTCATCAACTGACACCTCCAATCCTTCTCAGGGCTCCTCTCAAGCCATTCTCCACCAGTTCTGTATTTGTTCTTGGAACTGTCCTGACCCAGGCACAGGACCTTGCACTTGGCCTTGCTGAACTTCGTGAGGTTGGCATAGGCCCACCTCTCAAGCCTGTCCAGGTCCCTCTGGATGGTATCCCCTCCCTCTAGTGTGTCAGCTGGAGCACTCAGGTTACCAACCAGTTGGAGCTCAGTTTTGAATTCTGCTTTCCTCATTTCTTATCCAGCAGAGCAAAGCACAGTACTGTTCACTTTCTAGTAAAAGAAGAAAACTTTTGAAAAAGAGAAACACAGCTACAGAAAAATGAAGACCTGGTCAATTGCTAGTTCTGGAGACAATAACATATGCTTAATAAGGTCTCCTCTCCAAATATGAGAAGACTTCTACTTTTTCCTATGACTTATTTAAAAATAACTACGGCATTAAAGTAAGCATTCTTATGTACTTCAGGTCTCTCTTCCCCAATTTCTTTTTACTTCAGCATGGAGAAATAGGAAATAAACTCTTCTTTGGTTCAGCCACAGTCTTCATTAGACAGTTCAGGAAAATTAAAGAACACATGCCCCTAGGTGCCTGAGGGTATTCAATATATATTGTGACAAAATAAGAATCAATTCCCTCCACGCCTCCAAGCTATGATACTTCTCTTTTCTTCCAAAAACAGAAGTACAGTAAAACCACTTCTTGTTTCCATTAAAAAAAAAAAAAAAGAGAGGTGAGCAATAGAAAGCTGAAATACTTCAAGCCTCATTTAAGTAAGAAAAAAAGATTTCCACCACAAAGTAGTCTGGGTGATCAGATCACTATTTCAGAAAACTAAGAATATAAATTATGTTGTTGTTTCTCAATTTCTTTTTTCAAAATGATTTCTTTTTTTTTTTTTTTAACTTACAGAATGGAATGTGCCCCATCTTAGAGTTACTAAGGTAAATTTTTCAGGTAGAGTTAATTGCAACATAAACAATTAAAGCTAATTTTATAAGAAGACTAGTTAAACTCTACAGTGGTTTACTAAACTGGCCTGAGATTATGGCCAAGGAGGGCAAAGAGAATTTCAAAGTGAATATTACTAAATGTACCAGAACACCCAATATTCTAAGAGAGAATAAAAGTTCTACGTAGCCTGGCAGTCTGTCATCTTGAGTGGCCTACAGCATGGAAGAACATGTGAAGTAAACAGTGATAGCTGTCTGCTTCACCTTCCCGTAAGCAACTGGAAAGATATGAATTTCCTGCTCCAAGTATTCAATATTCACATTCCACAGTAGTCATTTTTTCTTGGTCTGGTTCAAGTCTACTTGAAAACAAAGTTAAAAGCTGTAAGATTTTCTGTAACTATACAAAGCACACGTAGACAAAAAAGAATTCCATGAGTGGAGAAAGATTTTTTCCTTACAGCTTAACAAGTGATTTTTTTTATTTATTTTTTTTTTTTTTTTAAACCAACAGTACATAAGCATGTCTTATTCACTTCACGCCACTCATGGTTTTCCGAACTTTCTACCACAACTCCCCTTCCGTGTGCCCGAAACTGACAGAAATGGTTGATTCACCAGAGGGCCACGCTGCCACCTCAGCAGGCTGGAGAAATGGGCTGACAGGAACATCATCAAGTTCAGCAAGAAGTGCAAAGTCACGTATCTGGTGAGAAACAGCCCAGGCACCAGCACATGCTGGAGGCACCCAGCTGGAAAGCAGCTCTGAAGAAAAGGGCCTGGGGGGTCCTGGTGGACATCAAGTTGAACATGAGCCAGCAACATGCCCAGGCCACAAAGAAGGCAAGCGGTAACCTGAGTTACATTAGGCAAAGTATCACCAGCAGGTCAAGAAAGGTGAACTTTTCTCTCTACTCAGCATTGGTGAGGTTGCACCTGGAGTATTAGGTTTAGCTCTGTGTCCAGGTCTCTCATGTACTGCGGAGCCCAATGAAGAGAGTCCAACACAGGACCATCAAGATGCTGAAGGATCTGGAGCACTTCTCCTGAGGTGAGAGGCTGAGATAGCTGAGAGAAAAAGAGGTTCACGAGGATCTCATCAATGTCCATTAATACCTGAAGACAGGGTGCAGAGAAGACAGAGCCAGGCTCTGTGCAGTGGTACCCAATCCCAGGGCAAGAGTCAATGGGCACAAACTGAAACACAGGAGGTTGCCTCTGAACATCAGGAAACACTTGTTTACCAAGACAGCAACCAAGCACTGGCACAGGTTGCCCAGACAGGTTGCAGTTTCCTCCTTGGAGATCCTCAAATGCTGCCTGGACATGGGCCTGGGTCCCTTCCTCTGGGTGTCCCTGATGGAGCAGAGGTTGGGCAAGATGGACCCAGAGGTCCCTTCCAATCTCAACCATTCTGGGATTCTCCTAACCCTTGCATAATGAAAAACTCTAAGAACATCAGTTATAAAGGATGGAGGAACTTGATCCATGCAGTCTCCTGTTTTTGACTTTTTTTACAGTCATCAGTTCAACATCACAGCAGCCCTGATGCATTCCATCTTTTCCATTAAGGCTCCCTCACTACTGGTCATTACTCTACTTCCTAACAAATCCAACTCCATCCTCCCTTTTTTTTTCCCCTCCTCCTCTAAGCCTAAATCCTCTCTTCTCCTTTCTCTTCCCCCACTCACGTGTGCACCAAGTATATTGACAACATGTAGAAAGCTAGCAATTGGAGCATCATCGCACAGTACATGTCAATTAATTGAATATCTTATATTACAGGCCATCACTGGAGATCCTCAAAGCAACTAAAGATTACTGGACATCTACAACAGAACCTTTAAATAGTTTCTCAGGGCAGGGGGAACACATCAAAACTTGTTCCTTACAGGTCTGCATCCTCCTCTTCATTACAGCTCTTATAACCCCACAGCAACTCCTAACAACTCTGCCTTTTGGTTCCCTCTCACATTCCCCAACTAGCATGCCTTTCCCTTCACATTCTCTGAATAATAACAATTACTTCTCATGCTCCCCAATTACTGAGTGGGAGCAAGTCAATACTGTGCCAGCTTTCACATCATGCTTATGCTAAATAGCCTGCTGACAGGCTGTCAGGTAGAAGAAGCTATATAATTTTGCCTTTCACACAGCAGTAATTTTTATAAAGCTTACAGGACCTTCACATTTCAAGATGCATTTTTTACTACTTACAATCACACACCATGGAGAAATGAATAAACACACAGCCAGAGCAACTGCACAACCAAAGCCAAAGTACATCTCCAGGCATCAGCCAAAACCTTGTCTCATCTCTCTCTTATTCTAGCTTCTAATCTTAACTCACAGTTTAATGTTTCTCAATATTACACAGTTTTGAAGGAAACTCACCGTTTTATTACGAAGTCTAATTATGTCCGAAACAGACCCAGCTCCACAATACTCCATAACAATCCATAGATCAGTGTTCTTAAAATAGCTGCCATAGTACTTGACAACATAGGGACTAGATAGAGAGGAAAAGAGATAATTAAACATATGAATTCTTAATGGAAAACAAAAAAAAAAAAAACTATCAGCACAAATACTGTTAAAAATTACAATTTGGAAAAGACAAAACAGCCAAAATGCAAGTGTAATCGAATACATTTTAAAACTGTAGCTAGCTTAATCAATACCTTGTTAGAACAATAAGTTTGACCAATTAATGAAATGCTAAAGATACTACCATACACATCACAGGCTTCTAGTGATCCTGCTCCTTTTAAATTCTTTAAGTTAGGAAAGTTACTGCTGACAAAAACTCACTGATTTTTGTGACTGTCTCGTGAAAGTTAACAGCTAGCTATTAACAAAAAGAGTTTATTTATACCGATCAGGACAAAATGATCTTCGAATAGCTTTTGCTGTCTTTAAATCTCAAAACATTGTTCACATTTAGTTATAGCCTCGTCCTAGTAAGCTACTGGAGCCTGGCTTCTCCAAATAAACTGACTTAGAATACATATTTTTACCCTGCCAGAAAAGATTCAAAGTAATCAGTGTAGCTAGTTCTAGCAGTGGTCACATGGAAGAAATAAACAGTTTCAGCATTGTATTTGAGATTTTGCAACTACGTTGCACTTTTCCGTACCATCTGTGGAATCATCCAGGCAAAGTCTTAAGTGGTCCTTCCCACCAGACGTGAGAAACACTGAACGTGCACTAAGCAACACGACACAGAAGCAGTACATGGTACAGAGCTGCGGGGGAACTGCTGCTGAGAATTTCAGATGTGCTCTTTTTTTCAATTCATTAAATATCTTCTTTTAAATAAGAGGTGAGAAATGAATCAAACTTAGTGTGATAGTAAACTAGACCAACACGATTACTGCTTTCTTTTTTTGATATGTATCTGTTTCTGAGCTTCAACTGACCAGACACATAAACAGTCTCTAAGGAACAAAAAGGATTAAGAGGAGTCCCAAACAAAACTCAAGATTGCCAAATCCTTCTATTACCATCTAAAACAACAATTTCAGACATCTTTGTGGAACATGGGAAAAGACATAAATCCTCCCGTTTTCTCCCATTCCACTACTCCACGCACTTAACAAGCTTCTTGTGGTTCAAGCAGTCAAGACTAAATGGGAATGGATTATGAGGTTCTATGTGTACACGTGCCACAAATATCAAGTGCACAGATCAGGGCTCGCAGACAGAAACGCAAGGACAGCCCATCTTCATGTGCTACTGCCATACAAGGGCTTTCTCCTCCCCTCCTATTTAAAGACAGCTTCAACATCGCCACGGCAGAGAAGTGTAAACAACTGAGAAATAACAGACCTCCTGCTGTAATACAATTCACCAAGTTAGTGACAACACCAATCAATATTTTAAAGAAAAAGTTTCTCCCAATTAGAATTAAATTTCAAGTTGCAAGTAATACTCTTCTAACACTGATCAGCCATGAACAAACACCCTAGCAAATCTGACTGAAAAGTTGTAACCACAATCTTAAGATTAACCCAAAAAATAAAAAATACAAAAATATCAATAACTTTGAAGAGGGGGAGAAAATGAGAAATAAGTTTCTATATTCTTGCAGACACTTGATGTCAAGGCCTCCCTTCGCACAATATTAAAGATAAGGCACACTGTTTTTCAGCAAGTGTAAGGGAAGGGACCTTCAGAACAACTAGAAGATTGCTAACTTTTCAAAAGGTATGTTCCTGCACAAAAAAGGCTAATGATAGAACACTCTTTTGAAAGTTCACGGCTCTAGGAATGTTTTTACTGATCTTCAGAAACAGGTAATTCAGAATTCACATGGCCTAACCGTGTATACAGGAAACATTAACCTCTGGGCTTGCCAATGCAAGTAAAGAGAAGCAAGCGTGGGGAATTCTAAGCAGATGCAAGTACTTATTCATTTAACAGTTTCCGTGATGTACACTACCTGTACTTCCTTCAGCTCAAGCTAAGGATAGGAGTAGGTCCTCAAAGCAGCTCCTTTACACAAACTGTTCAACACAGACTGCTTTAATCGTCCATATTAAAAAGCTGGCAGCTGCCTATATTGCAGCTACATTAACAAAACATTACAAGTACAAATACATTTTCACATAAGTCTTAGAAAGGGAGGAGAATTGACACGCCTACCTGTCACATTGCTGCATTATAGAGATTTCTTTAATTATTTCTTGAAGGTCGGACTCCACGGGGACCTGCTTAATTGCTACAACTTGTCCAGACTCTTTGTGTATTGCTTTAAACACGCTACCGTAAGACCTAAAAGAGGGAATCGAAACGTTACTTTTCTTACTAGATAAATTGCCTCTCATTTCTAGTATGCAGAAGTCATATGTTCATGCAACAGAAGTTTGAGGTTTTTCTCAGGCTGCAAATATTTCAGCTCTATAAGGACCTCAGCAAGGATGTGCCTCCAAATCCTGGATCTTTGACAAGGTGTAGTATATCTCATTTTCATACAAGCATAAATTCCTTTGCCTTAATAACTGAGGGATGGTAAAAGCACATAAATAGATTTGGGGAAGCATGGAAGATTACTGATACGTGTATTTGCTTTATTATTAAAAGTTGCCTAGAGAAGCATTCCTCAGGACACTTACAGTCACTCTCTCTGTAACTTAATATTCTGACACGTGCTTCATATACTGCCTTCCTCTCATCCCATCCCCTCGCAAATAGCTGCACTTACCCTTCACCAAGTTTCTCCAGAACATCAAAGACCTCTTCAGGCTGCTTAGTTAAACTGTCTTCACTGAGCTTTTTCAGTTTGCTAGAAAAAAGACAAAGTTTATTCTTTGCGGGAGAGAAGCACAGAACTCAAAGCAAATTTCCACAGAAGTAAGCAGACAGAAGAAAAGGATTATAAGGAAAAATGTATGGCAATGAAAATAAAATGACTAATTAGAATACAGCAACAGAATTCTATCAACCATCTTACAACATGGACAACTGTACTGTATTGTTGTGTTGTCAATTTTTGTCATTATCACTTTCTCACTAATGTTTGTTCAACTCAAAGCAGCATGGGACAAATTTACTGTCCAATCCATTTCCTTTGCTAAAGCAGAAACAGCCAAAGAACACACCAAAGCACACCTTTAATCAAAAAGCAGCCAGCAAACACACGGTCATTACTGAGAGAAGTATCCCAAGTCATTATCTATGAAAGTATAAGCCAACCCGACATCAACATGAAGTTTCATGCTTTTAAACTACGCCATTTGTCAATCAGTGAATTACATCAAGCTAAACACGGAACCCAGAGCCAGGATGACTCTAGAAGCATACGGTAGCACCTGAGCTACACATATGGTACAAAACACTGCATTTCCAAGAGTTAGGAACTCTGGGAAGAGTTGCTGGCGTAGTCCTTTCCACGTCTTCATGAATATACATGGGGATATGTGCAACAAAATCTCTAATTACATACCACTGCAATTTTTTCCCCTTCAGTCTTCTTCCATAGCTGCAAATCGCTCTGCATAGCACTGTCATCTCATCCAGCATCACCAACCCGCTCTCACCACTTATCCTTTGTCCCTTATGACCTATCCCAGTCTTTCCCCAGCCCCCAGATGCCTCACAGATCTAAGAGCACAACCTGGCTGCAAGCCTTTCATGAAGCTGACACTGAACACAGTGCAGGAAAATACAACCACCCAGATATTGCAGCGAGACTGCGTGGCTGCAACGTGTAAATCTGTCACCCTAAAAGTTACAGGGAAGTCTTCTACAGGACTGAAGTAACAAGATAACTCTACATGGTAGCCAAGGGTACTATTAAAGTAGAAGACGAGCCGAAGAAAAGCTGGTGCTGTAGTGCTAGATATAGCCAATGTATTCCAAATGCAGGAGGAGGAAACAGTGGGGAGAGAAGCTTTGAAGCACTGCAGATCATTGAGACCTTATGGAAAATATGTTACCCTGTGACACTTCCCTGGAAATGAATACAAAACAGGGGAAAGGAAGAGAGCACAAACAGAAAAGATTATCAAGTCTAACGTTAAGAAGAACAGCATTCAAAAGGAATTTCTTCATACTAAAAGATACATTTCTGTGATTCACAGAACTAAAAATAAATCAATAAGTGAAGCGGTTGATGAAGTAATTCCCAAGTCGAAAGGGACATGTTAATGCTAATCCTCTAAGTAAAGACAAAAAATTTAACGTGAATAAGTGCACAATTATACAAATTTGTGATAAACAAGGAAAGCAAACTGTGTGTGCGTGCTACACATGTAGATTTAAATAGCAAACAGCTCTTTGACAGATGTAGCAGTGATATGAGTGCAAAAAGTACCCACGATTGGTAAAGCAAGGTGTCTCAACTGCAGTAAAGCCCATGCAGTTAGCTACAATGAACAGGCAGGAAGCTGGAAAGCATGCGACAAAAGGGAGAATAAAAATCTCCCCTATGAAGGTAAGGCAGAACTCAGGAGTACAGAAAAAACCAGCTGAAAAATCAGATGAGAGCAGCTAAAGAATGTCTGCAAAAGCAGCATGCAAATCAAACAAAGAACACACTGCTACGCTTTCTTCTTTGCCTTCTCTCTGCTTGTTAAGAGACTAGAAAGCAGAAAGATGGAATGGAGTCTTGCAGGAAAGCATTTAGTAACTGAACAAATAAAGCAGAGGGGGAGAAGACTTTGCAAGCAAATATTAAAGAAATAATTCATTCATTTTGATTCTTTTGTTTCAAATTCTTTCTCCCTTGTCCCCAGCTCTGTCCAGGTTACTCAGATCCTAAAAGGCAGCACTAACAGAAGAAAACTCACTGCAGTCATTCCTTGCTTGCCACAAACGGAAGGCATACACAGTATGCTTACGCTGTCAGCAGAGCCTCAAAAAATGAGAGCCACGATCATTTGCTGAGTCTGTTACCTGACCGAAGAGCTGCACAACAAAAGACATGCTCAAGAGAACTGTGCAGAGACTGCAGTTTTTAGTAGTAAGAAAAAAAAAACAAACAATGAAAACACAGCAACCTTTCCCAAAAATGAAGAAGGAAACACTTCCACCTGCTCCACAGAACAGTGCTTTCTAAAATAAGAAAAGGGCAGGAGGGTATACATTCTGATCCACATTCTGAAGCAATTTTAAAATTTCCACCTTCTAGAGATTTCTGTTTTATCAATTGTGCTTCATGAAAGAGAAGTTGAGATTACAGGAAAAGCTCTTCATCTTTTGGAGACGCTCAAGGTGAGGCTGCCTGGTCACTGAGTGCCCTGGTCTAGCTGCAGGTATCCCTGTTCATTGCAGTGGAGTTGGACCAGATGGCCTTTTAGGGTCGCTTCCAACCCAAACAATTCTATAATTTTGTGATACGCTCCGTGGCAAAGGGTTTTCAACAGCACTGTTAATGCCAGTACACTGCTTGTTAAGAGCTACAGAAACAGTTTATGGCTGGCCATGATTGAACAAAATCAACAAAAATTGTACAAAACAATGAATAAAATCACATTACCTCAAACTACCCAGGAGGCAACTTGGAGACCAAAGAAATAAGCACAGTGCAGTTTTAAAGTTATTTTCACATCATTCAACTCTGACAAATGTGTTCTGAGACCAAACAGAACTGAACACTAGCACAGCTAAACACACTACACCCACTTGGGGTAGAACAACATGTTAATCTCGGGAACTTTATCAATAAATACACTCCTCAAAGTACTTCACAATGCTTCACAAAAATACAGCAGGAGTACAGACACTCAGACTAGTATTCAGGCAGTTGAATTAACACTACGGTTCTTTGAACTATGGAAAGATCTTAATGGCTCAAACTGCTTAAAAGCTGGGAATTCTATTGGCCTTCTGGAAATAGGAAACAATAAACAGCAGCATATGATATAGCTTGAAAGGGCTGCCATGGGGAGTGCTTCTGAAAACTTAGGGAGAAGCACAGAGGAAGATGGAAGCTGCCATGGCTATAAAGCACTAGGCAGAATACAAGAAGAAAGGGTTAGAGATATTAACATTAATGTCAAGTGTTAATACCTCTAGTCTTAAAAAGAAGCAACTAAAACTACAGACAGAGAAACACATCTAAGACTTCAGTATCAGTGCATGTGCATCCATTCCCTGCTGTTTGTCCAGTCTAACAGCATCACCTTCTGTACGCAAGGCAAACATGGCACATTGAGCCAAACACTTGAGAAGCATCACTGCTTTTCCTGAAGCATTAAGGTGTTCTACGCTGCAATCGAATGCTACGCACTCAACAAAATACCTTCCTGCTATGGGGGCAGAGAACTGGGGGCACCAAAGGGACAAACTGCTCAAGAACAAGCAGATAAAAAACTCCAATTCCTCTCCCTCCCAAGCCCCTTCCTTTTACAAGTGCTGACGTACAACAAATACATCAGCTAACTCAGAAACAGTTTAATTCTGGCCACAGGATAGAGGTGCCACATATATAAACTGTGAGAAAGCTGAAAGGAGAAGGTAACTATAAACACTGGGGAGAAAGTCATTCCAGAAAGGAGTCCATAAGCATCACGTAGTGATTATGGGAAATTTTAATGGCTGTCCAGAAGGAGAACCCTCCCCGCAGGCAGCAGGACAGACTCAATTGCAGGTCTGGGACAAGAGCTGTCAGAAGGGTTTTCTCAATCCAAGCAGGTTTGACTCTCTGCATCAGACCTAGTTTCTTGAAGAAGAAACCAATTGATCCAATTGATCCAGAACCATCCAATAGATGGGAGACAACATCCATACTTACTAGCACGACCAGAATCTCACACATCACTGAAGTATTCCAACAAAACAACTAAATGCTGGAAAAAGATTGAGACAGTCAGAGTCACCCAGGACTATACCGCTCCCAGCATAAACATCAGAAAAATCTGAACTGGGACCTCAAACAGTGAGAGATTTTCCCCCATCAGCACCTGAAAAAAAGAACTATGAGTTCAGTGTCCTATGGTCACAACATACAGATTTTACAAAATAAATTGGTGACATGTTATCGAGGTAGGTACTACAATAAAAACAAAACATTGTACACTGACAGAAAAATAAAGCAAGACAGAAGAATACAGCTCCAACTATTACCATCATGAGTTAGGGAAAACTGGGGAACTGCTCCAAGAAACATTAATATGTGGTTTATTTTGCAGAAGAATTAGCTCGTTGAAACATTTAAAAAGAATGGCTGGCATTAATTATAGTGATGCACTACAAGGGAAGATAGTAAGGGAAATCACTGCAGTCATCAGAAAGTGTTGACACAAGAAAGTCTTGAGATATTAATATTGCTTTACACTGTAAATAGAAGCAAGTTGAAGAGAGTTTACCTTGTTATACTGTGTACCTGCAATTAGTTTTCCACCAATAAAACCCAAGCAAATTTGCACATTTGTCTTATCGCTTTCAGGACAAACTTGTCATCAATACGCGCTTGTCCCTCCATATGAATGTTAGTAACTACATATTTTTCCACAGACATTTCATATTTTAAAAACAAGCTTTTCCCTTCCCACAAAACATGGTCGTATTTCAGTGACATTTAGACTGCCTGAGTTAAGAGCAATTACTAGAAAGCCTTAATTAATGCTCTCCATGACTGCTACAAGGCCTTTCATTTGGCAGTGGTGGGCAGGAGATAAACAAGATTAAAAGCTTTGTATTTGACAGAATTGAGTCTTTCCTTTCCCAGTATGCAAGCTATTTCCTGCTCCACGAGCATGTCAATATAAAAAGAAAAACGCAATGATAATAGCAGGGACAAATTATAAACAACTCAAAGGCAGACTTTGCAGCTAAAACAACTGTCAATCACTTCCTATAACTGACTACAGGAACGGCATTCACTTTTGAATTAATAAGGAGCTACAAAGCATATCTGAAACAGATGCGAGATTCAGATGCAAAGGGACGTCCAGCGTCAAACACCGTGACAACTGTTGACTATAAAATCAGAACGCCTACCCTACACGTTTTTTTTTTTTAAAGTAACCATTATTCTGAAACAACTCCTCAGAAGTCTTTAGTTACTGCTGCACTACACTGATCAAGCAAGAAAACCTTGCCAGTTTGATACCATTCCCCTTTGAAAGCTACAATGGCCTGGCCTGTCACTGAGGCACCATCACTGCTACTTCAGAAGAGCTGTTTTAGAGATTTGCAAACATCAACACAGAATTTTCATGTGTTCCTTTACAGGGACAGTGGGAATAAAAGCGCCCTTCACCCGCAAAAGAACGCTGAGATTTTAAGGCATCTATACAGCTCTGAAGTGTTTGTTTGAAATTCTTGCTACCTTTAGATAATTGTCTCACACAACACATATGACGCAACGGGTCCCTCTCAGTAACTGTTCCTGTGGACAGCGGGCACTGACACAAAGCCACATGGCGATGCCATCTGTTTTTCCAAGAAAACGTGCTGTGTCCATCCTGTCACTACTGCATCCAAAGAACACGTCGAAAAAATGCAGCCCACAAGAAGTAATCTGTACTCCTTCTGCACTTGAGAAGGAAGGGGGACCTAGCAGAATACTTAGGGACACCAAACAATCAGAAAACTGTAAAAATATATATATATTTATATATATATATAAAATAAAAAGATATAAGTAACAGATGAAAAGGATATATATGCATAGGCTGTAAACATTAATATTTTATGGGAAAAAAAATATTCAATTCTTCCAAAGGGAGGTGGAGGTGAATGGATGAGGTCAGGCTCTTCTCAGTGATGTATAGGACAAGGAACAATAGGAAAATTTGAACATGGGAAGCTCCATACAAACATCTGGAAGAACTTCTTTACAGGGAGTGTACCAGAGCACTGGAACAGGTTGCCCAGAGAAATTGTAGAGTCTCCTTCTCTGGAGATATTCAGAACCTGCCTGGACACCTACCTGTGCAACCTGCTGTAGGAAACCTCCTTTAGCAGGGGGTTGGACTTAATGATGTCTTGAGGTCCTTCAAACCCCTGCAATTCCGCGATTCTTCCTTCCCACTAAAGACACAAATCCACTAAGCTCCCATCATACTTAATCTTCCAAAAATAAAACTTCAAAAACTATGATAAGAAGATGCTGGAGTTTAAAAGCTCACTTATTGGTTTTCTAGTTCTTCCAGATTCAAACTAAGGATTTAAACAGCTCTCCAACAGCAATTAGTCTAGCCACAAGCTTACAGCTAGGTAATAAAGCTAGAGCAAAATAAGCTCATCAAAACAAAACCAAATAAAGAAATGCACACAATGTTGTATGTCATGTTAACTTCAAGTTTTATTTTCAGTCCTTTGATATCACCAGATCCCAAACTTTGCACTGGTGCCTGTAATATCAATCACTTCTCAGATACTCCCATTTCTCCTCCTAGATCCTTACTGGTGCCTCTCCTATTCCCTGTACTCAAGGTACAGAGTGCTGTTAATCTGAAACCACACTGCAGGCCTGTCCTTCCCCCCACTGCATACCCTAAAGCAACACATAAGTTTAAAACAAAAAATCTGCTGAAGCCTTCTCTTCTAAGTCTTACAAGTAAGAAAAAAAAATGCAGAAAACACAGTGTGGGAAACACTGTCAACAACGTTAGCATCAGTTGCAGGAATTAATTCAGCCAACAAAATCCCACCAAGTTGCTTCTGCATTAAAGATTGTCCTGCAAGTTCCTTTATTGTGCATCACAGAAATACACTGGGGCCAAGATGTCCAGCTCAGGACAAGGGGCTTCATCGCAAAACAATGTCAAACATCACAAAGCTTATCATCAGACCAAACTAATACCTAGAGTGCTTCTTCTCACACGTTCAGTTGGGAGAAAGTCAAAAGTGACCCTCACGTTGAGTGCAGCGCAACTCCTATGGAAGCCAGACAACCTTTTGTTTGGGATCTGAGAGCACGGTGAAAGCACTCAGAAGAACAACTGCTGCTTGGCTCTTTGCTAAGGTTTCCAGTAGCAGACACTGTTACTTGACATATCATTGGAGAAAGAAGGACACAGGTCCATGACAGCACTCTTCTGGAGTCCTATCATCCCATGGGAAGTTGGTGTAAGGAATTTCAAAGGCTTTGAACATAAACAACTGTGTTTAAAGGGGAAAAAATTGTTTATTACCTTCTGGCAGAAGAAAAAAAGTAACTACATAATATAAATTAACAGGAAGTAAAACACTTGGAGCTCTAACACAGCAAGTGTATAGGTAAACTATGTACAGCCTGCATGTTACGCAGCCCTACTCTGTACAGCACGTAACTACACCAAGAGGAGGTTGCTCCCACCTAAGTGTACCCACACGGTTCGATATTTCATGCTTTCAGATGACAGCAACACATTTACAGTGAAAGCTGGTGGTTTCACGTCTTATTTCACACACAAAAGGCAAATAAACGTTAAAAATAATTAAAAAAAAAAAA